>NC_084586.2:9212500-9812500 GCF_033978685.3 Nerophis lumbriciformis | reverse complement strand
TTGTTTAGGAGTTATGTTTAAATAACTGTCATAGTAAGTAAAACCTAATTTTTGTATTTGCAAAAACCTTACAAAAACAACTGATTCTAGTAAAACTCACATGGATGCAATATTGCAGGCATTTTTAGACAGGATGCATGTTTGATTTTGGAGTTGTGTTTATATAACTTTCATATTTAGTATTACAGTAATACTGTCATATTGAGTAATAAAAACTAACTTGTGTCTTTACAAACCTTACAAAATATTTTTTTTCCTGCAAAACTCACAAAGAGACATTTCTCCAGGCATTATTAGCCATTTGGCATGTGTGGTTTAGGAGTTATGTTTAAATAACTGTCAGATTGAGTGTGACAGTATACTGTGAGTAAAACCCATATTTTGTATTTGCAAACCTTACAAAAACAACTGATTCTAGTAAAACTCACATGGATACAAAATTACAGGCATTTTTAGAGATAATGCATGTTTGGTTTTGGAGTTATGTTTATATAACTTTCATATTTAGTATGACAGTAACACTGTCATATTGAGTAAAAAAAACTAACTTGTGTCGGTACAAACATTACGAAATATTTTTTTTTCAGTAAAACTCACAAAGAGACATTTCTCCAGGCATTAATAGCCATTGTGCATGTGTGGTTTAGGAGTTATGTTTAAATAGATGTCAAATTGAACGTGGCAGTTATACTGTCATTATGAGTGAAACCTAATTTTTGTAATTGTAAACCTTACCAAAATACCTGATTCTGGTAAAACTCACATAGATTCAATATTACATGCATTTTTAGACGGATTGCATGTTTGGTTTTGGAGTTTTGATTATACAACTTTCATATTTAGTATGACAGTTATACTGTATATTACCATTGAGTAAAAAAAAACCTAACTTGTGTCTTTGCAAACCTTACAAAAGATCGTTATTCTAGTAAAGACTTAGACTTTGACTTAGACTTTCTTTTTATTGTCATTCAAATTTGAACTTTACAGCACAGATAAGAACGAAATGTTGTAGTGCAGGATAAAAAAGCAATAAGGTGCATATTTCGATACATAAATATATATAAATAATATATAAATACTATATATATATATATATATATATATATATACATACATATATAATAAATAAATATATATAAATATAAATAGATTACTGTGCAGATAAATATATTGCACTTTTTCCACATGCGCCCACGTTTATGGGTGTATGTTATATTGTTTATTTCATTCCAGCGAGTTAATTCATTTTGAGGGGAGTTGAGGAGATAATTTATTTATGATGCGTTCAAGAGTCTTACGGCCTGAGGGAAGAAGCTGCTACAGAAGCTTCGGAGGCTGCGGAACCTCTTTCTAGAGTCCAGCAGTGAAAACAGTCCTTGGTGGGGGTGGGAGGAGTCTTTGCAAATTTTCTGAGCCCTGGTCAGGCAGCACTTTTTGCGATCTCCTGGATAGGAGGAAGAGGAGTCCTGATGATCTTTTCCGCCGTCCTCACCACTCTCTGGAGATACTTCCAGTCTGAGGCACTGCAGGCTCCAGTCCAGACAGAGATGCTGTTGGTCAGCAGGCTCGCTATAACAACGATACATCTCTCCAAGCATTATTAGCTATTTTGCATTTGTTGTTTAGGTGTTATGTTTAAATAACTGTCAAAGTAAATAAAACCTAATTTTGGTATTTGAAAACCTTACAAAAACAACTGCAGTGCAGTGGAAGAATGGCAGTGCTCGACCCGAGGGTCCCTGGTTCAATCCCCACCTAGTACCAACTTCGTCATGTCCGTTGTGTCCTGAGCAAGACACTTCACCCTTGCTCCTGATGGGTGCTGGTTAGCGCCTTGCATGGCAGCTCCCTCCATCAGTGTGTGATGGGTAAATGTGGAAGTAGTGTCAAAGCGCTTTGAGTACCTTGAAGGTAGAAAAGCGCTATACAAGTACAACCCATTTATTTATTTATTTATTTATATATAGTATGACAGCTATACTGTTATATTGAGTAAAAAAAACTAACTTGTGTTTTACAAACCTTACACAATATATTTTTTCTAGTAAAACTCACAAAGAGACATTTCCCCAGGTATTATTAGCCATTGTGCATGTGTGGTTTAGGAGTTATGTTTAAATACATATCAAATTGAATGTGGCAGGTATACTGTCATGAGTAAAACCTAATTTTTGTAATTGTAAACCTTACCAAAATACCTGATTCTGATAAAACTCACATAGATTGAATATTACATGCATTTTTAGACGGATTGCTTGTTTGGTTTTGGAGTTATGTTTTTACAACTTTCATATTTAGTATGACAGTTATACTGTCATATTGAGTAAAAAAAAAACTAACTTGTGTCTTTGCAAACCTTACAAAAGATCATTATTCTGGTAAAGACTTAGACTTTCTTTTTATTGTCATTCAAATTTGAACTTTACAGCATAGATAACACAATTTCGTGACATAAGCTCATGGTAGGGCAGGATAAAAAAGCAATAAGGTGCATATATAAATAAATAAATATAAATAATATATAAATATACATATAAAATAAATAAATATACTTAAATATATATAAATAAATAAAAAGGATACTGTGCAGATAAATATATTGCACTTTTTCCACATGCGCCTACGTTTATGGGTGTATGTTATATTGTTATTTTTTTTATTCCAGCGAGTTAATCCATTTTGAGGGGAGTTGAGGGGATAATTTAATTATAACGCGTTCAAGAGTCTTACGGCCTGAGGGAAGAAGCTGGAGGTTCTGCTTCGGAGGCTGCGGAACCTCTTTCTAGAGTCCAGCAGTGAAAACAGTCCTTGGTGGGGGTGGGAGGAGTCTTTGCAAATTTTCTGAGCCCTGGTCAGGCAGCGCTTTTTGCGATCTCCTGGATAAGAGGAAGAGGATTCCTGAAGATCTTTTCCGGCGTCCTCACCACTCTCTGGGGAGACTTCCAGTCTGAGGCACTGCAGGCTCCAGTCCAGACAGAGATGCTGTTGGTCAGCAGGCTCTCTATAACAAAGATACAGTTCTCCAAGCATTATTAGCTATTTGCATTTGTTGTTTAGGATTTATGTTTAAATAACTGTCATAGTGAGTAAAACCTAAATTTTGTATTTGCAAACCTTACAAAAACAATTGATTCTAGTAATACTCACATGGATACAATATCACAGGCATTTTTAGACATAATGCATGTTTGGTTTTGGAGTTGTGTTTATATAACTTTCATATTTAGTATTACAGTAATACTGTCATATTGAGTAAAAAAAACAACTAACTTGTGTCTTTACAAACCTTACAAAATATTTTTCCCAGTAAAACTCAAAGATACATTTCTACAGGCATTATTAGCCATTTCGCATGTGCGGTTTAGGATTTATGTTTAAATAACTGTCATATCTAGTGTGACAGTAAAGTCATAGTGAGTAAAACAAACTAACTTGTGTCTTTGCAATGCTTACAAAAGAAAATGTTACTAGTAAAACTCACAAAAGATACATTTCTTCATGCATTATTAGAAAATGTTCATGTGTAGTTTAGGAGTTATGTTTTAATAACTGTCAAATTGAGTGTGGCAGTTATACTGTCATTAAGTGTTAAACCTAATTTTTGTATTTGCAAACCTTACAAAAACAACTGATTCTAGTAAAACTCAGATTCAATATTGCAGGCATTTTAGACATTTCACATGTTTGGTTTAGGAGTTGTGTTTGAATACATTTTAATTGCTTTTATCGTTAGGGCAAGTCCGACCGGCAGGAGGCCACGGGGATGCCCCAGGACACATTGGGAAGACTATGTCAGCCGGCTGGCCTGGGAACGCTTCGGGATCCCCCGAGAAGAGCTGGACGAAGTGGCTGGGGAGAGGGAAGTCTGGGCTTCTCTGCTTAAGCTGCTGCCCCCGCAACCCGACCTCGGATAAGCGGAAGAAAATGGATACATTTAGTATGACAGTTATACTATTATATTGAGTAAAAAAACTAACTTGTGTCTTTAAAAAACCTTACAAATGATATGTTTTCTAGTAAAACTCACAAAGATACATCTCCAGGCATTATAAGCCATTTTGCATGTTGTTTAGGGGTTATGTTTAAATAACTGCCATATTGAATGTGGCAGTTATACTGTCATTATGAGTAAAACCTAATTTTTGTAATTGTAAACCTTACCAAAATACCTGATTCTGGTAAAACTCACATAGATTCAATATTACAGGCATTTTTAGACATAATGCATGTTTGGTTTTAGAGTTATGTTTATATAAATGTCATATTTAGTATGACAGTAAAACTGTCATATTGAGTAAAAAAAACTAACTTGTGTCTTTGCAATCCTTACAAAAGATCATTATTCTAGTAAAACTCACAAAGATACATTCTTCCAGGCATTATTAGCCACTTTGCATGTGTGGTTTAGGAGATATGTTTTAAACAACTGTCATATTTAGGTGGCAGTTATATGTCTATGCGTAAAACCTAATTTTTGTATTTGCAAATCTTTCAAAAACAACTGATTACAGTAATTGTCACATAGTTTTAATATTACAGGTATTTTTAGACATTTTGCATTGTTGGTTTAGGAATTATGTTGCAATACATTTTTATTGCTTTTTTTGCATTATCTCAGGATTGTAAAAATATTAGTCAAATTGAGTAAAAAAACTACTGATTGGGTGTGGCAGTTATACTGTCATTATGTGTAAAACCTAATTGTTGTATTTGCAAACCTTACAAAAACAACTGATTGTAGTAAAACTCACATGGATAAAATATTACAGGCATTTTTAGACATAATACATCTTTGGTTTATGAATCGTGTTCGATTGCTCCTGCTCACAGAACCACACAGCCAGCGCACAACACACGAGCCACAAGCCCACAGCCCAAGGCAGTTAAATACCCCTGCAAATCCACAAGGCACGACACTTACTTTGGAGTCAGAGTTTCCTCTGCCCCTGCGTATTGTGGGATTCTGGTTTTTTTTTTCGGTAGCCTCCGGGTCTGCTGGGTAGTCTTGGGGATTCCTTCTCAACTTGCGCGCGTTCACCCGGTCCTCCTTGTCAAGCCTGACGATCCTCCTGGTCGCTCCTTTTTTAAATGTGTGCAGCCCTAATGCTCCACAGGTGCGTCTGATTTCAGGTGCCGTTCGATTGGGCACTTTGGTTGTCAGGGGCAACAAGCTAAAAGGGGCAACGTCTTAAAATGCCAGCAAAGTCCACAAGGAATAAACTTATGCAATTAAAAATACAGTCAAAGTCCTCAAAGTGTAAAAACATGCAATCAAATTGTAAAATGTAAAAACATGCAATTAAAATCTACAACAATAAAAACACTCAGACATGCATGACAATGAAACAAAAAAAATAAAATCCCCTACCTGTGTCCCATCACATCCCCCCCATACATTATCGTTGTCAGTCCCTGCAACGGGGGGAACTCTCGTCTGCATAGCGGGCAGGCAACTGTCGGTCAAAGCCTTTTTTAGCTCTTCAAAGGACGTCTGACACTCTGGTGTCCACACTATTTTGGGGGCCTGTGCCTTCTTGTCGGTGGGACGGCCAGTGAGGCCGTCCCAACGACATTTATTTAGGGGACGGGCTATTTTAGCAAACCCAGCCACAAAACGTTGGTAATAGCCTGCCAATCCAAGAAACGCTCTCACTTCCTTGACAGTGGTCGGAGCGGCCCAGTCCTGTACTGCTTTAATTTTACCTGGGTCCGGTCTCACTCAGGCCCGGCCCTAACCAATCTGGCGCCCTAGGCAAGATTTTAGGTGGCGCCCCCCCACATCGGCAGTGAAGTGTATATACTCACAAGAACCTGAATAGCTTTGTCTTTGACCTTTTTTTTTTTACTTACAACTATACCTAATATATAAAGGGGTGGAAAAGTGACTATTACCTGCAGGGCAAACATTAGCTAACCAGAAGGCAATAACAATGTAAACAAAAAACACCTGCTTGGGAGAGATCTAATACAAACATTTATATGCACGTACAACACTTAGAACTTTTAGCATATCAGTATGTGGAATCAAATTATGGAATGGATTAAGTAAAAAAGTTAAAAATTGTACTGATATGATCCAGTTTAAGAGGTTGTTCAAAATAATAGTGCTTACAGAGTACAAAGAAGAAGAATTATGAGAAATACTTTCAACCTTATTGAAAATAAGATATTCTTCATCTCAGTATGTTAATAATGACTGAATTAATTAATTAATTACATAGTACAAAACTGTTGTATACTAACTCATAGATGTTATTTTATTATATAAAAAGGTCAGAAATGATTCTATATATTTGTAAACGCTTTGAAGTGGGAAAGAGGTAGGATTAAATAAGCTTTGCTTCTTCCTACTCCTTTTCGGGCATGATGTAAAATGAAATGATATGAAATTGTGTGATGTATTATGATGTAAGTGTGTTCATGTTCGAAATAAACTAAAGAAAGAAAGAAATGTCCCTGAGGAATGTAAAGTGGGAGTACTGTAATTACCTAACGTTACATTATTATTTTCCATAACAATTTAGCCCCCTCCACAATATTAACCCGACGTTAAAACACAACTATTAGCAATTGCCGAATCATGTAACATTAGCTTAATGCTAAAAAGCCAGGTTACTATCACATTCTGTAACAGACAAATAATTTCATGTAGGCTAACGTTACCTACCTGCTACCTCTGTCTTTGCTCGTTTCTCCTCCTCTTCTTTTCTCTTTTTTCTTCCCTGGGCACCTGACAGTTTTGGCATCTTGTGTTGATTTTTTGATGTGGGGACGTCCAAAAAGAGTCACGATACGGGAAGGGAGGGGGCGCACCGTGCGGGGGAGGAGGGGGCGTAATGTTGTAACAAATAATATTTCTATTAAATAGGCTTTACTTTGCATTTTAATTAACGTGGGATTATTTTTTGTATTTAGAAATAATAGTACCAACTTATTTTTTTTTATTTTTTTATTTCCTCCCAACATTTGTGGCACTGGCGTGGCGCCCCCTGATGGACAGCGCCCTTAGCATTTGCCTATACGGCCTATGCCACGGGCCGGCCCTGTCTCACTCCATCCCGATCCACCACGTGTCCCAAGAATTTCACCTCACGCTGAAAGAGCTTGCACTTAGAGGGCTTGAGTTTAAGTCCATGTCGCTGCAACCGTTCAAACACCTGGTCCAGGTGCTGTAGATGGGCAGTGAAATCAACAGAAAAAAGTATTATGTCATCAAGATAAACCAACAATGATTCCGCTATTTGACCATTCAAACAATGATGTATAAGCCGTTGGAAAGTGGCAGGTGCATTGCATAGACCAAATGGCATGCGTTCAAACTCGAACAGTCCGAGGGGAGTTGTAAATGCAGTCTTTTCACGATCGTCCGGGTGCACCTCCACTTGCCAATACCCACTAGCGAGGTCTAAGGTCGAAAACCATTCAGATTTGCTCAGACCAGTTAGGGTCTCTTCGATTCAGGGGAACGGAAAGGCGTCTTTATGTGTAACTGAGTTTAACCTCCGGTAGTCTACACAAAAGCGCCAACTCCCATCCTTTTTGCGGACTAACACTATAGGCGCTGCCCAGGGACTGCAGCTTTCCTTTATCACTCTCTGTTCAAGCATACCTGAAAGCATGCAGTGTCTTCACTTTTTTATGCAACAGAGGCGGGATGGGTCGGTATCTCTCCCTGGTAGGGGCGGAATCTCCTGTCAGTATCCTGTGTTGCACAAGACTGGTCCTTCCAAAGTCCTCATGTTGTGCAAACACCTTCTCCCACTTCGCCAGCAGGGCGCATAGCTGCACCTGTTGCTGCTCAGACAGATCCGGTTTATCACTCAAATCCCTAACATCTGGGGACAGTTCTGGATTGGTTTGGGCTGTGGCATCAATGAGTGACACTTCTACCACACCCTCCTCTACTAGAGATAAACACAGATCCTCAGCTCCATGCACATCACTATCATCAACACAGAACAGCTGCCCTAGCTTCTCAAATCGTTTTAAGGAAATACTGTAGGAATGGGGGTTATAAACACGGAGGGGCAGCCTACCTCTGTTCACCACGACCAGTGATTTTGCCACGCCAACTGCACCGGCAGTTGGCGTGGCAGGGCGCAGTAGTTAGCCCCGCACCAACATCTCCTTTGGGGGATATGTAATACTAGTCTTCGAGGCCAATCTCACGTGGCCTAGCAAGCCATCTTCAGCAGCAACAGCTTCTATACGGGAACATGTAGCAAAAGCTTCCCTCCACACCTTTTGCTTTTGAAGATGCCGAAGAGTAGAGGTCTTAGGACATTTAAAAACGGCATCCCAACAACCCACGATTAGATTCATACCTATTATGAAGGGGTGTGTACAGTTTTGATCCGCAACAATTACTACTCCTCTTTCGGGAACTTTAACACCCTCTACCTCAAAATCAAGAACCGCATAGCCGATATAGGGGATTTCCAGGCCATTAGCTGCTCTTAGACGAAAAAGGGTAGGGGTCCTTTCGAGCTTAGCTTCGGTAAAGTGAGCATTAAATAGGCTTTCGGACATTAGCGTCACTTGGGAACCGGTGTCTAAAAGTCCTGGCAGAATAGTGCCTCCAGCATCTATTGTGGGGCATTGACCTACAAATGTTTCTGGAGCCCTGGATGATGTTGGCGTGGTGGCCAGCCCTGCAACTCGGATCTCAGCAGCAGGGACATTTAGTTTAAATCCGGTGCATGTGTAGTTGCAGTGCTGAATTTTTAGACATAATGCATGTTTGGTTTTGGAGTTATGTTTATATAACTTGTGTTTATAGTATGACAGTTATACTGTTATATTGAGTAAAAAAAACTAATTTGTGTCTTTGCAAACCTTACAAAATATTGTTTCCCATAAAACTCACAAAGATACATTTCTACAGACATTATTAGCCATTTTGTATGTGTGGTTTAGGAGTTATGTTTAAATAACTGAAATTGAGTGTGACAGTATACTGTCAAAGTGAGTAAAAAAAAACTAACTCGTGTCCTTGCAAACCTTACAAAAGAAAATGTTACTAGTAAAACTCACAAAGATACATTTCTTCATGCATTATTAGAAAATGGTCATGTGTAGTTTGGGAGTTATGTTTAAATAACTGTCAACTTGAGTGTGGTAGTATAACTGCCACACATATTGAGTTATAAAGTTAAGTGTAAAACCTAATTTTTGTATTTGCAAACCTTACAAAAACAACTGATTCTTGTAAAACTCACATGGATATTAAAGGCATTTTAGACATTTTACATGTTTTGTTTAGGAGTTGTGTTTGAATACATTAGTATTGCTTTTTTCGTTAAGGCAAGTCCAAACGGCAGGAGGCCACGGGGAAGACACAGGACACATTGGGAAGATTATATCAGCTGGCTGGCCTGGGAACGCCTCAGGATCCCCCGAGAAGAGCTGGACGAAGTAGCTGGGGATAGGGAAGTCTGGGCTTCTCTGCTTAGGCTGCAGCCCCCACAACACGACCTCGGATAAGCGGAAGAAAATGGATGGATTTAGTATGACAGTTATACTATCATATTGAGTAAAAAAAAACTAACTTTTGTTTTTGTAAACATTCAAAATATATTTTTTCTAGTAAAACTCACAAAGATACATAGAGTTTAAATAACTGTCATAGTAAGTAAAACCTATTTTTTGTATTTGAAAACCTTACAAAAACAACTGATTCTAGTAAAACTCACATGGATTCAATATTACAGGCATTTTTACACATTTTGCATGTTTGGTTTAGAAATTATGATGGCACACATTTTTATTGCTTTTTTCGCATTATCTCAGGATTTTAAGAATATTACTGTCACATTGAGGAAAAACTACTTTCTGTGTTTGCAAGGATTAAAAAAAGCATATTTTTCGAGTAAAACTCCTAAGGCTGCATTATTTCAGGCATCATTAGCCATTTAGCATTTGTAGTTTAGGAGTTATGTTTAAATAACTGTCATATTAAATGTAACAGTATACTCTCATATAGAGTAAAACCTAATTTTTGTATTTGCAAACCTTACAAAAACAACTGATTCTAGTAAAACTCACATGAATTCAATATTACAGTTATTTTTAGACATTTTGCCTGTTTGTTTTAGAAATTTTGATGGAATACATTTGTATTGCTTTTTTCGCATTATCTCAGGATTTTAAGAATATTACTGTCATATTGAGTAAAAAACTACTTTTTGTGTTTGCAAGATTTAAAAAAGCATATGTTTAGAGCAAAACTCCGTAGAATGCATTATTTGAGGCAACATTAGCCATTTTGCAAGTGTAGTTAGGAGTTATTTTTAAATAACTGTCATATTGAGTGTGACAGTATACTGTCATAGTGAGTAAAACTTAATTTTTGTATTTGCAAACCTTATAAAAACAACTGATTCTAGTAAAACTAACATGGATTTATATTACAGGCATTTTTAGACATTTTGCATTGTTGGTTTAGCAATTATGTTGGAATACATTTGTACTGCTTTTTTCGCATTATCTCAGAATTTTAAGAACATTACTGTCATATTGAATAAAAACTACTTTTTGTGTTTGCAAGCCTTAAAAAAGCATATATTTCGAGTAAAACTCACAAGAATGCATTATTTCAGGCAACATTAGCTCATTTTTAAGTATAATTTAGGAGTTATGTTTAATTTACTGTCATATTGAGTGTACATTGTCATGGTGAAAAAAAACTAATTTTTGTATTTGCAAAAATTTCAAACACATCCTAATCTAGTAAAACTCACATGGATTCAATATTACAGGCATTTTTACACATTTTGCATGTTTGATTTAGGAAATATGATTGAATATATTTTCATTTCTTTTTTTGCATTATCTCAGTATTTTAGGAATATTACTGTCATATTGAGTAAAAAACTACTTTTTGTGTTTGCAAGATTTGAAAAAGCATATGTTTCGAGTAAAACTCCGTAGAATGCATTATTTGAGGCATCATTAGACATTTTGCATGTGAAGTTTAGGAGTTATGATTAAATAAATGTCATATTGAGTGTGACAGTTTACTTTCATAAAGAGTAAAACCTAAATTTTGTTTTTGCAAACCTTACTAAAACAACTGATTCTAGTTAAAATCACATGGATTCAATAATACAGGCATTTTTACACATTTTGCATGTTTAGTTTAGACATTATGATTAAATACATTTTTATTGCTTTTTTCGCATTATCTCAGGATTTTAAGAACAGTACTGTCATATTGAGTATGAAAAAATACTTTTTGTGTTTGCAAGCCTTAAGAAAGTATATGTTTTGAGGAAAACTCCCAAGGATCCATTATTTCAAACATTATTAGCCATTTTGCATGCGTAGTTTAGGAGTTATGATTAAAAAACTGTCATATTGAGTGTGACAGTTTACTTTCATAAAGAAAAAAACCTAATTTTTGTTTTTGCAAACTTTACTAAAACAACTGATTCTAGTAAAACTCACATGGATTCAATAATACAGGCATTTTTACACATTTTGCATGTTTAGTTTAGAAATTATGATTGAATACATTTTTATTGCTTTTTTCGCATTATCTCAGGATTTTAAGAACATTACTGTCATATTAAGTAAAAAAATACTTTTTGTGTTTGCAAGCCTTAAGAAAGCATATGTTTCGAGGAAAACACCCAAGGATCCATTATTTCAAACATTATTAGCCATTTTGCATGAGTGGTTTAGGAGTTATGATTTAAAAATTGTCATATTGAGTGTGACAGTTTACTTTCATAAAGAGTAAAACCTAATTTTTGCTTTTGCAAACCTCACTAAAACAACTGATTCTAGTGAAACTCACATGGATTTAATATTACTGGCATTTTTAGACATTTTGCATTTTTGGTTTAGGAATTATGTTGGAATACATTTTTATTGCTTTTTTCGCATTATCTCAGAATTTTAAGAACATTACTGTCATTTTGAGTAAAACAATACTTTTTGTGTTTGCAAGCCTTAAGAAAGCATATGTTTCAAGGAAAACTCCCAAGGATCCATTATTTCAAACATTATTAGCCATTTTGCATGAGTGGTTTAGGAGTTATGATTCAAAAATTGTCATATTGAGTGTGACTGTTTACTTTCATAAAGAGTAAAACCAAATTTTTGTTTTTGCAAACTTCACTAAAACAACTGATTCTAGTGAAACGCACATGGATTTAATATTACTGGCATTTTTAGACATTTTGCATTGTTGATTTAGGAATTATGTTGGAATACATTTTTATTGCTTTTTTCGCATTATCTCAGAATTTTAAGAACATTACTGTCATATTGGTAAAACAATACTTTTTGTGTTTGCAAGCCTTAAGAAAGCATATGTTTCAAGGAAAACTCCCAAGGATCCATTATTTCAAACATTATTAGCCATTTTGCATGAGTGGTTTAGGAGTTATGATTCAAAAATTGTCATATTGAGTGTGACAGTTTACTTTCATAAAGAGTAAAACGTAATTTTTGTTTTTGCAAACTTCACTAAAACAACTGATTCTAGTGAAACGCACATGGATTTAATATTACTGGCATTTTTAGACATTTTGCATTGTTGATTTAGGAATTATGTTGGAATACATTTTTATTGCTTTTTTCGCATTATCTCAGAATTTTAAGAACATTACTGTCATATTGGTAAAAAAAAAAATACTTTTTGTGTTTGCAAGCCTTAAGAAAGCAAATGTTTCGAGGAAAACTCCCAATAATCCATTATTTCAAACATTATTAGCCATTTTGCATGAGTAGTTTAGGAGTTATGATTAAAAAACTGTCATATTGAGTGGGACAGTTTACTTTCATAAAGAGTAAAACCTAATTTTTGTTTTTGCAAACTTCACTAAAACAACTGATTCTAGTAGAACTCACATGGATTCAATAATACAGGCATTTTTACACATTTTGCATGTTTAGTTTAGAAATTATGATTGAATACATTTTTATTGCTTTTTTCGCATTATCTCAGGATTTTAAGAACATTACTGTCATATTGAGTAAAAAAAAACTTTTTGTGTTTGCAAGCCTTAAGAAAGCATATGTTTCAAAGAAAACTCCCAAGGATCCATTATTTCAAACATTATTAGCCATTTTGCATGAGTGGTTTAGGAGTTATGATTCAAAAATTGTCATATTGAGTGTGACAGTTTACTTTCATAAAGAGTAAAACCTAATTTTTGTTTTTGCAAACTTTACTAAAACAACTGATTCTAGTAAAACTCACATGGATTCAATAATACAGGCATTTTTACACATTTTGCATATTTAGTTTAGAAATTATGATTGAATACATTTTTATTGCTTTTTTCGCATTATCTCAGGATTTTAAGAACATTACTGTCATATTGAGTAAAAAAATACTTTTTGTGTTTGCAAGCCTTAAGAAATCATATGTTTCAAGGAAAACTCCCAAGGATCCATTATTTCAAACATTATTAGCCATTTTGCATGAGTGGTTTAGGAGTTATGATTCAAAAATTGTCATATTGAGTGTGACAGTTTACTTTCATAAAGAGTAAAACCTAATTTTTGTTTTTGCAAACTTCACTAAAACAACTGATTCTAGTGAAACGCACATGGATTTAATATTACTGGCATTTTTAGACATTTTGCATTGTTGATTTAGGAATTATGTTGGAATAAATTTTTATTGCTTTTTTCGCATTATCTCAGAATTTTAAGAACATTACTGTCATATTGGTAAAAAAAAATACTTTTTGTGTTTGCAAGCCTTAAGAAAGCAAATGTTTCGAGGAAAACTCCCAATAATCCATTATTTCAAACATTATTAGCCATTTTGCATGAGTAGTTTAGGAGTTATGATTAAAAAACTGTCATATTGAGTGGGACAGTTTACTTTCATAAAGAGTAAAACCTAATTTTTGTTTTTGCAAACTTCACTAAAACAACTGATTCTAGTAAAACTCACATGGATTCAATAATACAGGCATTTTTACACATTTTGCATGTTTAGTTTAGAAATTATGATTGAATACAATTTTATTGCTTTTTTCGCATTATCTCAGGATTTTAAGAACATTACTGTCATATTGAGTAAAAAAATACTTTTTGTGTTTGCAAGCCTTAAGAAAGCATATGTTTCAAGGAAAACTCCCAAGGATCCATTATTTCAAACATTATTAGCCATTTTGCATGAGTGGTTTAGGAGTTATGATTCAAAAATTGTCATATTGAGTGTGACAGTTTACTTTCATAAAGAGTAAAACCTAAGTTTTGTTTTTGCAAACTTTACTAAAACAACTGATTCTAGTGAAACTCACATGGATTTAATATTACTGGCATTTTTAGACATTTTGCATTGTTGGTTTAGGAATTATGTTGGAATACATTTTTATTGCTTTTTTCGCATTATCTCAGAATTTTAAGAACATTACTGTCATTTTGAGTAAAACAATACTTTTTGTGTTTGCAAGCCTTGAGAAAGCATATGTTTCAAGGAAAACTCCCAAGGATCCATTATTTCAAACATTATTAGCCATTTTGCATGAGTGGTTTAGGAGTTATGATTCAAAAATTGTCATATTGAGTGTGACAGTTTACTTTCATAAAGAGTACAACCTAATTTTTGTTTTTGCAAACTTCACTAAAACAACTGATTCTAGTGAAACGCACATGGATTTAATATTACTGGCATTTTTAGACATTTTGCATTGTTGATTTAGGAATTATGTTGGAATACATTTGTATTGCTTTTTTCGCATTATCTCAGAATTTTAAGAACATTACTGTCATATTGGTAAAAAAAAATACTTTTTGTGTTTGCAAGCCTTAAGAAAGCAAATGTTTCGAGGAAAACTCCCAATAATCCATTATTTCAAACATTATTAGCCATTTTGCATGAGTAGTTTAGGAGTTATGATTAAAAAACTGTCATATTGAGTGGGACAGTTTACTTTCATAAAGAGTAAAACCT
Organism: Nerophis lumbriciformis; assembly: GCF_033978685.3. Classification (NCBI taxonomy): domain Eukaryota; kingdom Metazoa; phylum Chordata; class Actinopteri; order Syngnathiformes; family Syngnathidae; genus Nerophis; species Nerophis lumbriciformis. Next base: position 9,797,580 of record NC_084586.2, on the reverse strand, counting down.
AATTTTTGTTTTTGCAAACTTCACTAAAACAACTGATTCTAGTAAAACTCACATGGATTCAATAATACAGGCATTTTTACACATTTTGCATGTTTAGTTTAGAAATTATGATTGAATACATTTTTATTGCTTTTTTCGCATTATCTCAGGATTTTAAGAACATTACTGTCATATTGAGTAAAAAAATACTTTTTGTGTTTGCAAGCCTTAAGAAAGCATATGTTTCGAGGACAAATCCCAAGGATCCATTATTTCAAACATTATTAGCCATTTTGCATGAGTGGTTTAGGAGTTATGATTTAAAAATTGTCATATTGAGTGTGACAGTTTACTTTCATAAAGAGTAAAACCTAATTTTTGCTTTTGCAAACCTTACTAAATTAACTGATTCTAGTGAAACTCACATGGATTTAATATTACTGGCATTTTTAGACATTTTGCATTGTTGGTTTAGGAATTATGTTGGAATACATGTTTATTGCTTTTTTCGCAATATCTCAGAATTATAAGAACATTACTGTCATATTGAGTAAAAAAAAAACTTTTTGTGTTTGCAAGCCTTAAGAAAGCAAATGTTTCGAGGAAAACTCCCAATAATCCATTATTTCAAACATTATTAGCCATTTTGCATGAGTAGTTTAGGAGTTATGATTAAAAAACTGTCATATTGAGTGTGACAGTTTACTTTCATAAAGAGTAAAACCTAATTTTTGTTTTTGCAAACTTTACTAAATCAACTGATTCTAGTAAAACTCACATAGACTCAATATTACAGGCATTTTTACACATTTTGCATGTTTAGTTTAGAAATTATGATTGGATACATTTTTATTGCTTTTTTCGCATTATCTCAGGATTTTAAGAACATTACTGTCATATTGCGTAAAAAAAATACTTTTTGTGTTTGCAAGCCTTAAGAAAGCATATGTTTCGAGAAAAACGCCCAAGGGTCTATTATTTCAAACATCATTAGCCATTTTGCATGAGTGGTTTAGGAGTTATGATTAAAAAATTGTCATATTGAGTGTGACAGTTAACTTTCATAAAGAGTAAAACCTAATTTTTGCTTTTGCAAATCTTACTAAAACACTGATTCTAGTGAAACTCACAAGGATATAATCTTACTGGCATTTTTAGACATTTTGCATTGTTGGTTTAGGAATTATGTTGGAATACATGTTTATTGCTTTTTTCGCAATATCTCAGAATTATAAGAACATTACTGTCATATTGAGTAAAAAAAAAAACTTTTTGTGTTTGCAAGCCTTAAGAAAGCAAATGTTTCGAGGAAAACTCCCAATAATCCATTATTTCAAACATTATTAGCCATTTTGCATGAGTAGTTTAGGAGTTATGATTAAAAAACTGTCATATTGAGTGTGACAGTTTACTTTCATAAAGAGTAAAACCTAATTTTTGTTTTTGCAAACTTTACTAAATCAACTGATTCTAGTAAAACTCACATAGAGTCAATATTACAGGCATTTTTACACATTTTGCATGTTTAGTTTAGAAATTATGATTGGATACATTTTTATTGCTTTTTTCGCATTATCTCAGGATTTTAAGAACATTACTGTCATATTGAGTAAAAATATACTTTTTGTGTTTGCAAGCCTTAAGAAAGCATATGTTTCGAGAAAAACTCCCAAGGGTCCATTATTTCAAACATCATTAGCCATTTTGCATGAGTGGTTTAGGAGTTATGATTAAAAAATTGTCATATTGAGTGTGACAGTTTACTTTCATAAAGAGTAAAACCTAATTTTTGCTTTTGCAAATCTTACTAAAACACTGATTCTAGTGAAACTCACAGGGATATAATCTTACTGGCATTTTTAGACATTTTGCATTGTTGGTTTAGGAATTATGTTGGAATACATTTGTATTGCTTTTTTCGCATTATCTCAGAATTTTAAGAACATTACTGTCATATTGAGTAAAAAAAAATACTTTTTGTGTTTGCAAGCCTTAAGAAAGCATATGTTTCAAGGAAAACACCCAAGAATCCATTATTTCAAACATTATTAGCAATTTTGCATGAGTAGTTTAGGAGTTATGATTAAAAAACTGTCATATTGAGTGTGACGTTTACTTTCATATAGAGTAAAACCTAATTTTTGTTTTTGCAAACTTTACTAAAACAACTGATTCTAGTAAAACTCACATGGATTTAATATTACAGGCATTTTTAGACATTTCGCAATGTTGGTTTAGGAATTATGTTGGAATACTTTTTTTTGCTTTTTTCGCATTATCTCAGAATTTTAAGAACATTACTGTCATATTGAGTAAAAACTACTTTTTGTGTTTGCAAGCCTTAAAAAAGCATATGTTTCGAGTAAAACTCACAAGAATGCATTATTTCAGGCAATATTAGCTCATTTTTAAGTGTAGTTTAGGAGTTATGTTTAATTTACTGTCATATTGAGTGTACATTGGGCAGCACGGTGGCAGAGGGGTAAGTGCGTCTGCCTCACAATACGAAGGACCTGAGTAGTCCTTGGTTCAATCCCAGGCTCGGGATCTTTCTGTGTGGAGTTTGCATGTTCTCCCCGTGACTGCGTGGGTTCCCTCCGGGTACTCCGGCTTCCTCCCACCTCCAAAGACATGCACCTGGGGATAGGTTGATTGGCAACACCAAATTGGCCCTAGTGTGTGAATGTGAGTGTGAATGTTGTCTGTCTATCTGTGTTGGCCCTGCGATGAGATGGCGACTTGTCCAGGGTGTACACCGCCTTCCGCCTGGTTTTTGAGTTATGTTTATAAAACCTCCTTTCTGAGCCGCCACCTTTCGTGGTAGAGGAGTTTGCGGAGCCCACTGATCCTAGGAGCTATGCTGTCTGTGGGCTTCTATGCCCCCTCGTAGGCTCTCCCAAGACAAATAGGTCCTAGGTGAGGGATCAGACAAAGAGCAGCTCAAAGACCTTTATGAAAAGTACAAATCGAGGTCCTAGATTTTTCCTCGCCCGGACGCGGGTTACCGTGGCTCCCCTGTGGAGCCAGGCCCAGAGGTGGGGCACGATGGCGAGCGCCTGTTGGCTGGCTCAGCTCAATGAAGCAACGTGTTCCCTCCTCCAATGGGCTCACCACTCATGGGCTGGGTTATAGAGTGTGAGCTGAGCGGTAGCCGAAGGCAGGGCACTTGGCGGTCCGATCATCGGCTACATAAGCTAGCTCTTCTGACGTGAAATGTCACCTCGCTGGGAGGGAAGGAGCCTGAGCTGGTGTGCGAGGTGGAGAAGTTCCGGCTAGATATAGTTGGACTCACTTCGACGCACAGGAACCTGTTCTCTCGAGAGGGGCTGGACTCTCTTCCACTATGGCGTTGCAAGCAATGAGAGGCTGGGGTGGCATTTCTTGTTGTCCCCCCGGCTCAAAGACAAGAGTATGGGGTATCGGACTGTCTGATTGTGGCGGGTCGCTCCCTGTATGATCAGTGTAGGGCAGCCTTGGTCCGCCAAGCCCTTTGTCACCGATTCTGTTGTTAACTTTTATGGACAGAATTGCAGTCATGGCGTTGAGGGGATCCGGTTTGGTGGTTGCAGGATTAGGTCTCTGCTTTTTGCAGTTGATGTGGTCCTGATGGCTTCAACTGGCCAGGATCTCCAGCTCTCATTGGATGGCCGAGTATGAAGCGACTGGGATGAGAGTCAGCACCTCCAAGTCCGAGTCCATGGTTCTCGCCCGGTAAAGGGTGGGGTGCCATTTCCAGGTTGAGGAGGCGATGGCACATACTAGATGGCCCCAAGTGGAGGAGTTCAAGTACCTAGGAGTCTTGTTCACGAGTGAGGGAAGAGTGGATCATGAGATCCACAGGCGGATCGGTGCAGCGTCTTCAGTAATGAGGACGCTATATCGATCCATTGTGGTGAAGAAGGAGCTGAGCCAGAATTAAAAGCTCTAAATTTACCGGTCGATCTACAGTCCCATCCTGCACCCATGGTCATGGTTATGACCGAAAAGACAAGATCAAAGACAAGAGTTTCCTCCTTCGGGTGGCGGGTCTCTCCCTTAGAGATAGGATAAGAAGCTCTGTCATCCTGGAGGAACTCAGAGTAAAGCGCTGCTCCTCCACATTGAGAGGAGCCAGATGAGGTGGTTCGGGCATCTGCTCAGGATGCCACCCGAACGCCTCCCGAGGGAGGTGTTTAGGGCAAGTCCGACCGGCAGGAGGCCACGGGGAAGACCCAGGACACATTGGGAAGATTATGTCTCCCGGCTGGCCTGGGAACGCCTCAAGATCCCCCGAGAAGAGCTGGAAGAAGTGGCTGGGGAGAGGGAAGTCTGGGCTTCTCTGTTTAGGCTGCTGCCCCTGCAACCCGACCTCGGTTAAGCGGAAGAAAATGGATGGATTTAGTAAGGACAACAAAAAATGCCCATCTATCCATTTTCTACCGCTTATTCCCTTTTGGGGTGGCAGGAGGCGCTGGAGCCTATCTCAGCTACAATCGGGCGGAAGGTGGGGTACACCATCGCCATCTCATCGCAAAAAATGATTATAGTAAAACTCACATGGATACAATTTTACAGGTATTTTTAGACATAATGCATGTTTGGTTTTGGAATTATGTTTATATAACTTTCATATGTATTATGACAGTTATACTGTCATCTTGAGTAAAACTAACTTGTGTCTTTACAAACATTACAAACTATGTTTTTCCAGTAAAACTCACAAAAATAATTTTGGGGGAGGATGCCTGACAGACCGGCAGGCCCAAACGCATTGTGAGAGGTTTGCTGGGAACGCCTCCGGAAGAACTTTGAACATGTCACGAGCGAGGCGCTGGACATTGAGTCTGAGTGGACCTTGTTACGTGCCTCTCTTGTCGAGCCGGCTGATTGGAGCTGTTGCCGCAAGGAGTTTGGTGCCTGTCGTGGCGGTAATCCTAGAACCCGCTGGTGGACACCAGCAGTGAGGGATGCCGTCAAGCTGAAGAAAGAGCCTATCGGGTCCTTTAGGCTCATGGGACTCCAGAGGCAGCCGACAGGCCAAGCGAAGTGCGGCTTCAGCGGTCGCAGAGGCAAAAACTCGGACATGGGAGGAGTTTGGAGAAGCCATGGAAAACGACTTCCAGACGGCTTCGAAGCGATTCTGGACCACCATCCGCCGGCTCAAGGGGGGGCAGCAGTGCACTGTAACACCGTGTATGGTGAGGATGGTGCGCTGCTGACCTCTACTGCAGCTGTTATTGATCGGTGGAGGGAATACTTCGAAGACCTCCTTAATCCCACCAACATGTCTTCCTATGAGGAAGCAGTGCCTGGGGAATCTGTGGTGGGCTCTCCTATTTCTGGGGCTGAGGATGCCAAGGTAGTTAAAAAGCTCCTCAATGGCAACGCCCTGGGGGTGGATGAGATCTGTCCGGAGTTCCTTAAGGCTCTGGATGCTGTGGGGCTGTCTTGGTTCACAAGACTCTGCAACATCGTGTGGACATAGGGTGCGGTGCTTCTGGATTGGGAGACCGGGGTGGTGGTTCCTCTCTTTAAGAAGGGGAACCAGAGGGTGTGTTTCAACTATCGTGAGATCACACTCCTCAGTCTTCCCGGTAAGGTCTATTCATGTGTACTGGAGAAGAGGCTACGCCGGATAGTCAAACCTCGGATTCAGGAGGAACAGTGTGGTTTACGTCCTGGTCGTGGAACTGCGGACCAGCTTTATACTCTCGGCAGGGTCCTTGAGGGTGCATGTGAGTTTGCCCAACCAGTCTACATGTGCTTTATGGACTTGGAGAAGGCATTCGACCATTTACCCCTGGAAGTCCTGTGGAGAGTGCTTAGAGAGTATGGGGTAACGGACTGTCTTATTGTGGCGGTTCGCTCCCTTTGCAAGAGTCAGAGCTTGGTCCGCATTGCCGGCAGTAAGTCGGACCCGTTTCCAGTGAGGGTTGGACTCCGCCAAGGCTGCCCTTTGTCACCGATTCTGTTCATAACCTTTATGGACAGAATTTCTAGGCTGGTTTGGGGTGCCATGTCATCTGCTAGTGTCGGTCCACTCTGTTTCCTGAGATCCAGGGTCAACGCAGCCGTCTACCAGCAAGTTTTAGAGCACTTCATGCTTCCTGCTGCTGACCTGCTCTATGGAGATGGAGATTTCAAGTTCCAACAGGACTTGGCGCCTGCACACAGCGCAAAATCTACCCGTGCCTGGTTTACGGACCATGGTATTTCTGTTCTAAATTGGCCCGCCAACTCCCCTGACCTTAGCCCCATAGAAAATCTGTGGGGTATTGTGAAAAGGAAGATGCAGAATGCCAGACCCAAAAACGCAGAAGAGTTGAAGGCCACTGTCAGAGCAACCTGGGCTCTCATAACACCTGAGCAGTGCCAGAAACTCATCGACTCCATGCCACGCCGCATTAACGCAGTAATTGAGGCAAAAGGAGCTCCAACCCTAGTATTGAGTATTGTACATGCTCATATTTTTCATTTTCATACTTTTCAGTTGGCCAACATTTCTAAAAATCCCTTTTTTGTATTAGCCTTAAGTAATATTCTAATTTTGTGACACACGGAATTTTGGATTTTCATTTGTTGCCACTTCAAATCATCAAAATTAAATGAAATAAACATTTGAATGCATCAGTCTGTGTGCAATGAATAAATATAATGTACAAGTTACACCTTTTGAATGCAATTACTGAAATAAATCAAGTTTTTCAAAATATTCTAATTTACTGGCTTTTACCTGTATATATATATATTCAGCCAAGATGGCGGCGCCCTGATGGCAGCGGCTTGCAGACGCTCTTGGAAGTGTAGAGCGATTTGGCAAAAATACCCGTCAATTCTGTCTATTTCATGGCTGGCTCATAGCGTGGACACTTCGTGATCAGATACGACCGACAGACGATTCTGGATGTGGATAGATCGGGCCGTTATAGGCTGAAAGATGCGGGTACTTTCGACCTCCTCGCTAGCATGGGGATTCTTCGCCGGCTACATCCAGCGGCCTCGAAAGCAGCGGAGTTAAGTGCCAGCGAGGACCGTCAACGGAAGACACGTAAGCGGTGTGAGCGGAAGCAGAAGCGGGGATGCCGAGCGGGGCTAACAACAAAGCGAAAGGCTAATCCTCAAAGAAGCGCTAGTCCGGGTGAGAAGTTTGTTAAAATAGAACTAGCCAGCGCCAGGCTGGATAATACCTGCACACATAGCAACTATTTTAGAACAATACACAACTCAAAAATGTTTTTTCTGTGTCAAAAGTAGACATGCACTCTACTGAGGTGGCAAGTTATGATGCGTTCGGTTTATCACAACATCAAGCAAACAATCGGAAAATTCCCGTCATATCAATTCCTAGATATGGTCGAAATTATTTAAATTGCACTACACATAATAAACACAACATTATTAATATTGCTACTACGGATAATTTCAACAAAAACTCCTCAAAACAGCCCACTACCTATAATATGGGCTTCTTAAACATAAGATCATTATCTTCCAAAACGTTATTAGTGAATGAGGTCATTAGAGACAATAATCTTGACGTTATTGGTCTCGCCGAGACCTGGCTCAAACCAGATGATTTCTTTGCGCTGGGTGAGGCGTCTCCTCCTGGCTATGCGGGAGCGCATATTGCCCGTCCCATTAAAAGGGGTGGGGGAGTTGCACTCATCCACAATAAAAGCTTTAATCTTACCCCGAACCTAAATAATAAATATAATCCGTTTGAGATGCTTACTATGAGGTTTGTCACACCGCTGCCTCTCCACCTGTCTGTTATCTACCGCCCCCCAGGACCCAATTCGGACTTCATCAGTGAATTTTCAGAGTTCGTTGCTGATTTAGTGACGCACGCCGACAATATAATCATAATGGGGGACTTTAATATCCATATGAATACCCCATCGGACCCTCAGTGCATGGCGCTCCAGACTATAATTGATAGCTGTGGTCTTACACAAATAATAAATGAACCTACGCATCGCAACGGAAATAAGATAGATCTAGTGCTGGTCAGGGGTGTCACCACCTCCAAAGTTACGATACTCCCGTATACTAAAGTAATGTCCGATCATTACCTTATAAAATTCGAAGTTCTGACTCATTGTCAACAAACTAATAATAATAACTACTATAGCAGCCGCAACATTAATGCTGCCACAACGATGACTCTTGCTGGCCTACTGCCTTCGGTAATGGCACCATTCCCAAATTATGTCGGCTCTATTGATAACCTCACTAACAACTTTAACGACGCCCTGCGGGACACCATTGATAGTATAGCACCGCTAAAGCTTAAAGGAGCCCCTAAAAGGCGCACCCCATGGTTTACAGAAGAAACTAGAGCCCATAAATTATCATGTAGAAAGCTGGAACGCAAATGGCGCGCTACTAAACTTGAGGTTTTCCATCAAGCATGGAGTGATAGTTTAATAACTTATAAACACATGCTTACCCTAGCTAAAGCTAAATATTACTCAAATCTCATCCACCTCAACAAAAATGATCCGAAATTTTTGTTTAGTACAGTAGTATCGCTAACCCAACAAGGGACTCCTCCCAGTAGCTCCACCCACTCAGCAGATGATTTTATGAATTTCTTTAATAAGAAAATTGAACTCATTAGAAAGGAGATTAAAGACAATGCATCGCAGCTACAACTGGGTTCTATTAACACAGATACGACTGTATCTACGAAGGATACCGCCCTCCAAAATAGTTTCTCTCTCTTTGATGAAATAACATTAGAGGAATTGTTAAGATGTGTTAAGGGGACAAAACAAACAACATGTTTACCTGACCCATTTCCTGGGAAACTTATTAAGGAGCTTTTTGTATTATTAGGTCCATCAGTGCTAAATATTATAAACTTATCACTTTCCTCTGGCACTGTTCCACTAGCATTCAAAAAAGCGGTTATTCATCCTTTGCTCAAAAGACCTAACCTCGATCCTGACCTCATGGTAAACTACCGGCCGGTGTCCCACCTTCCGTTTATCTCGAAAATCCTCGAAAAAATTGTCGCACAGCAGCTAAATGAACACTTAATGTCTAACAATCTCTGTGAACCTTTTCAATCCGGTTTCAGGGCAAATCACTCTACGGAGACAGCCCTCGCAAAAATGACTAATGATCTACTGCTAACGATGGATTCTGATGCGTCATCTATGTTGCTGCTTCTTGATCTTAGCGCTGCTTTCGATACCGTCGATCATAACATTTTATTAGAGCGTATCAAAACACGTATTGGTATGTCAGACTTAGCCTTGTCGTGGTTTAACTCTTATCTTACTGACAGGATGCAGTGCGTCTCCCATAACAATGTGACCTCGGACTATGTTAAGGTAACGTGCGGAGTCCCCCAAGGTTCGGTTCTTGGCCCTGCACTCTTTAGTATTTACATGCTGCCGCTAGGCGACATCATACGCAAATACGGTGTTAGGAGTTGTGTTTGAATACATTTTAATTGTTTTTTTTGTTAGGGCAAGTCCGACTGGCAGGAGGCCACGGGGAAGCCCCAGGACACATTGGGAAGACTATGTCAGCCGGCTGGCCTGGGAACGCTTCGGGATCCCCCGAGAAGAGCTGGACGAAGTGGCTGGGGAGAGGGAAGTCTGGGCTTCTCTGCTTAGGCTGCTGCCCCCGCAACCCGACCTCGGATAAGCGGAAGAAAATGGATACATTTAGTATGACAGTTATACTATTATATTGAGTAAAAAAAACTAACTTGTGTCCTTAAAAAACCTTACAAATTATATGTTTTCTAGTAAAACTCACAAAGATACATCTCCAGGCATTATAAGCCATTTTGCATGTGGTTTAGGGGTTATGTTTAAATAACTGCCATATTGAATGTGGCAGTTATACTGTCATTATGAGTAAAACCTAATTTTTGTAATTGTAAACCTTACCAAAATACCTGATTCTGGTAAAACTCACATAGATTCAATATTACAAGCATTTTTAGACGGATTGCATGTGTATTTTTGAAATTATGTTCATACAACTTTCTTATTTAGTATGACAGTGATACTATCATATTGAGTAAAAAAAAACTAACTTGTGTCTTTGCAAACCTTACAAAAGAACATTTTAGTAAAACTCAAATATACATCTCCAGGCATTATTAGTCATTTTGCATTTGTTGTTTAGGAGTTATGTTTAAATAACTGTCATATTAAATGTAACAGTATACTCTCATATAGAGTAAAACCTATTTTTTGTATTTGCAAACCTTACAAAAACAACTGATTCTAGTAAAATTCACATGCATTCAATATTACAGTTATTTTTAGACATTTTGCCTGTTTGGTTTAGAAATTATGATGGAATACATTTGTATTGCTTTTTTCGCATTATCTCAGGATTTTAGGAATATTACTGTCATATTGAGTAAAAAACTACTTTTTGTGTTTGCAAGCCTTAAAAAAAGCATATGTTTCGAGTAAAACTCACAATAATGCATTATTTCAGGCAATATTAGCTCATTTTTATGTGTAGTTTAGGAGTTATGTTTATTTACTGTCATATTGAGTGTACATTGTCATGGTGAAAAAAAACTATTTTTTTTATTTGCAAAAATTTCAAACACAACCGATTCTAGTAAAACTCACATGCATTCAATATTACAGTTATTTTTAGACATTTTGCCTGTTTGGTTTAGAAATTATGATGGAATACATTGTATTGCTTTTGTCACATTATCTCAGGATTTTAGGAATATTACTGTCATATTGAATAAAAAAACTACTTTTTGTGTTTGCAAGCCTTAAAAAAGTATATGGTTCGAGTAAAACTCACAATAATGCATTATTTCAGGCAATATTAGCTCATTTTTATGTGTAGTTTAGGAGTTATGTTTATTTACTGTCATATTGAGTGTACATTGTCATGGTGAAAAAAAACCTAATTTTTCTATTTGCAAAAATTTCAAACACAACCGATTCTAGTAAAACTCACATGGATTCAATATTACAGGCATTTTCCCACATTTTGCATGTTTGATTTAGGAAATATGATTGAATATATTTTCATTGCTTTTTTCGTATTATATCAGGATTTTAGGAATATTACTGTCATATTGAGTAAAAAAACTACTTTTTGTGTTTGCAAGATTTGAAAAAGCACATGTTTCGAGTAAAACTCCGTAGAATGCATTATTTGAGGTATCATTAGCCCTTTTGCATGTGTAGTTAGGAGTTATTTTTAAATAACTGTCATATTGAGTGTGACAGTATACTGTCATAGTGAGTAAAACTTAATTTTTGTATTTGCAAACCTTATAAAAACAACTGATTCTAGTAAAACTCACATGGATTTAATATTACAGGCATTTTTAGACATTTTGCATTGTTGGTTTAGGAATTATGTTGGAATACATTTTTATTGCTTTTTTCGCATTATCTCAGGATTTTAAGAACATTACTGTCATATTGAGTAAAAAACTACTTTTTGTGTTTGCAAGCCTTAAAAAAGCATATGTTTCGAGTAAAACTCATAATAATGCATTATTTCAGGCAATATTAGCTCATTTTTATGTGTAGTTTAGGAGTTATGTTTATTTACTGTCATATTGAGTGTACATTGTCATGGTGAAAAAAACCTAATTTTTGTTTTTGAAAACTTTACTAAAACAACTGATTCTAGTAAAACTCACATGGATTCAATAATACAGGCATTTTTACACATTTTGCATGTTTAGTTTAGAAATTATGATTGAATACATTTTTATTGCTTTTTTCGCATTATCTCAGGATTTTAAGAACTTTACTGTCATTTTGAGTAAAAAAATACTTTTTGTGTTTGCAAGCCTTAAGAAAGCATATGTTTCGAAGAAAACTCCCAAGGATCCATTATTTCAAAATTGTCATATTGAGTGTGACAGTTTACTTTCATAAAGAGTAAAACCAAATTTTTGCTTTTGCAAACCTTACTAAAACAACTGATTCTAGTGAAACTCACAAGGATATAATATTACTGGCATTTTTAGACATTTTGCATTGTTGGTTTAGGAATTATGTTGGAATACATTTTTATTGCTTTTTTCGCATTATCTCAGAATTTTAAGAACATTACTGTCATATTGAGTAAAAAAAAATACTTTTTGTGTTTGTAAGCCTTAAGAAAGCATATGTTTCAAGGAAAACTCCCAAGGATCCATTATTTCAAACATTATTAGCCATTTTGCATGAGTAGTTTAGGAGTTATGATTAAAAAACTGTCATATTGAGTGTGACGTTTACTTTCATAAAGAGTAAAACCTAATTTTTGTTTTTGCAAACTTTACTAAATCAACTGATTCTAGTAAAACTCACATGGATTCAATAATACAGGCATTTTTACACATTTTGCATGTTTGGTTTAGAAATTATGATTGAAGAATTTTTTTTTGCTTTTTTCGCATTATCTCAGGAATTGAAGAACATTACTGTCATATTGAGTAAAAAAATACTTTTTGTGTTTGCAAGCCTTAAGAAAGCATATGTTTCGAGGAAAACTCCCAAGGATCCATTATTTCAAACATTATTAGCCATTTTGCATGAGTAGTTTAGGAGTTATGATTAAAAAAACTGTCATATTGAGTGTGACAGTTTACTTTCCTAAGGAGTAAAACCTAATTTTTGTTTTTGCAAACCTTACTAAAACAACTGATTCTAGTAAAACTCACATGGATATAATATTACAGAAATTTTTAGACATTTTGCATTGTTGGTTTAGGAATTATGTTGGAATACATTTATTGCTTTTTTTCGCATTATCTCAGATTTTTAAGAACATTACTGTCATATTGAGTAAAAAACTAGTTTTTGTGTTTGCAAGCCTTAAAAAAGCATATGTTTCGAGTAAAACTCACAAGAATGCATTATTTCAGGCAATATTAGCTCATTTTTATGTGTAGTTTAGGAGTTATGTTTCATTTACTGTCATATTGAGTGTACATTGTCATGGTGAAAAAAACCCACTTTTTCTAATTGCAAACCTTTCAAACACAACTGATTCTAGTAAAACATACATTGATTCAATATTACAGGCATTTTTACACATTTTGCATGTTTGGTTTAGGAATTATAATGGAATACATTTTTTTTTTGCTTTTTTCGTAATTATCTCAGGATTTTAAGAACATTACTGTCATATTGAGTAAAAAACTACTTTTCGTGTTTGCAAGATTTAAAGAAGCATATGTTTCGAGGAAAACTCCTAAGGATTCATTATTTCAGGCATAAATAGCCATTTTGCTTGTGTGGATTAGGAGTTTTTAAATAACTGTCATATTGCGTGTGGCTGTTAGTTACCTAATTTTTGTATTTTTAAACCTTAAAACCTCCTGATTCTAGTAAAATTCACAAAGATACAATATTACAGGCATTTTTAGACATAATGCAGGTTTGGTTTTGGAGTTAGGTTTATAACTTTTCATATTTAGTATGACAGTTATACTGTCATATTAAGTAAAAAAAAAAAAAAGACGTGTCTTTGCAAACCTTACAAAATATTTTTTTCCAGTAAAACTCACAAAGATACATTTCTCTTATTAGCCATTTTGCATGTGTGGTTTCGGAATTATGTTTAAATAACTGTCAGATACAGAGACAGAGACAGTATACATGGGGAAGGCGTGGCGCAGTTGGGAGAGTGGCCGTTCCAGCAACCTGAGGGTTCTTGGTTCGATCCCCACCTTCTACCAACCTCGTCACGTCTGTTGCGTCCTTGAGGGAGACACTTTACCCTTGCTCCTGATGGGTTGTGGTTAGGGCCTTGCATGCCAGCTTCCGCCATGAGTGTGTGAATGTGTGTGTGAATGGATGAATGTAAAAATAGTGTCAAAGCGCTTTGTGTACCTTGAAGGTAGAAAAGCGCTATACAAGTATAGCCCATTTACCATAGTGAGTAAAACCAAATGTTTGTATTTACAAACCTTACAAAAACAACCCATTCTAGTAAAAGTCACACAGATACAATATTGTAGGCATTTTTAGACATAATGCATGTTTGGTTTTGGAGTTATGTTTATATAACCTCCTTTCTGAGCCGCCACCTTATCGTGGTAGAGGAGTTTGCGGGGCCCACTGATCCTAGGAGCTATGCTGTCTGTGGGCTTCTATGCCCCCTCGTAGGCTCTCCCAAGACAAATAGGTCCTAGGTGAGGGATCAGACAAAGAGCAGCTCAAAGACCTTTATGAAAAGTACAAATCGAGGTCCTAGATTTTTCCTCTCCCGGCGCGGGTCACCGTGGCTCCCCTGTGGAGCCAGGCCCAGAGGTGGGGCACGATGGTGAGCGCCTGTTGGCTGGCTCAGCTCAAAGAAGCAACGTGGTTCCCTCCACCAATGGGCTCACCACTCATGGGCTGGGTTATAGAGGTCGGTTGCTGAGCGGCAGCCGAAGGCAGGGCACTTGGCGGTCCGATCATCGGCTACATAAGCTAGCTCTTCTGACGTGAAATTAAAAGTTAAAGTTAAAGTACCAATGATTGTCACACACACACACTAGGTGTGGCGAGATTATTCTCTGCATTTGACCCATCACCCTTGATCACCCCCTGGGAGGTGAGGGGAGCAGTGGGCAGCAGCGGTGGCCGCGCCCGGGAATCATTTTTGGTGATTTAACCCCCAATTCCAACCCTTGATGCTGAGTGCCAAGCAGGGAGGTAATGGGTCCCATTTTTATAGTCTTTGGTATGACTCGGCCGGGGTTTGAACTCAAAACCTACCGATCTCAGGGCGGACACTCTAACCACTAGGCCACTGAGTAGGTTGCTAGGCCACTAAATGTCACCTCGCTGGGAGGGAAGGAGCCTGAGCTGATGTGCGAGGTGGAGAAGTTCCGGCTAGATATAGTTGGACTCACTTCGACGCACAGGAACCTGTTCTCTCGAGAGGGGCTGGACTCTCTTCCACTATGGCGTTGCAAGCAATGAGAGGCTGGGGTGGCAATTCTTGTTGTCCCCCCGGCTCAAAGACAAGAGTATGGGGTATCGGACTGTCTGATTGTGGCGGGTCGCTCCCTGTATGATCAGTGTAGGGCAGCCTTGGTCCGCCAAGGCTGCCCTTTGTCACCGATTCTGTTGTTAACTTTTATGGACAGAATTGCAGTTATGGCGTTGAGGGGATCCGGTTTGGCGGTTGCAGGATTAGGTCTCTGCTTTTTGCAGTTGATGTGGTCCTGATGGCTTCAACTGGCCAGGATCTCCAGCTCTCATTGGATGGCCGAGAATGAAGCGACTGGGATGAGAATCAGCACCTCCAAGTCCGAGTTCATGGTTCTCGCCCGGTAAAGGGTGGGGTGCCATTTCCAGGTTGAGGTGGCGATGGCACATACTAGATGGCCCCAAGTGGAGGAGTTCAAGTACCTAGGAGTCTTGTTCACGAGTGAGGGAAGAGTGGATCATGAGATCCACAGGCGGATCGGTGCGGCGTCTTCAGTAATGAGGACGCTATATCGATCCATTGTGGTGAAGAAGGAGCTGAGCCAGAATTAAAAGCTCTAAATTTACCG
Organism: Nerophis lumbriciformis; assembly: GCF_033978685.3. Classification (NCBI taxonomy): domain Eukaryota; kingdom Metazoa; phylum Chordata; class Actinopteri; order Syngnathiformes; family Syngnathidae; genus Nerophis; species Nerophis lumbriciformis. The sequence goes on along the minus strand of NC_084586.2, from coordinate 9,782,132 downwards.
GTCGATCTACATTCTCATCCTGCACCTATGGTCATGGTTATGACCGAAAAGACAAGATCCCGGGTACAAGCGGCCAAATTGAGTTTCCTCCGCCGGGTGGCGGGTCTCTCCCTTAGAGATAGGATAAGAAGCTCTGTCATCCGGGAGGAACTCAGAGTAAAGCGCTGCTCCTCCACATTGAGAGGAGCCAGATGAGGTGGTTCGGGCATCTGCTCAGGATGCCACCCGAACGCCTCCCGAGGGAGGTGTTTAGGGCAAGTCCGACCGGCAGGAGGCCACGGGGAAGACCCAGGACACATTGGGAAGATTATGTCTCCCGGCTGGCCTGGGAACGCCTCAGGATCCCCCGAGAAGAGCTGGAAGAAGTGGCTGGGGAGAGGGAAGTCTGGGCTTCTCTGTTTAGGCTGCTGCCCCCGCAACCCGACCTCGGTTAAGCGGAAGAAAATGGATGGATTTAGTAATGACAACAAAAAATGCCCATCCATCCATTTTCTACCGCTTATTCCCTTTTGGGGTGGCAGGGGGCGCTGGAGCCTATCTCAGCTACAATCGGGCGGAAGGCGGGGTACACCCGCCACCTCATCGCAAAAAATAATTCTAGTAAAACTCACATTGATACAATTTTACAGGTATTTTTAGACATATTGCATGTTTGGTTTTGGAATTATGTTTATATAACTTTCATATGTATTAGACAGTTATACTGTCATCTTGAGTAAAACTAACTTGTGTCTTTACAAACAATACAAACTATGTTTTTCCAGTAAAACTCACAAAAATTATGTTTTCCAGGCATTATTAGACATTTTTCATGTGTGGTTTAGGAAATATGTTTAAATAACTGTCATATTGAATGTGGCAGTTATACTGTTATTATGTGTAAAACCAAATTTTTGTATTTGCAAACCTTACAAAAACAACTGATTCTAGTAAAACTCACATAGATTCAATATTACAGGCATTTTTAGACATTTCACATGTTTGAATACATTTTTATTGCTTTTTTCGTTAGGGCAAGTCCGATCGGCAGGAGGCCACGGGGAAGACCCAGGACACATTGGGAAGACTATGTCTCAGGCTGGCCTGGGAACGCCTCGGGATCCCCCGAGAAGAGCTGGACAAAGTGGCTGGGGCTTCTCTGCTTAGGCTGCTGCCCCCGCAACCCGACCTCGGATAAGCGGAAGAAAATGGATAGATTTAGTATGACAGTTATACTGTCATATTGAGTAAAAAAACTATTTTTCATAGATTCAATATTACAGGCATCTTTAGATGGATTGTATGTTTGGTTTTGGAGATATGTTTATACAACTTTCATATTTAGTATGACAGTTATACTGTCATATTGAGTAAAAAAAAAAAAAACTTGTGTCTGCAAACCTTACAAAAGATTATTATTCTAGTAAAACTAACAAAGATAAATTTTTCCAAGCATTATTAGCATTTGTTGTTTTGGAGTTATAATGCTTGCGTTGAGAGGCGACGGGCTCGGGTGGCTATTCTTGTTGCCCCCCGGCTCAAAGCCTGCACGTTGGAGTTCAATCCAGTGGACCAGTGGGTAGCTTTCCTCCGCCTTCGGGTGGGGGGACGGGTCCTGACTGTTGTTTGGCCTTACGCGCCAAACGGCAGCTCAGAGTACCCACCCTTTTTGGATTCACTCGAGGGAGTACTGGAAAGTGCTCCACCGGGTGATTCCCTCGTTCTACTGGGGGCCTTCAACGCTCATCTTGGCAACAACAGTGAAACCTGGAGGGGCGTGATTGGGAAGAATGGCCGCCCGGATCTGAACCCGAGTGGTGTTTTGTTATTGGACTTTTGTGCTCGTCACAGATTGTCAATAACAAACACCAAGTTCAAACATAAGGGTGTCCATATGTGCACTTGGCACCAGGACACCCCAGGCCGCAGTTCCATGATCGATTTTGTAGTTGTGTCATCGGATTTGCGGTCTCATGTTTTGGACACTCGGGTGAAGAGAGGGGCGGAGCTTTCTACCGATCACCACCTGGTGGTGAGTTGGCTGCGATGGTGGGGGAGGATGCCTGACAGACCTGGCAGGCCCAAACGCATTGTGAGGGTTTGCTGGGAACGCCTCCGGAAGAACTTTGAACATGTCACGAGGGAGGCGCTGGACATTGAGTCTGAGTGGACCATGTTCCGTGCCTCTCTTGTCGAGCCGGCTGATTGGAGCTGTGGCCGCAAGGAGTTTGGTGCCTGTCGTGGCGGTAATCCTAGAACCCGCTGGTGGACACCAGCAGTGAGGGATGCCGTCAAGCTGAAGAAAGAGCCTATCGGGTCCTTTTGGCTCATGGGACTCCAGAGGCAGCCGACAGGCCAAGCGAAGTGCGACTTCAGCGGTCGCAGAGGCAAAAACTCGGACATGGGAGGAGTTTGGAGAAGCCATGGAAAACGACTTCCAGACGGCGTTGAAGCGATTCTGGACCACCATCCGCCGGCTCAAGGGGGGGGAGCAGTGCACTGTAACACCGGTATGGTGAGGATGGTGCGCTGCTGACCTCTACTGCAGCTGTTATTGATCGGTGGAGGGAATACTTCGAAGACCTCCTTAATCCCACCAACATGTCTTCCTATGAGGAAGCAGTGCCTGGGGAATCTGTGGTGGGCTCTCCTATTTCTGGGGCTGAGGATGCCAAGGTAGTTAAAAAGCTCCTCAATGGCAACGCCCTGGGGGTGGATGAGATCCGTCCGGAGTTCCTTAAGGCTCTGGATGCTGTGGGGCTGTCTTGGTTGACAAGACTCTGCAACATCGCGTGGACATCGGGGGCGGTACTTCTGGATTGGGAGACCGGGGTGGTGGTTCCTCTCTTTAAGAAGGGGAACCAGAGGGTGTGTTTCAACTATCGTGAGATCACACTCCTCAGTCTTCCCGGTAAGGTCTATTCATGTGTACTGGAGAAGAGGCTACGCCGGATAGTCGAACCTCGGATTCAGGAGGAACAGTGTGGTTTACGTCCTGGTCGTGGAACTGCGGACCAGCTTTATACTCTCGGCAGGGTCCTTGAGGGTGCATGGGAGTTTGTGCTTCATGGACTTGGAGAAGGCATTCGACCATTTACCCCTGGAAGTCCTGTGGGGAGTGCTTAGAGAGTATGGGGTAACGGACTGTCTTATTGTGGCGGTTCGCTCCCTTTGCAAGAGTCAGAGCTTGGTCTGCATTGCCGGCAGTAAGTCGGACCCGTTTCCAGTGAGGGTTGGACTCCGCTAAGGCTGCCCTTTGTCACCGATTCTGTTCATAACCTTTATGGACAGATTTTCTAGGCGCAGTCAGGGCGTTGAGGGGATCCGGTTTGGTGTTTGCAGGATTAGGTCTCTGCTATTTGCAGATGATGTGGTCCTGATGGCTTCATCTGGCCAAGATCTTCAGCCCTCACTGGATCGGTTCGCAGACGAGTGTGAAGTGACTGGGATGTGAATCAGCACCTCCAAGTCCGAGTCCATGGTTCTCGCCCGGAAAAGGGTGGAGTGCCATCTCCGGGTTGGGGAGGAGATCTTGCCCCAAGTGGAGGAGTTCAAGGACCTCAGAGTCTTGTTCACGAGTGAGGGAAGAGTGGATCGTGAGATCGACAGGCGGAACGGTGTGGCGTCTTCAGTAATGCGGACGCTGTATTGATCCGTTGTGGTGAAGAAGGAGCTGAGCCGGAAGGCAAAGCTCTCGATTTACCGGTCGATCTACGTTCCCATCCTCACCTATGGTCATGAACTTTGTGTCATGGCCGAAAGGACAAAATCACGGGTACAAGCGGCCGAAATGAGTTTCCTCCGCCGGGTGGCGGGGCTCTCCCTTAGAGATAGGGTGAGAAGCTCTGTCATCCGGGAGGAGCTCAAAGTAAAGTCATTGCTCCTCCATTTCGAGAGGAACCAGATGAGGTGGTTCGGGCATCTAGTCAGGATGCCACCCGAACGCCTCCCTAGGGAGGTGTTTCGGGCACGTCCGACCGGTAGGAGGCCCAGGAAGACCCAGGAAACGGGAAGCTTATCTCTCCCGGCTGGCCTGGGAACGCCCCAGGATCCCCCGGGAGGAGCTGGACGAAGTGGCTGGGGAGAGGAAAGTCTGGGCTTCCCTGCTTAGGCTGCAGCCCCCGCGACCCGACCTCGGATAAGCGGAAGAAAATGGATGGCTGGATGGATGGAGTTATGTTTAAATAACAGTCATAAAGAGTAAAACCTAATTTTTGTATTTGTAAACCAAAACAACTGATTTTAGTAAAACTCACACAGATTCAATATTACAGGCATTTTTAGACATTTTGCTTATTTGGTGTAGGAATTATGATGGAATGCATTGTTTTTGCTTATTTCGCATTATCTCAGGATTTTAAGAACTTTACTGTCATATTGAGGAAAACAAATACTTTTTGTGTTTGCAAGCCTTAAAAAAGCATATGTTTCGAGTAAAACTCACAAGAATGCCTTATTTCAGGCATTATTAGCCATTTTTTATGTGTAGTTTAGTCATACTTGCCAAGCCTCCTGGATTTTCCAGGAGACTCCTGAAATTCAGCGCCTCTCCCGAAAACCTCCCGGGACAAATTTTCTCCCGAAAATCTCCCGAAATTCAGGCTGATCTGAGTGAGGACAGCCTGTATTCACGTCTGCTTTCCCACGATATAAACAGCATGCCTGCCCAATCACGTTATAACTGTAGAATGATCGAGGGTGAGTTCTTGGTTTCTTATGTGGGTTTATTGTTAGGTAGTTTCATTAACGTCCTCCCAGCGCGGTAACAACACAAAACAACAGCAGTCACGTTTTCGTCAACCGTAAAGCAGTTTGTCTGCCGTAAACAGCAATGTTGTGACACACTTTAAACAGGGCAATACTGCCATCTACTGTACATGCATATGTAACAATAACATCCAGGGCTTTTAGAGAGTGCAGTGCACAACTGCGCACACAACAAGGAGACGAAGCAGAAGAACGCGGAAGATACAGCCATGGCAACGCCGACGACGAGTAAGATGAAGAAACACGCTTATAAGTTCCAAGCCGCAGCTGCGATTGGACCTGGATAGCCTCCGGGAAGAAGTAGTGGAATACCAAGTGCTTGGCAGTGAAGATCTTCCTCAGGAAGCAAAGATTGACCGGTTTTTGGCCATGCTCGGGAGGGATGGAAAATTCCAGACTCTCGTGCATTTGATGAAAGCACTTTTGTGCGTGCCACACAGCAATGCATCATCAGAGAGGGTGTTCAGCATGGTTATAAAAATAGTGACAGAGAATAGAACAAGGATGGACAATTCAACCCTTAACTCAACAATGAGTAGATGAGTGTTATGTGTGTGTATATGTGTAAATAAATGAAAACTGAAATTCAAGTATTTATTTTTTATATATATATATATATATATATATATGTCTTATATCTCCTGATGATTGAGGGAACCCCTCATGAAACAGGCCTGTAGAGATGAAGTAGTCTTGTGATTTTTTCCCCACACATATATATATATATATATATATATATATATATATATATATATATATATATATATATATGAATTCTAGCTATATATATATATATATATATATATATATATATATATATATATATATATATATATATATATATATATAGCTAGAATTCACTGAAAGTCAAGTTTTTTTTATATATGTGTGTGTATATATATATATATATATATATATATATATATATATATATATATATATATATATAGCTAGAATTCACTGAAAGTCAAGTTTTTTTTATATATGTGTGTGTATATATATATATATATATATATATATATATATATATATATATATATATATATATATATATATATATATATATATATATATATGAAATACTTGACTTGGTGAATTCTAGCTCTAAATATACTCCTCCCCTCTCTACTAAAACTCACATGGATACAATATTACAGGCATTTTTAGACATAATGCATGTTGGTTTTGGAGTAATGTTTATATAACTTTCATATTTTGTATGACAGTAATACTGTCATATTGAATAAAAAAAACTAACTTGTATCTGTACAAACCTTAAAAAATATTTTTTTCCCAGTAAAACTCACAAAGAGACATTTCTCCAGGCATTATTAGCCATTGTGCACATGTGGTTTAGGAGTTATGTTTAAATAAATGTCAAATTGAATGTGGCAGTTATACTGTTATTATGAGTAAAACCTAATTTTTGTAAATGTTAACCTTACCACAATACCTGATTCTGGTAAAACTCACATAGATTCAATATTACAGGCATTTTTAGACATTTTACATGTTTGGTTTAGAGTTGTGTTTGAATACATTTGTATTGCTTTTTTCATTAGGGCAAGTCCGACGGGCAGGAGGCCGCGGGGAAGACCCAGGACACATTGGGAAGACTATGTCTCCCGGCTGGGCTGTCGAACGCCTCGGGATCCCCCGAGAAGAGCTGGACGAAGTGGTTGGGGATAGGGAAGTCCGGGCTTCTCTGCTTAGGCTGCTGCCCTTGCAACCGGACCTCGGATAAGCAGAAGAAAATGGATGGATTTAGTATGACAGTTATACTGTCATATTAAGTAAAAAAAACTAACTTACAAAATATATTTTTTCTAGTAAATCTAACAAAGATACATTTCTCCAAGCATTATTAGTCATTTTGCATTTGTTGTTTAGGAGTTATGTTTAAATAACTGTCATAGTAAGTAAAACCTAATTTTTGTATTTGCAAAAACCTTACAAAAACAACTGATTCTAGTAAAACTCACATGGATGCAATATTGCAGGCATTTTTAGACAGGATGCATGTTTGATTTTGGAGTTGTGTTTATATAACTTTCATATTTAGTATTACAGTAATACTGTCATATTGAGTAATAAAAACTAACTTGTGTCTTTACAAACCTTACAAAATATTTTTTTTCCTGCAAAACTCACAAAGAGACATTTCTCCAGGCATTATTAGCCATTTGGCATGTGTGGTTTAGGAGTTATGTTTAAATAACTGTCAGATTGAGTGTGACAGTATACTGTGAGTAAAACCCATATTTTGTATTTGCAAACCTTACAAAAACAACTGATTCTAGTAAAACTCACATGGATACAAAATTACAGGCATTTTTAGAGATAATGCATGTTTGGTTTTGGAGTTATGTTTATATAACTTTCATATTTAGTATGACAGTAACACTGTCATATTGAGTAAAAAAAACTAACTTGTGTCGGTACAAACATTACGAAATATTTGTTTTTCAGTAAAACTCACAAAGAGACATTTCTCCAGGCATTAATAGCCATTGTGCATGTGTGGTTTAGGAGTTATGTTTAAATAGATGTCAAATTGAACGTGGCAGTTATACTGTCATGAGTGAAACCTAATTTTTGTAATTGTAAACCTTACCAAAATACCTGATTCTGGTAAAACTCACATAGATTCAATATTACATGCATTTTTAGACGGATTGCATGTTTGGTTTTGGAGTTTTGATTATACAACTTTCATATTTAGTATGACAGTTATACTGTATATTACCATTGAGTAAAAAAAAAACCTAACTTGTGTCTTTGCAAACCTTACAAAAGATCGTTATTCTAGTAAAGACTTAGACTTTGACTTAGACTTTCTTTTTATTGTCATTCAAATTTGAACTTTACAGCACAGATAAGAACGAAATGTCGTAGTGCAGGATAAAAAAGCAATAAGGTGCATATTTCGATACATAAATATATATAAATAATATATAAATACTATATATATATATATATATATATATATATATATATACATACATATATAATAAATAAATATATATAAATATAAATAGATAAATAGATTACTGTGCAGATAAATATATTGCACTTTTTCCACATGCGCCCACGTTTATGGGTGTATGTTATATTGTTTATTTCATTCCAGCGAGTTAATTCATTTTGAGGGGAGTTGAGGAGATAATTTATTTATGATGCGTTCAAGAGTCTTACGGCCTGAGGGAAGAAGCTGCTACAGAAGCTTCGGAGGCTGCGGAACCTCTTTCTAGAGTCCAGCAGTGAAAACAGTCCTTGGTGGGGGTGGGAGGAGTCTTTGCAAATTTTCTGAGCCCTGGTCAGGCAGCACTTTTTGCGATCTCCTGGATAGGAGGAAGAGGAGTCCTGATGATCTTTTCCGCCGTCCTCACCACTCTCTGGAGATACTTCCAGTCTGAGGCACTGCAGGCTCCAGTCCAGACAGAGATGCTGTTGGTCAGCAGGCTCGCTATAACAACGATACATCTCTCCAAGCATTATTAGCTATTTTGCATTTGTTGTTTAGGTGTTATGTTTAAATAACTGTCAAAGTAAATAAAACCTAATTTTGGTATTTGAAAACCTTACAAAAACAACTGCAGTGCAGTGGAAGAATGGCCGTGCTCGACCCGAGGGTCCCTGGTTCAATCCCCACCTAGTACCAACTTCGTCATGTCCGTTGTGTCCTGAGCAAGACACTTCACCCTTGCTCCTGATGGGTGCTGGTTAGCGCCTTGCATGGCAGCTCCCTCCATCAGTGTGTGATGGGTAAATGTGGAAGTAGTGTCAAAGCGCTTTGAGTACCTTGAAGGTAGAAAAGCGCTATACAAGTACAACCCATTTATTTATTTATTTATATATAGTATGACAGCTATACTGTTATATTGAGTAAAAAAAACTAACTTGTGTTTTACAAACCTTACACAATATATTTTTTCTAGTAAAACTCACAAAGAGACATTTCCCCAGGTATTATTAGCCATTGTGCATGTGTGGTTTAGGAGTTATGTTTAAATACATATCAAATTGAATGTGGCAGGTATACTGTCATGAGTAAAACCTAATTTTTGTAATTGTAAACCTTACCAAAATACCTGATTCTGGTAAAACTCACATAGATTGAATATTACATGCATTTTTAGACGGATTGCTTGTTTGGTTTTGGAGTTATGTTTTTACAACTTTCATATTTAGTATGACAGTTATACTGTCATATTGAGTAAAAAAAAAAACTAACTTGTGTCTTTGCAAACCTTACAAAAGATCATTATTCTGGTAAAGACTTAGACTTTCTTTTTATTGTCATTCAAATTTGAACTTTACAGCATAGATAACACAATTTCGTGACATAAGCTCATGGTAGGGCAGGATAAAAAAGCAATAAGGTGCATATATAAATAAATAAATATAAATAATATATAAATATACATATAAAATAAATAAATATACTTAAATATATATAAATAAATAAAAAGGATACTGTGCAGATAAATATATTGCACTTTTTCCACATGCGCCCACGTTTATGGGTGTATGTTATATTGTTTTTTTTTTTTATTCCAGCGAGTTAATCCATTTTGAGGGGAGTTGAGGGGATAATTTAATTATGCGTTCAAGAGTCTTACGGCCTGAGGGAAGAAGCTGGAGGTTCTGCTTCGGAGGCTGCGGAACCTCTTTCTAGAGTCCAGCAGTGAAAACAGTCCTTGGTGGGGGTGGGAGGAGTCTTTGCAAATTTTCTGAGCCCTGGTCAGGCAGCGCTTTTTGCGATCTCCTGGATAAGAGGAAGAGGATTCCTGAAGATCTTTTCCGGCGTCCTCACCACTCTCTGGGGAGACTTCCAGTCTGAGAAACTGCAGGCTCCAGTCCAGACAGAGATGCTGTTGGTCAGCAGGCTCTCTATAACAAAGATACAGTTCTCCAAGCATTATTAGCTATTTGCATTTGTTGTTTAGGATTTATGTTTAAATAACTGTCATAGTGAGTAAAACCTAAATTTTGTATTTGCAAACCTTACAAAAACAATTGATTCTAGTAATACTCACATGGATACAATATCACAGGCATTTTTAGACATAATGCATGTTTGGTTTTGGAGTTGTGTTTATATAACTTTCATATTTAGTATTACAGTAATACTGTCATATTGAGTAAAAAAAAAACAACTAACTTGTGTCTTTACGAACCTTACAAAATATTGTTCCCAGTAAAACTCAAAGATACATTTCTACAGGCATTATTAGCCATTTTGCATGTGCGGTTTAGGATTTATGTTTAAATAACTGTCATATCTAGTGTGACAGTAAAGTCATAGTGAGTAAAACAAACTAACTTGTGTCTTTGCAATGCTTACAAAAGAAAATGTTACTAGTAAAACTCACAAAAGATACATTTCTTCATGCATTATTAGAAAATGTTCATGTGTAGTTTAGGAGTTATGTTTTAATAACTGTCAAATTGAGTGTGGCAGTTATACTGTCATTAAGTGTTAAACCTAATTTTTGTATTTGCAAACCTTACAAAAACAACTGATTCTAGTAAAACTCAGATTCAATATTGCAGGCATTTTAGACATTTCACATGTTTGGTTTAGGAGTTGTGTTTGAATACATTTTAATTGCTTTTATCGTTAGGGCAAGTCCGACCGGCAGGAGGCCACGGGGAAGCCCCAGGACACATTGGGAAGACTATGTCAGCCGGCTGGCCTGGGAACGCTTCGGGATCCCCCGAGAAGAGCTGGACGAAGTGGCTGGGGAGAGGGAAGTCGGGGCTTCTCTGCTTAAGCTGCTGCCCCCGCAACCCGACCTCGGATAAGCGGAAGAAAATGGATACATTTAGTATGACAGTTATACTATTATATTGAGTAAAAAAAACTAACTTGTGTCTTTAAAAAACCTTACAAATGATATGTTTTCTAGTAAAACTCACAAAGATACATCTCCAGGCATTATAAGCCATTTTGCATGTTGTTTAGGGGTTATGTTTAAATAACTGCCATATTGAATGTGGCAGTTATACTGTCATTATGAGTAAAACCTAATTTTTGTAATTGTAAACCTTACCAAAATACCTGATTCTGGTAAAACTCACATAGATTCAATATTACAGGCATTTTTAGACATAATGCATGTTTGGTTTTAGAGTTATGTTTATATAAATGTCATATTTAGTATGACAGTAAAACTGTCATATTGAGTAAAAAAAACTAACTTGTGTCTTTGCAATCCTTACAAAAGATCATTATTCTAGTAAAACTCACAAAGATACATTCTTCCAGGCATTATTAGCCACTTTGCATGTGTGGTTTAGGAGATAGGTTTTAAACAACTGTCATATTTAGGTGGCAGTTATATGTCTATGCGTAAAACCTAATTTTTGTATTTGCAAATCTTTCAAAAACAACTGATTACAGTAATTGTCACATAGTTTTAATATTACATGTATTTTTAGACATTTTGCATTGTTGGTTTAGGAATTATGTTGCAATACATTTTTATTGCTTTTTTTGCATTATCTCAGGATTGTAAAAATATTAGTCAAATTGAGTAAAAAAACTACTGATTGGGTGTGGCAGTTATACTGTCATTATGTGTAAAACCTAATTGTTGTATTTGCAAACCTTACAAAAACAACTGATTGTAGTAAAACTCACATGGATAAAATATTACAGGCATTTTTAGACATAATACATCTTTGGTTTATGAATCATGTTCGATTGCTCCTGCTCACAGAACCACACAGCCAGCGCACAACACACGAGCCACAAGCCCACAGCCCAAGGCAGTTAAATACCCCTGCAAATCCACAAGGCACGACACTTACTTTGGAGTCAGAGTTTCCTCTGCCCCTGCGTATTGTGGGATTCTGGGTTTTTTTTTCGGTAGCCTGCGGGTCTGCTGGGTAGTCTTGGGGATTCCTTCTCAACTTGCGCGCGTTCACCCGGTCCTCCTTGTCAAGCCTGACGATCCTCCTGGTCGCTCCTTTTTTAAATGTGTGCAGCCCTAATGCTCCACAGGTGCGTCTGATTTCAGGTGCCGTTCGATTGGGCACTTTGGTTGTCAGGGGCAACAAGCTAAAAGGGGCAACGTCTTAAAATGCCAGCAAAGTCCACAAGGAATAAACTTATGCAATTAAAAATACAGTCAAAGTCCTCAAAGTGTAAAAACATGCAATCAAATTGTAAAATGTAAAAACATGCAATTAAAATCTACAACAATAAAAACACTCAGACATGCATGACAATGAAACAAAAAAAATAAAATCCCCTACCTGTGTCCCATCACATCCCCCCCATACATTATCGTTGTCAGTCCCTGCAACGGGGGGAACTCTCGTCTGCATAGCGGGCAGGCAACTGTCGGTCAAAGCCTTTTTTAGCTCTTCAAAGGACGTCTGACACTCTGGTGTCCACACTATTTTGTGGGCCTGTGCCTTCTTGTCGGTGGGACGGCCAGTGAGGCCGTCCCAACGACATTTATTTAGGGGACGGGCTATTTTAGCAAACCCAGCCACAAAACGTTGGTAATAGCCTGCCAATCCAAGAAACGCTCTCACTTCCTTGACAGTGGTCGGAGCGGCCCAGTCCTGTACTGCCTTAATTTTACCTGGGTCCGGTCTCACTCAGGCCCGGCCCTAACCAATCTGGCGCCCCAGGCAAGATTTTAGGTGGCGCCCCCCCACATCGGCAGTGAAGTGTATATACTCACAAGAACCTGAATAGCTTTGTCTTTGACCTTTTTTTTTTTACTTACAACTATACCTAATATATAAAGGGGTGGAAAAGTGACTATTACCTGCAGGGCAAACATTAGCTAACCAGAAGGCAATAACAATGTAAACAAAAAACACCTGCTTGGGAGAGATCTAATACAAACATTTATATGCACGTACAACACTTAGAACTTTTAGCATATCAGTATGTGGAATTAAATTATGGAATGGATTAAGTAAAAAAGTTAAAAATTGTACTGATATGATCCAGTTTAAGAGGTTGTTCAAAATAATAGTGCTTACAGAGTACAAAGAAGAAGAATTATGAGAAATACTTTCAACCTTATTGAAAATAAGATATTCTTCATCTCAGTATGTTAATAATGACTGAATTAATTAATTAATTACATAGTACAAAACTGTTGTATACTAACTCATAGATGTTATTTTATTATATAAAAAGGTCAGAAATGATTCTATATATTTGTAAACGCTTTGAAGTGGGAAAGAGGTAGGATTAAATAAGCTTTGCTTCTTCCTACTCCTTTTCGGGCGTGATGTAAAATGAAATGATATGAAATTGTGTGATGTATTATGATGTAAGTGTGTTCATGTTCGAAATAAACTAAAGAAAGAAAGAAATGTCCCTGAGGAATGTAAAGTGGGAGTACTGTAATTACCTAACGTTACATTATTATTTTCCATAACAATTTAGCCCCCTCCACAATATTAACCCGACGTTAAAACACAACTATTAGCAATTGCCGAATCATGTAACATTAGCTTAATGCTAAAAAGCCAGGTTACTATCACATTCTGTAACAGACAAATAATTTCATGTAGGCTAACGTTACCTACCTGCTACCTCTGTCTTTGCTCGTTTCTCCTCCTCTTCTTTTCTCTTTTTTCTTCCCTGGGCACCTGACAGTTTTGGCATCTTGTGTTGATTTTTTGATGTGGGGACGTCCAAAAAGAGTCACGATACGGGAAGGGAGGGGGCGCACCGTGCGGGGGAGGAGGGGGCGTAATGTTGTAACAAATAATATTTCTATTAAATAGGCTTTACTTTGCATTTTAATTAACGTGGGATTATTTTTTGTATTTAGAAATAATAGTACCAACTTATTTTTTTTTCTTTTTTTTTTTCCTCCCAACATTTGTGGCACTGGCGTGGCGCCCCCTGATGGACGGCGCCCTTAGCATTTGCCTATACGGCCTATGCCACGGGCCGGCCCTGTCTCACTCCATCCCGATCCACCACGTGTCCCAAGAATTTCACCTCACGCTGAAAGAGCTTGCACTTAGAGGGCTTGAGTTTAAGTCCATGTCGCTGCAACCGTTCAAACACCTGGTCCAGGTGCTGTAGATGGGCAGTGAAATCAACAGAAAAAAGTATTATGTCATCAAGATAAACCAACAATGATTCCGCTATTTGACCATTCAAACAATGATGTATAAGCCGTTGGAAAGTGGCAGGTGCATTGCATAGACCAAATGGCATGCGTTCAAACTCGAACAGTCCGAGGGGAGTTGTAAATGCAGTCTTTTCACGATCGTCCGGGTGCACCTCCACTTGCCAATACCCACTAGCGAGGTCTAAGGTCGAAAACCATTCAGATTTGCTCAGACCAGTTAGGGTCTCTTCGATTCAGGGGAACGGAAAGGCGTCTTTATGTGTAACTGAGTTTAACCTCCGGTAGTCTACACAAAAGCGCCAACTCCCATCCTTTTTGCGGACTAACACTATAGGCGCTGCCCAGGGACTGCAGCTTTCCTTTATCACTCTCTGTTCAAGCATACCTGAAAGCATGCAGTGTCTTCACTTCCTTATGCAACAGAGGCGGGATGGGTCGGTATCTCTCCCTGGTAGGGGCGGAATCTCCTGTCAGTATCCTGTGTTGCACAAGACTGGTCCTTCCAAAGTCCTCATGTTGTGCAAACACCTTCTCCCACTTCGCCAGCAGGGCGCATAGCTGCACCTGTTGCTGCTCAGACAGATCCGGTTTATCACTCAAATCCCTAACATCTGGGGACAGTTCTGGATTGGTTTGGGCTGTGGCATCAATGAGTGACACTTCTAGCACACCCTCCTCTACTAGAGATAAACACAGATCCTCAGCTCCATGCACATCACTATCATCAACACAGAACAGCTGCCCTAGCTTCTCAAATCGTTTTAAGGAAATACTGTAGGAATGGGGGTTATAAACACGGAGGGGCAGCCTACCTCTGTTCACCACGACCAGTGATTTTGCCACGCCAACTGCACCGGCAGTTGGCGTGGCAGGGCGCAGTAGTTAGCCCCGCACCAACATCTCCTTTGGGGGATATGTAATACTAGTCTTCGAGGCCAATCTCACGTGGCCTAGCAAGCCATCTTCAGCAGCAACAGCTTCTATACGGGAACATGTAGCAAAAGCTTCCCTCCACACCTTTTGCTTTTGAAGATGCCGAAGAGTAGAGGTCTTAGGACATTTAAAAACGGCATCCCAACAACCCACGATTAGATTCATACCTATTATGAAGGGGTGTGTACAGTTTTGATCCGCAACAATTACTACTCCTCTTTCGGGAACTTTAACACCCTCTACCTCAAAATCAATAGGGGATTTCCAGGCCATTAGCTGCTCTTAGACGAAAAAGGGTAGGGGTCCTTTCGAGCTTAGCTTCGGTAAAGTGAGCATTAAATAGGCTTTCGGACATTAGCGTCACTTGGGAACCGGTGTCTAAAAGTCCTGGCAGAATAGTGCCTCCAGCATCTATTGTGGGGCATTGACCTACAAATGTTTCTGGAGCCCTGGATGATGTTGGCGTGGTGGCCAGCCCTGCAACTCGGATCTCAGCAGCAGGGACATTTAGTTTAAATCCGGTGCATGTGTAGTTGCAGTGCTGAATTTTTAGACATAATGCATGTTTGGTTTTGGAGTTATGTTTATATAACTTGTGTTTATAGTATGACAGTTATACTGTTATATTGAGTAAAAAAAACTAATTTGTGTCTTTGCAAACCTTACAAAATATTGTTTCCCAGTAAAACTCACAAAGATACATTTCTACAGACATTATTAGCCATTTTGTATGTGTGGTTTAGAAGTTATGTTTAAATAACTGAAATTGAGTGTGACAGTATACTGTCAAAGTGAGTAAAAAAAAACTAACTCGTGTCCTTGCAAACCTTACAAAAGAAAATGTTACTAGTAAAACTCACAAAGATACATTTCTTCATGCATTATTAGAAAATGGTCATGTGTAGTTTAGGAGTTATGTTCAAATAACTGTCAACTTGAGTGTGGTAGTATAACTGCCACACATATTGAGTTATAAAGTTAAGTGTAAAACCTAATTTTTTGTATTTGCAAACCTTACAAAAACAACTGATTCTTGTAAAACTCACATAGATTCAATATTAAAGGCATTTTAGACATTTTACATGTTTTGTTTAGGAGTTGTGTTTGAATACATTAGTATTGCTTTTTTCGTTAAGGCAAGTCCAAACGGCAGGAGGCCACGGGGAAGACACAGGACACATTGGGAAGATTATATCAGCTGGCTGGCCTGGGAACGCCTCGGGATCCCCCGAGAAGAGCTGGACGAAGTAGCTGGGGATAGGGAAGTCTGGGCTTCTCTGCTTAGGCTGCAGCCCCCACAACACGACCTCGGATAAGCGGAAGAAAATGGATGGATTTAGTATGACAGTTATACTATCATATTGAGTAAAAAAAAACTAACTTTTGTTTTTGTAAACATTCAAAATATATTTTTTCTAGTAAAACTCACAAAGATACATAGAGTTTAAATAACTGTCATAGTAAGTAAAACCTATTTTTTGTATTTGAAAACCTTACAAAAACAACTGATTCTAGTAAAACTCACATGGATTCAATATTACAGGCATTTTTACACATTTTGCATGTTTGGTTTAGAAATTATGATGGCACACATTTTTATTGCTTTTTTCGCATTATCTCAGGATTTTAAGAATATTACTGTCACATTGAGGAAAAACTACTTTCTGTGTTTGCAAGGATTAAAAAAAGCATATTTTTCGAGTAAAACTCCTAAGGATGCATTATTTCAGGCATCATTAGCCATTTAGCATTTGTAGTTTAGGAGTTATGTTTAAATAACTGTCATATTAAATGTAACAGTATACTCTCATATAGAGTAAAACCTAATTTTTGTATTTGCAAACCTTACAAAAACAACTGATTCTAGTAAAACTCACATGAATTCAATATTACAGTTATTTTTAGACATTTTGCATGTTTGGTTTAAAAATTTTGATGGAATACATTTGTATTGCTTTTTTCGCATTATCTCAGGATTTTAAGAATATTACTGTCATATTGAGTAAAAAACTACTTTTTGTGTTTGCAAGATTTAAAAAAGCATATGTTTAGAGCAAAACTCCGTAGAATGTATTATTTGAGGCAACATTAGCCATTTTGCAAGTGTAGTTAGGAGTTATTTTTAAAAAACTGTCATATTGAGTGTGACAGTATACTGTCATAGTGAGTAAAACTTAATTTTTGTATTTGCAAACCTTATAAAAACAACTGATTCTAGTAAAACTAACATGGATTTATATTACAGGCATTTTTAGACATTTTGCATTGTTGGTTTAGCAATTATGTTGGAATACATTTTTATTGCTTTTTTCTCATTATCTCAGGATTTAGAGAACATTACTGTCATATTGAGTAAAAAACTACTTTTTGTGTTTGCAAGCCTTAAAAAAGCATATGTTTCGAATAAAACTCACAATAATGCATTATTTCAGGCAATATTAGCTCATTTTTATGTGTAGTTTAGGAGTTATGTTTATTTACTGTTATATTGAGTGTACTTGTCATGGTGAAAAAAAACAATTTTTTTATTTGCAAAAATTTCAAACACAACCGATTCTAGTAAAACTCACATGGATTCAATATTACAGGCATTTTTACTAATTTTGCATGTTTAGGTTAGAAATTATGATTGAATACATTTGTATTGCTTTTTTCGCATTATCTCAGGATTTTAAGAACATTACTGTCATATTGAGTAAAAAAAATACTTTTTGTGTTTGCAATCCTTAAGAAAGCATATGTTTCGAGGAAAACTCCCAAATATCCAATATTTCAAACAATATTAGCCAATTTGCATGGGTAGTTTAGGAGTTATGATTACAAAACTGTCATATTGAGTGTGACAGTTTACTTTCATAAAGAGTAAAACCTAATTTTTGTTTTTGCAAACCTTACTAAACTGATTCTAGTAAAACTCACATGGATTCAATATTACAGGCATTTTTAGACATTTTGCATTGTTGGTTTAGGAATTATGTTGGAATACATTTGTACTGCTTTTTTCGCATTATCTCAGAATTTTAAGAACATTACTGTCATATTGAATAAAAACTACTTTTTGTGTTTGCAAGCCTTAAAAAAGCATATATTTCGAGTAAAACTCACAAGAATGCATTATTTCAGGCAACATTAGCTCATTTTTAAGTGTAATTTAGGAGTTATGTTTAATTTACTGTCATATTGAGTGTACATTGTCATGGTGAAAAAAAACTAATTTTTGTATTTGCAAAAATTTCAAACACATCCTAATCTAGTAAAACTCACATGGATTCAATATTACAGGCATTTTTACACATTTTGCATGTTTGATTTAGGAAATATGATTGAATATATTTTCATTTCTTTTTTTGCATTATCTCAGTATTTTAGGAATATTACTGTCATATTGAGTAAAAAACTACTTTTTGTGTTTGCAAGATTTGAAAAAGCATATGTTTCGAGTAAAACTCCGTAGAATGCATTATTTGAGGCATCATTAGACATTTTGCATGTGAAGTTTAGGAGTTATGATTAAATAAATGTCATATTGAGTGTGACAGTTTACTTTCATAAAGAGTAAAACCTAAATTTTGTTTTTGCAAACCTTACTAAAACAACTGATTCTAGTTAAAATCACATGGATTCAATAATACAGGCATTTTTACACATTTTGCATGTTTAGTTTAGACATTATGATTAAATACATTTTTATTGCTTTTTTCGCATTATCTCAGGATTTTAAGAACATTACTGTCATATTGAGTATGAAAAAATACTTTTTGTGTTTGCAAGCCTTAAGAAAGTATATGTTTTGAGGAACACTCCCAAGGATCCATTATTTCAAACATTATTAGCCATTTTGCATGCGTAGTTTAGGAGTTATGATTAAAAAACTGTCATATTGAGTGTGACAGTTTACTTTCATAAAGAGAAAAACCTAATTTTTGTTTTTGCAAACTTTACTAAAACAACTGATTCTAGTAAAACTCACATGGATTCAATAATACAGGCATTTTTACACATTTTGCATGTTTAGTTTAGAAATTATGATTGAATACATTTTTATTGCTTTTTTCGCATTATCTCAGGATTTTAAGAACATTACTGTCATATTAAGTAAAAAAATACTTTTTGTGTTTGCAAGCCTTAAGAAAGCACATGTTTCGAGGAAAACACCCAAGGATCCATTATTTCAAACATTATTAGCCATTTTGCATGAGTGGTTTAGGAGTTATGATTTAAAAATTGTCATATTGAGTGTGACAGTTTACTTTCATAAAGAGTAAAACCTAATTTTTGCTTTTGCAAACCTCACTAAAACAACTGATTCTAGTGAAACTCACATGGATTTAATATTACTGGCATTTTTAGACATTTTGCATTGTTGGTTTAGGAATTATGTTGGAATACATTTTTATTGCTTTTTTCGCATTATCTCAGAATTTTAAGAACATTACTGTCATTTTGAGTAAAACAATACTTTTTGTGTTTGCAAGCCTTAAGAAAGCATATGTTTCAAGGAAAACTCCCAAGGATCCATTATTTCAAACATTATTAGCCATTTTGCATGAGTGGTTTAGGATTTATGATTCAAAAATTGTCATATTGAGTGTGACAGTTTACTTTCATAAAGAGTAAAACCTAATTTTTGTTTTTGCAAACTTCACTAAAACAACTGATTCTAGTGAAACGCACATGGATTTAATATTACTGGCATTTTTAGACATTTTGCATTGTTGATTTAGGAATTATGTTGGAATACATTTTTATTGCTTTTTTCGCATTATCTCAGAATTTTAAGAACATTACTGTCATATTGGTAAAAAAAAATACTTTTTGTGTTTGCAAGCCTTAAGAAAGCAAATGTTTCGAGGAAAACTCCCAATAATCCATTATTTCAAACATTATTAGCCATTTTGCATGAGTAGTTTAGGAGTTATGATTAAAAAACTGTCATATTGAGTGGGACAGTTTACTTTCATAAAGAGTAAAACCTAATTTTTGTTTTTGCAAACTTCACTAAAACAACTGATTCTAGTAAAACTCACATGGATTCAATAATACAGGCATTCTTACACATTTTGCATGTTTAGTTTAGAAATTATGATTGAATACATTTTTATTGCTTTTTTCGCATTATCTCAGGATTTTAAGAACATTACTGTCATATTGAGTAAAAAAATATTTTTTGTGTTTGCAAGCCTTAAGAAAGCATATGTTTCAATGAAAACTCCCAAGGATCCATTATTTCAAACATTATTAGCCATTTTGCATGAGTGGTTTAGGAGTTATGATTCAAAATTGTCATATTGAGTGTGACAGCTTACTTTCATAAAGAGTAAAACCTAATTTTTGTTTTTGCAAACTTTACTAAAACAACTGATTCTAGTAAAACTCACATGGATTCTATAATACAGGCATTTTTACACATTTTGCATATTTAGTTTAGAAATTATGATTGAATACATTTTTATTGCTTTTTTCGCATTATCTCAGGATTTTAAGAACATTACTGTCATATTGAGTAAAAAAATACTTTTTGTGTTTGCAAGCCTTAAGAAAGCATATGTTTCAAGGAAAACTCCCAAGGATCCATTATTTCAAACATTATTAGCCATTTTGCATGAGTGGTTTAGGAGTTATGATTCAAAAATTGTCATATTGAGTGTGACAGTTTACTTTCATAAAGAGTAAAACCTAATTTTTGTTTTTGCAAACTTCACTAAAACAACTGATTCTAGTGAAACGCACATGGATTTAATATTACTGGCATTTTTAGACATTTTGCATTGTTGATTTAGGAATTATGTTGGAATACATTTTTATTGCTTTTTTCGCATTATCTCAGAATTTTAAGAACATTACTGTCATATTGGTAAAAAAAAATACTTTTTGTGTTTGCAAGCCTTAAGAAAGCAAATGTTTCGAGGAAAACTCCCAATAATCCATTATTTCAAACATTATTAGCCATTTTGCATGAGTAGTTTAGGAGTTATGATTAAAAAACTGTCATATTGAGTGGGACAGTTTACTTTCATAAAGAGTAAAACCTAATTTTTGTTTTTGCAAACTTCACTAAAACAACTGATTCTAGTAAAACTCACATGGATTCAATAATACAGGCATTTTTACACATTTTGCATGTTTAGTTTAGAAATTATGATTGAATACTTTTTTTTTTGCTTTTTTCGCATTATCTCAGGATTTTAAGAACATTACTGTCATATTGAGTAAAAAAAATACTTTTTGTGTTTGCAAGCCTTAAGAAAGCATATGTTTCAATGAAAACTCCCAAGAATCCATTATTTCAAACATTATTAGCCATTTTGCATGAGTGGTTTAGGAGTTATGATTCAAAAATTGTCATATTGAGTGTGACAGTTTACTTTCATAAAGAGTAAAACCTAATTTTTGTTTTTGCAAACTTCACTAAAACAACTGATTCTAGTGAAACGCACATGGATTCAATAATACAGGCATTTTTACACATTTTGCATGTTTAGTTTAGAAATTATGATTGAATACATTTTTATTGCTTTTTTCGCATTATCTCAGGATTTTAAGAACATTACTGTCATATTAAGTAAAAAAATACTTTTTGTGTTTGCAAGCCTTAAGAAAGCATATGTTTCGAGGAAAACACCCAAGGATCCATTATTTCAAACATTATTAGCCATTTTGCATGAGTGGTTTAGGAGTTATGATTTAAAAATTGTCATATTGAGTGTGACAGTTTACTTTCATAAAGAGTAAAACCTAATTTTTGCTTTTGCAAACCTCACTAAAACAACTGATTCTAGTGAAACTCACATGGATTTAATATTACTGGCATTTTTAGACATTTTGCATTGTTGGTTTAGGAATTATGTTGGAATACATTTTTATTGCTTTTTTCGCATTATCTCAGAATTTTAAGAACATTACTGTCATTTTGAGTAAAACAATACTTTTTGTGTTTGCAAGCCTTAAGAAAGCATATGTTTCAAGGAAAACTCCCAAGGATCCATTATTTCAAACATTATTAGCCATTTTGCATGAGTGGTTTAGGATTTATGATTCAAAAATTGTCATATTGAGTGTGACAGTTTACTTTCATAAAGAGTAAAACCTAATTTTTGTTTTTGCAAACTTCACTAAAACAACTGATTCTAGTGAAACGCACATGGATTTAATATTACTGGCATTTTTAGACATTTTGCATTGTTGATTTAGGAATTATGTTGGAATACATTTTTATTGCTTTTTTCGCATTATCTCAGAATTTTAAGAACATTACTGTCATATTGGTAAAAAAAAATACTTTTTGTGTTTGCAAGCCTTAAGAAAGCAAATGTTTCGAGGAAAACTCCCAATAATCCATTATTTCAAACATTATTAGCCATTTTGCATGAGTAGTTTAGGAGTTATGATTAAAAAACTGTCATATTGAGTGGGACAGTTTACTTTCATAAAGAGTAAAACCTAATTTTTGTTTTTGCAAACTTCACTAAAACAACTGATTCTAGTAAAACTCACATGGATTCAATAATACAGGCATTCTTACACATTTTGCATGTTTAGTTTAGAAATTATGATTGAATACATTTTTATTGCTTTTTTCGCATTATCTCAGGATTTTAAGAACATTACTGTCATATTGAGTAAAAAAATATTTTTTGTGTTTGCAAGCCTTAAGAAAGCATATGTTTCAATGAAAACTCCCAAGGATCCATTATTTCAAACATTATTAGCCATTTTGCATGAGTGGTTTAGGAGTTATGATTCAAAATTGTCATATTGAGTGTGACAGCTTACTTTCATAAAGAGTAAAACCTAATTTTTGTTTTTGCAAACTTTACTAAAACAACTGATTCTAGTAAAACTCACATGGATTCTATAATACAGGCATTTTTACACATTTTGCATATTTAGTTTAGAAATTATGATTGAATACATTTTTATTGCTTTTTTCGCATTATCTCAGGATTTTAAGAACATTACTGTCATATTGAGTAAAAAAATACTTTTTGTGTTTGCAAGCCTTAAGAAAGCATATGTTTCAAGGAAAACTCCCAAGGATCCATTATTTCAAACATTATTAGCCATTTTGCATGAGTGGTTTAGGAGTTATGATTCAAAAATTGTCATATTGAGTGTGACAGTTTACTTTCATAAAGAGTAAAACCTAATTTTTGTTTTTGCAAACTTCACTAAAACAACTGATTCTAGTGAAACGCACATGGATTTAATATTACTGGCATTTTTAGACATTTTGCATTGTTGATTTAGGAATTATGTTGGAATACATTTTTATTGCTTTTTTCGCATTATCTCAGAATTTTAAGAACATTACTGTCATATTGGTAAAAAAAAATACTTTTTGTGTTTGCAAGCCTTAAGAAAGCAAATGTTTCGAGGAAAACTCCCAATAATCCATTATTTCAAACATTATTAGCCATTTTGCATGAGTAGTTTAGGAGTTATGATTAAAAAACTGTCATATTGAGTGGGACAGTTTACTTTCATAAAGAGTAAAACCTAATTTTTGTTTTTGCAAACTTCACTAAAACAACTGATTCTAGTAAAACTCACATGGATTCAATAATACAGGCATTTTTACACATTTTGCATGTTTAGTTTAGAAATTATGATTGAATACTTTTTTTTTTGCTTTTTTCGCATTATCTCAGGATTTTAAGAACATTACTGTCATATTGAGTAAAAAAAATACTTTTTGTGTTTGCAAGCCTTAAGAAAGCATATGTTTCAATGAAAACTCCCAAGAATCCATTATTTCAAACATTATTAGCCATTTTGCATGAGTGGTTTAGGAGTTATGATTCAAAAATTGTCATATTGAGTGTGACAGTTTACTTTCATAAAGAGTAAAACCTAATTTTTGTTATTGCAAACTTTACTAAAACAACTGATTCTAGTGAAACTCACATGGATTTAATATTACTGCCATTTTTAGACATTTTGCATTGTTGGTTTAGGAATTATGTTGGAATACATTTTTATTGCTTTTTTCGCATTATCTCAGAATTTTAAGAACATTACTGTCATTTTGAGTAAAACAATACTTTTTGTGTTTGCAAGCCTTAAGAAAGCATATGTTTCAAGGAAAACTCCCAAGGATCCATTATTTCAAACATTATTAGCCATTTTGCATGAGTGGTTTAGGAGTTATGATTCAAAAATTGTCATATTGAGTGTGACAGTTTACTTTCATAAAGAGTAAAACCTAATTTTTGTTTTTGCAAACTTCACTAAAACAACTGATTCTAGTGAAACGCACATGGATTTAATATTACTGGCATTTTTAGACATTTTGCATTGTTGATTTAGGAATTATGTTGGAATACATTTTTATTGCTTTTTTCGCATTATCTCAGAATTTTAAGAACATTACTGTCATATTGGTAAAAAAAAATACTTTTTGTGTTTGCAAGCCTTAAGAAAGCAAATGTTTCGAGGAAAACTCCCAATAATCCATTATTTCAAACATTATTAGCCATTTTGCATGAGTAGTTTAGGAGTTATGATTAAAAAACGGTCATATTGAGTGGGACAGTTTACTTTCATAAAGAGTAAAACCTAATTTTTGTTTTTGCAAACTTCACTAAAACAACGGATTCTAGTAAAACTCACATGGATTCAATAATACAGGCATTTTTACACATTTTGCATGTTTAGTTTAGAAATTATGATTGAATACATTTTTATTGCTTTTTTCGCATTATCTCAGGATTTTAAGAACATTACTGTCATATTGAGTAAAAAAATACTTTTTGTGTTTGCAAGCCTTAAGAAAGCATATGTTTCGAGGACAAATCCCAAGGATCCATTATTTCAAACATTATTAGCCATTTTGCATGAGTGGTTTAGGAGTTATGATTTAAAAATTGTCATATTGAGTGTGACAGTTTACTTTCATAAAGAGTAAAACCTAATTTTTGCTTTTGCAAACCTTACTAAATTAACTGATTCTAGTGAAACTCACATGGATTTAATATTACTGGCATTTTTAGACATTTTGCATTGTTGGTTTAGGAATTATGTTGGAATACATGTTTATTGCTTTTTTCGCAATATCTCAGAATTATAAGAACATTACTGTCGTATTGAGTAAAAAAAAAAACTTTTTGTGTTTGCAAGCCTTAAGAAAGCAAATGTTTCGAGGAAAACTCCCAATAATCCATTATTTCAAACATTATTAGCCATTTTGCATGAGTAGTTTAGGAGTTATGATTAAAAAACTGTTATATTGAGTGTGACAGTTTACTTTCATAAAGAGTAAAACCTAATTTTTGTTTTTGCAAACTTTACTAAATCAACTGATTCTAGTAAAACTCACATAGACTCAATATTACAGGCATTTTTACACATTTTGCATGTTTAGTTTAGAAATTATGATTGGATACATTTTTATTGCTTTTTTCGCATTATCTCAGGATTTTAAGAACATTACTGTCGTATTGAGTAAAAAAAATACTTTTTGTGTTTGCAAGCCTTAAGAAAGCATATGTTTCGAGAAAAACTCCCAAGGGTCCATTATTTCAAACATCATTAGCCATTTTGCATGAGTGGTTTAGGAGTTATGATTAAAAAATTGTCATATTGAGTGTGACAGTTTACTTTCATAAAGAGTAAAACCTAATTTTTGCTTTTGCAAATCTTACTAAAACACTGATTCTAGTGACACTCACAAGGATATAATCTTACTGGCATTTTTAGACATTTTGCATTGTTGGTTTAGGAATTATGTTGGAATACATTTGTATTGCTTTTTTCGCATTATCTCAGAATTTTAAGAACATTACTGTCATATTGAGTAAAAAAAAATACTTTTTGTGTTTGCAAGCCTTAAGAAAGCATATGTTTCAAGGAAAACACCCAAGAATCCATTATTTCAAACATTATTAGCAATTTTGCATGAGTAGTTTAGGAGTTATGATTAAAAAACTGTCATATTGAGTGTGACGTTTACTTTCATAAAGAGTAAAACCTAATTTTTGTTTTTGCAAACTTTACTAAAACAACTGATTCTAGTAAAACTCACATGGATTTAATATTACAGGCATTTTTAGACATTTCGCAATGTTGGTTTAGGAATTATGTTGGAATACTTTTTTTTGCTTTTTTCGCATTATCTCAGAATTTTAAGAACATTACTGTCATATTGAGTAAAAACTACTTTTTGTGTTTGCAAGCCTTAAAAAAGCATATGTTTCGAGTAAAACTCACAAGAATGCATTATTTCAGGCAATATTAGCTCATTTTCAAGTGTAGTTTAGGAGTTATGTTTAATTTACTGTCATATTGAGTGTACATTGGGCAGCACGGTGGAAGAGGGGTTAGTGCGTCTGCCTCACAATACGAAGGACCTGAGTAGTCCTTGGTTCAATCCCAGGCTCGGGATCTTTCTGTGTGGAGTTTGCATTGTCTCCCCGTGACTGCGTGGGTTCCCTCCGGGTACTCCGGCTTCCTCCCACCTCCAAAGACATGCACCTGGGGATAGGTTGATTGGCAACACCAAATTGGCCCTAGTGTGTGAATGTGAGTGTGAATGTTGTCTGTCTATCTGTGTTGGCCCTGCGATGAGATGGCGACTTGTCCAGGGTGTACACCGCCTTCCGCCTGATTGTAGCTGAGATAGGCTCCAGCGCCCCCCCGCGACCCCAAAGAGAATAAGCGGTAGAAAAATGGATGGATGGATGAGGGTACATTGTCATGGTGAAAAAAAAAAACCTAATCTTGGTTTTTGAGTTATGTTTATAAAACCTCCTTTCTGAGCCGCCACCTTTCGTGGTAGAGGAGTTTGCGGAGCCCACTGATCCTAGGAGCTATGCTGTCTGTGGGCTTCTATGCCCCCTCGTAGGCTCTCCCAAGACAAATAGGTCCTAGGTGAGGGATCAGACAAAGAGCAGCTCAAAGACCTTTATGAAAAGTACAAATCGAGGTCCTAGATTTTTCCTCGCCCGGACGCGGGTTACCGTGGCTCCCCTGTGGAGCCAGGCCCAGAGGTGGGGCACGATGGCGAGCGCCTGTTGGCTGGCTCAGCTCAATGAAGCAACGTGGTTCCCTCCTCCAATGGGCTCACCACTCATGGGCTGGGTTATAGAGTGTGAGCTGAGCGGTAGCCGAAGGCAGGGCACTTGGCGGTCCGATCATCGGCTACATAAGCTAGCTCTTCTGACGTGAAATGTCACCTCGCTGGGAGGGAAGGAGCCTGAGCTGGTGTGCGAGGTGGAGAAGTTCCGGCTAGATATAGTTGGACTCACTTCGACGCACAGGAACCTGTTCTCTCGAGAGGGGCTGGACTCTCTTCCACTATGGCGTTGCAAGCAATGAGAGGCTGGGGTGGCATTTCTTGTTGTCCCCCCGGCTCAAAGACAAGAGTATGGGGTATCGGACTGTCTGATTGTGGCGGGTCGCTCCCTGTATGATCAGTGTAGGGCAGCCTTGGCCCGCCAAGGCTGCCCTTTGACACCGATTCTGTTGTTAACTTTTATGGACAGAATTGCAGTCATGGCGTTGAGGGGATCCGGTTTGGTGGTTGCAGGATTAGGTCTCTGCTTTTTGCAGTTGATGTGGTCCTGATGGCTTCAACTGGCCAGGATCTCCAGCTCTCATTGGATGGCCGAGTATGAAGCGACTGGGATGAGAGTCAGCACCTCCAAGTCCGAGTCCATGGTTCTCGCCCGGTAAAGGGTGGGGTGCCATTTCCAGGTTGAGGAGGCGATGGCACATACTAGATGGCCCCAAGTGGAGGAGTTCAAGTACCTAGGAGTCTTGTTCACGAGTGAGGGAAGAGTGGATCATGAGATCCACAGGCGGATCGGTGCGGCGTCTTCAGTAATGAGGACGCTATATCGATCCATTGTGGTGAAGAAGGAGCTGAGCCAGAATTAAAAGCTCTAAATTTACCGGTCGATCTACATTCCCATCCTGCACCCATGGTCATGGTTATGACCGAAAAGACAAGATCAAAGACAAGAGTTTCCTCCTTCGGGTGGCGGGTCACTCCCTTAGAGATAGGATAAGAAGCTCTGTCATCCTGGAGGAACTCAGAGTAAAGCGCTGCTCCTCCACATTGAGAGGAGCCAGATGAGGTGGTTCGGGCATCTGCTCAGGATGCCACCCGAACGCCTCCCGAGGGAGGTGTTTAGGGCAAGTCCGACCGGCAGGAGGCCACGGGGAAGACCCAGGACACATTGGGAAGATTATGTCTCCCGGCTGGCCTGGGAACGCCTCAGGATCCCCCGAGAAGAGCTGGAAGAAGTGGTTGGGGAGAGGGAAGTCTGGGCTTCTCTGTTTAGGCTGCTGCCCCTGCAACCCGACCTCGGTTAAGCGGAAGAAAATGGATGGATTTAGTAACGACAACAAAAAATGCCCATCTATCCATTTTCTACCGCTTATTCCCTTTTGGGGTGGCAGGAGGCGCTGGAGCCTATCTCAGCTACAATCGGGCGGAAGGTGGGGTACACCCCGGACAAGTCGCCATCTCATCGCAAAAAATGATTATAGTAAAACTCACATGGATACAATTTTACAGGTATTTTTAGACATAATGCATGTTTGGTTTTGGAATTATGTTTATATAACTTTCATATGTATTATGACAGTTATACTGTCATCTTGAGTAAAACTAACTTGTGTCTTTACAAACATTACAAACTATGTTTTTCCAGTAAAACTCACAAAAATAATTTTTTCCAGGCATTATTAGACATTTTTCATGTGTGGTTTAGGAAATATGTTTAAATAACTGTCATATTGAATGTGGCAGTTATACTGTTATGTGTAAAACCAAATTTTTGTATTTGCAAACCTTACAAAAACAACTGATTCTAGTAAAACTCACATAGATTCAATATTACAGGCATTTTTAGACATTTCACATGTTTGAATACATTTTTATTGCTTTTTTCGTTAGGGCAAGTCCGATCGGCAGGAGGCCACGGGGAAGACCCAGGACACATTGGGAAGACTATGTCTCAGGCGGGCTTGGGAAGGCCTCGGGATCCCCCGAGAAGAGCTGGACAAAGTGGCTGGGGAGAGGGAAGTCTGGGCTTCTCTGCTTAGGCTGCTGCCCCCGCAACCCGACCTCGGATAAGCGAAAGAAAATGGATGGATTTAGTATGACAGTTATACTGTCATATTGAGTAAAAAAAACTATTTTTCTTAGATTCAATATTACAGGCATCTTTAGATGGATTGCATGTTTGGTTTTGGAGATATGTTTATACAACTTTCATATTTAGTATGACAGTTATACTGTCATATTGAGTAAAAAAACAACAACTTGTGTCTGCAAACATTACAAAAGATTATTATTCTAGTAAAACTAACAAAGATACAT
Organism: Nerophis lumbriciformis; assembly: GCF_033978685.3. Lineage (NCBI taxonomy): Eukaryota > Metazoa > Chordata > Actinopteri > Syngnathiformes > Syngnathidae > Nerophis > Nerophis lumbriciformis. Next base: position 9,753,011 of record NC_084586.2, on the reverse strand, counting down.
TTTTCCAAGCATTATTAGCATTTGTTGTTTTGGAGTTATAATGCTTGCGTTGAGAGGCGACGGGCTCGGGTGGCAATTCTTGTTGCCCCCCGGCTCAAAGCCTGCACGTTGGAGTTCAACCCAGTGGACCAGTGGGTAGCTTTCCTCCGCCTTCGGGTGGGGGGACAGGTCCTGACTGTTGTTTGGCCTTACGCGCCAAACGGCAGCTCAGAGTACCCACCCTTTTTTGATTCACTCGAGGGAGTACTGGAAAGTGCTCCACCGGGTGATTCCCTCGTTCTACTGGGGGCCTTCAACGCTCATCTTGGCAACAACAGTGAAACCTGGAGAGGCGTGATTGGGAAGAATGGCCGCCCGGATCTGAACCCGAGTGGTGTTTTGTTATTGGACTTTTGTGCTCGTCACAGATTGTCAATAACAAACACCAAGTTCAAACATAAGGGTGTCCATATGTGCACTTGGCACCAGGACACCCTAGGCCGCAGTTCCATGATCGATTTTGTAGTTGTGTCATCGGATTTGCGGTCTCATGTTTTGGACACTCGGGTGAAGAGAGGGGCGGAGCTTTCTACCGATCACCACCTGGTGGTGAGTTGGCTGCGAAGGTGGGGGAGGATGCCTGACAGACCGGCAGGCCCAAACGCATTGTGAGGGTTTGCTGGGAACGCCTCCGGAAGAACTTTGAACATGTCACGAGCGAGGCGCTGGACATTGAGTCTGAGTGGACCTTGTTACGTGCCTCTCTTGTCGAGCCGGCTGATTGGAGCTGTTGCCGCAAGGAGTTTGGTGCCTGTCGTGGCGGTAATCCTAGAACCCGCTGGTGGACACCAGCAGTGAGGGATGCCGTCAAGCTGAAGAAAGAGCCTATCGGGTCCTTTAGGCTCATGGGACTCCAGAGGCAGCCGACAGGCCAAGCGAAGTGCGGCTTCAGCGGTCGCAGAGGCAAAAACTCGGACATGGGAGGAGTTTGGAGAAGCCATGGAAAACGACTTCCAGACGGCTTCGAAGCGATTCTGGACCACCATCCGCCGGCTCAAGGGGGGGCAGCAGTGCACTGTAACACCGTGTATGGTGAGGATGGTGCGCTGCTGACCTCTACTGCAGCTGTTATTGATCGGTGGAGGGAATACTTCGAAGACCTCCTTAATCCCACCAACATGTCTTCCTATGAGGAAGCAGTGCCTGGGGAATCTGTGGTGGGCTCTCCTATTTCTGGGGCTGAGGATGCCAAGGTAGTTAAAAAGCTCCTCAATGGCAACGCCCTGGGGGTGGATGAGATCTGTCCGGAGTTCCTTAAGGCTCTGGATGCTGTGGGGCTGTCTTGGTTGACAAGACTCTGCAACATCGCGTGGACATCGGGTGCGGTACTTCTGGATTGGGAGACCGGGGTGGTGGTTCCTCTCTTTAAGAAGGGGAACCAGAGGGTGTGTTTCAACTATCGTGAGATCACACTCCTCAGTCTTCCCGGTAAGGTCTATTCATGTGTACTGGAGAAGAGGCTACGCCGGATAGTCAAACCTCGGATTCAGGAGGAACAGTGTGGTTTACGTCCTGGTCGTGGAACTGCGGACCAGCTTTATACTCTCGGCAGGGTCCTTGAGGGTGCATGTGAGTTTGCCCAACCAGTCTACATGTGCTTTATGGACTTGGAGAAGGCATTCGACCATTTACCCCTGGTTTACAGAAGAAACTAGAGCCCATAAATTATCATGTAGAAAGCTGGAACGCAAATGGCGCGCTACTAAACTTGAGGTTTTCCATCAAGCATGGAGTGATAGTTTAATAACTTATAAACACATGCTTACCCTAGCTAAAGCTAAATATTACTCAAATCTCATCCACCTCAACAAAAATGATCCGCAATTTTTGTTTAGTACAGTAGCATCGCTAACCCAACAAGGGACTCCTCCCAGTAGCTCCACCCACTCAGCAGATGATTTTATGAATTTCTTTAATAAGAAAATTGAACTCATTAGAAAGGAGATTAAAGACAATGCATCGCAGCTACAACTGGGTTCTATTAACACAGATACGACTGTATCTACGAAGGATACCGCCCTCCAAAATAGTTTCTCTCTCTTTGATGAAATAACATTAGAGGAATTGTTAAGATGTGTTAAGGGGACAAAACAAACAACATGTTTACTTGACCCATTTCCTGGGAAACTTATTAAGGAGCTTTTTGTATTATTAGGTCCATCAGTGCTAAATATTATAAACTTATCACTTTCCTCTGGCACTGTTCCACTAGCATTCAAAAAAACGGTTATTCATCCTTTGCTCAAAAGACCTAACCTCGATCCTGACCTCATGGTAAACTACCGGCCGGTGTCCCACCTTCCGTTTATCTCGAAAATCCTCGAAAAAATTGTCGCACAGCAGCTAAATGAACACTTAATGTCTAACAATCTCTGTGAACCTTTTCAATCCGGTTTCAGGGCAAATCACTCTACGGAGACAGCCCTCGCAAAAATGACTAATGATCTACTGCTAACGATGGATTCTGATGCGTCATCTATGTTGCTGCTTCTTGATCTTAGCGCTGCTTTCGATACCGTCGATCATAACATTTTATTAGAGCGTATCAAAACACGTATTGGTATGTCAGACTTAGCCTTGTCGTGGTTTAACTCTTATCTTACTGACAGGATGCAGTGCGTCTCCCATAACAATGTGACCTCGGACTATGTTAAGGTAACGTGCGGAGTCCCCCAAGGTTCGGTTCTTGGCCCTGCACTCTTTAGTATTTACATGCTGCCGCTAGGCGACATCATACGCAAATACGGTGTTAGCTTTCATTGCTATGCTGATGACACCCAACTCTACATGCCCCTAAAGCTGACCAACACGCCGGATTGTAGTCAGCTGGAGGCGTGTCTTAATGAAATTAAACAATGGATGTCCGCTAACTTCTTGCAACTCAACACTAAGAAAACGGAAATGCTGATTATCGGTCCTGCTAAACACCGACATTTATTTGATAATACCACCTTAACATTTGACAACCAAACAATTACACAAAGCGACTCAGTAAAGAATCTGGGTATTATCTTCGACCCAACTCTCTCCTTTGAGTCACACATAAAGAGTGTTACTAAAACGGCCTTCTTTCATCTCCGTAATATTGCTAAAATTCGTTCCATTTTGTCCACTAGCGACGCTGAGATCATTATTCATGCGTTCGTTACGTCTCGTCTCGATTACTGTAACGTATTATTTTCGGGTCTCCCTATGTCTAGCATTAAAAGATTACAGTTGGTACAAAAGCGGCTGCTAGACTTTTGACAAGAACAAGAAAGTTTGATCATATTACGCCTATACTGGCTCACCTGCACTGGCTTCCTGTGCACTTAAGATGCGACTTTAAGGTTTTACTACTTACGTATAAAATACTACACGGTCTAGCTCCAGCCTATCTTGCCGATTGTATTGTACCATATGTCCCGGCAAGAAATCTGCGTTCAAAGAACTCCGGCTTATTAGTGATTCCCAGAGCCCAAAAAAAGTCTGCGGGCTGTAGAGCGTTTTCTATTCGGGCTCCAGCACTATGGAATGCCCTCCCGGTAACAGTTAGAGATGCTACCTCAGTAGAAACATTTAAGTCCCATCTCAAAACTCATTTGTATACTCTAACCTTTGAATAGCCCCCCTTTTTTGACCAGTTGATCTGCCGTTTCTTTTCTTTTCTCCTCTGCTCCCCCCTATCCCTTGTGGAAGGGGAGACACACAGATCCGGTGGCCATGGATGGGGTGCTGGCTGTCCGGGGTCGGGACCCGGGGTGGACCGCTCGCCTGTATATCGGTTGGGAACATCTCTGCGCTGCTGACCCGTCTCCGCTCGGGATGGTTTCCTGCTGACCCCACTGTGGACTGTACTCTTACTGTTATGCTGGATCCACTATGGACTGGACTCTCACAATATTATGTTAGACCCACTCGACATCCATTGCATTCGGTCTCCCTAGAGGGGGGGGGTTACCCACATATGCGGTCCTCTCCAAGGTTTCTCATAGTCATTCACATCGACGTCCCACTGGGGTGAGTTTTTCCTTGCCCTTATGTGGGCTATACCGAGGATGTCGTTGTGGCTTGTGCAGCCCTTTGAGACACTTGTGATTTAGGGCTATATAAATAAACATTGATTGATTGATTGATTGATATATGTCTTATATCTCCTGATGATTGAGGGAACCCCTCATGAAACAGGCCTGTAGAGATGAAGTAGTCTTGTGATTTTTTTCCCCACACATACATATATATATATATATATATATAGCTAGAATTCACTGAAAGTCAAGTTTTTTTATATATGTGTATATATATATATATATATATATATATATATATATATATATATATATATATATATATATATATAATATATATATATATATATATATATATATATATATATATATATATATATATATATATATATATATATGAAATACTTGACTTGGTGAATTCTAGCTCTAAATATACTCCTCCCCTCTTAACCACACCCCCAACCACGCCCCCACCCCACCCCCGACCATGCCTTCCCCACCCCCACATCCTGAAATCGGAGGTCTCAATGTTGGCAAGTATGAGTTTAGGAGTTATGTTTAAATAACTGTCATAGTGAGTGTCATATTGTCATATTGAGTAAAAAAAACTAACTTGTGTCTTTGCAAACCTCACAAAAGAAAACGTTTCTAATAAAAATCACAAAGATACATTTCTTCACGCATTATCAGACATTTTTCATGTGTGGTTTAGGAGTTATGTTTAAATAACTGTCATATTGAGTGTGGCAGTTACACTGTCATTATGTGTAAAACCTCATTTTGTATTTGCAAACCTTATAAAAACAACTGATTCTAGTAAAACATAGATTCAATTTTACAGGCATTTTTAGACATTTTACATGTTTGGTTTAGAGTTGTGTTTGAATACATTTGTATTGCTTTTTTCATTAGGGCAAGTCCGACGGGCAGGAGGCCGCGGGGAAGACCCAGGACACATTGGGAAGACTATGTCTCCCGGCTGGGCTGTCGAACGCCTCGGGATCCCCCGAGAAGAGCTGGACGAAGTGGTTGGGGATAGGGAAGTCCGGGCTTCTCTGCTTAGGCTGCTGCCCCTGCAACCGGACCTCGGATAAGCGGAAGAAAATGGATGGATTTAGTATGACAGTTATACTGTCATATTAAGTAAAAAAAACTAACTTACAAAATATATTTTTTCTAGTAAATCTAACAAAGATACATTTCTCCAAGCATTATTAGTCATTTTGCATTTGTTGTTTAGGAGTTATGTTTAAATAACTGTCATAGTGAGTAAAACCTAATTTTTGTATTTGCAAAAACCTTACAAAAACAACTGATTCTAGTAAAACTCACATGGATGCAATATTGCAGGCATTTTTAGACATGATGCATGTTTGATTTTGGAGTTGTGTTTATATAACTTTCATATTTAGTATTACAGTAATACTGTCATATTGAGTAATAAAAACTAACTTGTGTCTTTACAAACCTTACAAAATGTTTTTTTTCCTGAAAAACTCACAAAGAGACATTTCTCCAGGCATTATTAGCCATTTGGCATGTGTGGTTTAGGAGTTATGTTTAAATAACTGTCAGATTGAGTGTGACATTATACTGTGAGTAAAACCCATATTTTGTATTTGCAAACCTTACAAAAACAACTGATTCTAGTAAAACTCACATGGATACAAAATTACACTAGGCCACCTACTCAGTGGCCAAGTGGTTAGAGTGTCCGTCCTGGGATCGATAGGTTGGGAGTTCAAACCCCGGCCGAGTCATACCAAAGACTAAAAAAATGGGACCCATTACCTCCCTGCTTGGCACTCAGCATCAAGGGTTGGAATTGGGGGTTAAATCACCAAAATGATTCCCGGGCGCGGCCACCGCTGCTGCCCACTGCTCCCCTCACCTCCAGGGGGTGATCAAGGGTGATGGGTCAAATGCAGAGAATAATTTCGCCACACCTAGTGTGTGTGTGACAATCATTGGTACTTTAACTTTTTAACTTTTAAATTACAGGCATTTTTAGAGATAATGCATGTTTGGTTTTGGAGTTATGTTTATATAACTTTCATGTTTAGTATGACAGTAACACTGTCATATTGAGTAAAAAAAACTAACTTGTGTCGATACAAACATTACGAAATATTTTTTTTCCAGTAAAACTCACAAAGAGACATTTCTCCAGGCATTAATAGCCATTGTGCATGTGTGGTTTAGGAGTTATGTTTAAATAGATGTCAAATTGAATGTGGCAGTTATACTGTCATTATGAGTGAAACCTAATGTTTGTAATTGTAAACCTTACCAAAATACCTGATTCTGGTAAAACTCACATAGATTCAATATTACATGCATTTTAGACGGATTGCATGTTTGGTTTTGGAGTTTTGATTATACAACTTTCATATTTAGTATGACAGTTATACTGTATATTACCATTGAGTAAAAAAAAACCTAACTTGTGTCTTTGCAAACCTTACAAAAGATCGTTATTCTAGTAAAGACTTAGACTTAGACTTAGACTTTCTTTTTATTGTCATTCAAATTTGAACTTTACAGCACAGATAAGAACGAAATGTCGTAGTGCAGGATAAAAAAGCAATAAGGTGCATATTTCGATACATAAATATATATAAATAATATATAAATACTATATATATATATATATATATATATATATATACATATATATATATATATATAATAAATAAATATATATAAATATATAAAAAATAGATAAATAGATTACTGTGCAGATAAATATATTGCACTTTTTCCACATGCGCCCACGTTTATGGGTGTATGTTATATTTTTTATTTCATTCCAGCGAGTTAATTCATTTTGAGGGGAGTTGAGGAGATAATTTAATTATGATGCGTTCAAGAGTCTTACGGCCTGAGGGAAGAAGCTGGAGGTTCTGCTTCGGAGGCTGCGGAACCTCTTTCTAGAGTCCAGCAGTGAAAACAGTCCTTGGTGGGGGTGGGAGGAGTCTTTGCAAATTTTCTGAGCCCTGGTCAGGCAGCGCTTTTTGCGATCTCCTGGATAGGAGGAAGAGGAGTCCTGATGATCTTTTCCGCCGTCCTCACCACTCTCTGGAGATACTTCCAGTCTGAGGCACTGCAGGCTCCAGTCCAGACAGAGATGCTGTTGGTCAGCAGGCTCGCTATAACAACGATACATCTCTCCAAGCATTATTAGCTATTTTGCATTTGTTGTTTAGGAGTTATGTTTAAATAACTGTCAAAGTAAATAAAACCTAATTTTGGTATTTGAAAACCTTACAAAAACAACTGATTCTAGTAAAACTCACACAGATACAATATTACAGGCATTTTTAGACATACCGTATTTTCCGCACCATAAGGCGCCCTGGGTTATAAGCCGCGCCTTCAATGAACGGCATATTTCAAAACATTGTCCACCTATAAGCCGCCCCGTGTTGTAAGCCGCATCTAACTGCGCTAAAGGAATGTCAAAAAAACAGTCAAATAGGTCAGTCAAACTTTAATAATATATTAAAACCAGCGTGATGTGGGCGCGCATGGAATCGTATATCAACATGGACGAAGTTGCGTGAAAAAAGCCACCCGGCCTCTTCGCGTAAACTTAAACTTACCTTAACCACTCGCTCATCTTTTCTTCATCCATCCCTTCGAGTTAGCTTTTATGATGACGCCGGCTGGAAAGGTCTCTTTTGGCAAGGTCTTCCTTTTGAATATCACCATGGGTGGAAGTTTCTGGCCATTAGCATGGCAAGCTAGAACCACAGTGAAGGATGACTTCTCATTCCCTGTGGTGCGAATATTCACCGTACGTGCTCCCGTTGTATCCACAGTGCGGTTCACAGGAATATCAGTTGCTGTGAAATAGTAATCCGTGTGCGGATGGAGAGATTGCGTCTTTTCATGAACCGGATCCCTGTCGTTTAGTAGGAGCCATTTTGTGGTCTTTACAGATGTAAACACACAAAGGAAATGAAACGTACCGTACGGTAATATCCGCGCGCTTTTTCTTCTTCTACGCGGGCGGGTGGTTGCTTACAGTAGAAGAAGAAGCGCTTCCTGTTCTATGGGGGCGGGTGCTTACCTTGGCGGTTGCTTGCGTAGAAGAAGAAGCGCTTCCTGTTCTACCGGGAAAAAAGATGGCGGCTGTTTACCGTAGTTACGAGACCGAAACTTTATGAAAATAAATCTTAATATTTATCCATATATAAAGCGCACCGGGTTATAAGGCGCACTGTCAGCTTTTGAGAAAATTTGTGGTTTTTAGGTGCGCCTTATAGTGCGGAAAATACGGTAATACATGTTTGGTTTTGGAGTAATGTTTGGCGCAGTGGAAGAATGGCCGTGCGCGACCCGAGGGTCCCTGGTTCAATCCCCACCTAGTACCAACCTCGTCATGTCCGTTGTGTCCTGAGCAAGACACTTCACCCTTGCTCCTGATGGGTGCTGTTTAGCGCCTTGCATGGCAGCTCCCTCCATCAGTGTGTGATGGGTAAATGTGGAAGTAGTGTCAAAGCGCTTTGAGTACCTTGAAGGTAGAAAAGCGCTATACAATTACAACCCATTTATTTATTTATTTATTTATATATAGTATGACAGCTATACAGTTATATTGAGTAAAAAAAACTAACTTGTGTCTTTACAAACCTTACACAATATATTTTTTCTAGTAAAACTCACAAAGAGACATTTCCCCAGGTATTATTAGCCATTGTGCATGTGTGGTTTAGGAGATATATTTAAATAAATGTCAAATTGAATGTGGCAGGTATACTGTCATGAGTAAAACCTAATTTTTGTATATGTAAACCTTACCAAAATACCTGATTCTGGTAAAACTCACATAGATTGAATATTACATTTTTAGACGGATTGCTTGTTTGGTTTTGGAGTTATGTTTTTACAACTTTCATATTTAGTATGACAGTTATACTGTCATATTGTTGTTATTGTTATTGACAATCTGTGACGAGCACAAAAGTCCAATAACAAAACACCACTCGGGTTCAGATCCGGGCGGCCATTCTTCCCAATCACGCCTCTCCAGGTTTCACTGTTGTTGCCAAGATGAGCGTTGAAGGCCCCCAGTAGAACGAGGGAATCACCCGGTGGAGCACTTTCCAGTACTCCCTCGAGTGAATCCAAAAAGGGTGGGTACTCTGAGCTGCCGTTTGGCGCGTAAGGCCAAACAACAGTCAGGACCCGTCCCCCCACCCAGAAGGCGGAGGAAAGCTACCCACTGGTCCACTGGATTGAACTCCAACGTGCAGGCTTTGAGCCGGGGGGCAACAAGAATTGCCACCCGAGCCCGTCGCCTCTCAACGCAAGCATTATAACTCCAAAACAACAAATGCTAATAATGCTTGGAAAAATGTATCTTTGTTAGTTTTACTAGAATAATAATCTTTTGTAAGGTTTGCAGACACAAGTTTTTTTTTTTTTACTCAATATGACAGTATAACTGACATACTAAATATGAAAGTTGTATAAACATATCTCCAAAACCAAACATGCAATCCATCTAAAGATGCCTGTAATATTGAATCTATGAAAAATAGTTTTTTTACTCAATATGACAGTATAACTGTCATACTAAATCCATCCATTTTCTTCCGCTTATCCGAGGTCGGGTTGCGGGGGCAGCAGCCTAAGCAGAGAAGCCCCAGCCACTTTGTCCAGCTCTTCTCGGGGGATCCCGAGGCGTTCCCAGGCCAGCCTGAGACATAGTCTTCCCAATGTGTCCTGGGTCTTCCCCGTGGCCTCCTGCCGATCGGACTTGCCCTAACGAAAAAAGCAATAAAAATGTATTCAAACATGTGAAATGTCTAAAAATGCCTGTAATATTGAATCTATGTGAGTTTTACTAGAATCAGTTGTTTTTGTAAGGTTTGCAAATACAAAAATTTGGTTTTACACATAATAACAGTATAACTGCCACATTCAATATGACAGTTATTTAAACATATTTCCTAAACCACACATGAAAAATGTCTAATAATGCCTGGAAAACATTATTTTTGTGAGTTTTACTGGAAAAACATAGTTTGTAATGTTTGTAAAGACACAAGTTAGTTTTACTCAAGATGACAGTATAACTGTCTAATACATATGAAAGTTATATAAACATAATTCCAAAACCAAACATGCAATATGTCTAAAAATACCTGTAAAATTGTATCAATGTGAGTTTTACTAGAATTATTTTTTGCGATGAGGTGGCGGGTGTACCCCGCCTTCCGCCCGATTGTAGCTGAGATAGGCTCCAGCGCCCCCTGCCACCCCAAAAGGGAATAAGCGGTAGAAAATGGATGGATGGGCATTTTTTGTTGTCGTTACTAAATCCATCCATTTTCTTCCGCTTAACCGAGGTCGGGTTGCGGGGGAAGCAGCCTAAACAGAGAAGCCCAGACTTCCCTCTCCCCAGCCACTTCTTCCAGCTCTTCTCGGGGGATCCTGAGGCGTTCCCAGGCCAGCCTGGAGACAAAATCTTCCCAATGTGTCCTGGGTCTTCCCCGTGGCCTCCTGCCGGTCGGACTTGCCCTAAACACCTCCCTCGGGAGGCGTTCGGGTGGCATCCTGAGCAGATGCCCGAACCACCTCATCTGGCTCCTCTCAATGTGGAGGAGCAGCGCTTTACTCTGAGTTCCTCCCGGATGACAGAGCTTCTTATCCTATCTCTAAGGGAGAGACCCGCCACCCGGCGGAGGAAACTCAATTTGGCCGCTTGTACCCGGGATCTTGTCTTTTCGGTCATAACCATGACCATAGGTGCAGGATGAGAATGTAGATCGACCGGTAAATTTAGAGCTTTTAATTCTGGCTCAGCTCCTTCTTCACCACAATGGATCAATATAGCGTCCTCATTACTGAAGACGCCGCACCGATCCGCCTGTGGATCTCATGATCCACTCTTCCCTCACTCGTGAACAAGACTCCTAGGTAGTTGAACTCCTCCACTTGGGGCCATCTAGTATGTGCCATCGCCACCTCAACCTGGAAATGGCACCCCACCCTTTCCCGGGCGAGAACCATGGACTCGGACTTGGAGGTGCTGATTCTCATCCCAGTCGCTTCATACTCGGCCATCCAATGAGAGCTGGAGATCCTGGCCAGTTGAAGCCATCAGGACCACATCAACTGCAAAAAGCAGAGATCTAATCCTGCAACCACCAAACCGGATCCCCTCAACGCCATGACTGCAATTCTGTCCATAAAAGTTAACAACAGAATCGGTGACAAAGGGCAGCCTTGGTCCGCCAAGGCTGCCCTTTGTCACCTACACTGATCATACAGGGAGCGACCCGCCACAATCAGACAGTCCGATACCCCATACTCTTGTCTTTGAGCCGGGGGGACAACAAGAATTGCCACCCCAGCCTCTCATTGCTTGCAACGCCATAGTGGAAGAGAGTCCAGCCCCTCTCGAGAGAACAGGTTCCTGTGCGTCGAAGTGAGTCCAACTATATCTAGCCGGAACTTCTCCACCTCGCACATCAGCTCAGGCTCCTTCCCTCCCAGCGAGGTGACATTTAGTGGCCTAGCAACCTACTCAGTGGCCTAGTGGTTAGAGTGTCCGCCCTGAGATCGGTAGGTTGTGAGTTCAAACCCCGGCCGAGTCATACCAAAGACTATAAAAATGGGACCCATTACCTCCCTGCTTGGCACTCAGCATCAAGGGTTGGAATTGGGGGTTAAATCACCAAAAATGATTCCCGGGCGCGGCCACCGCTGCTGCCCACTGCTCCCCTCACCTCCCAGGGGGTGATCAAGGGTGATGGGTCAAATGCAGAGAATAATCTCGCCACACCTAGTGTATGTGTGTGACAATCATTGGTACTTTAACTTTAACTTTTAATTTCACGTCAGAAGAGCTAGCTTATGTAGCCGATGATCGGACCGCCAAGTGCCCTGCCTTCGGCTGCCGCTCAGCACCCGACCTCTATAACCCAGCCCATGAGTGGTGAGCCCATTGGTGGAGGGAACCACGTTGCTTCATTGAGCTGAGCCAGCCAACAGGCGCTCACCATCGTGCCCCACCTCTGGGCCTGGCTCCACAGGGGAGCCACGGTGACCCGCGCCGGGCGAGGAAAAATGTAGGACCTCGATTTGTACTTTTCATAAAGGTCTTTGAGCTGCTCTTTGTCTGATCCCTCACCTAGGACCTATTTGTCTTGGGAGAGCCTACGAGGGGGCATAGAAGCCCACAGACAGCATAGCTCCTAGGATCAGTGGGCCCCGCAAACTCCTCTACCACGATAAGGTGGCGGCTCAGAAAGGAGGTTATATAAACATAACTCCAAAACCAAACATGCATTATGTCTAAAAATGCCTACAATATTGTATCTGTGTGACTTTTACTAGAATGGGTTGTTTTTGTAAGGTTTGTAAATACAAACATTTGGTTTTACTCACTATGGTAAATGGGCTATACTTGTATAGCGCTTTTCTACCTTCAAGGTACACAAAGCGCTTTGACACTATTTTTACATTCATCCATTCACACACACATTCACACACTCATGGCGGAAGCTGGCATGCAAGGCCCTAACCACAACCCATCAGGAGCAAGGGTAAAGTGTCTCCCTCAAGGACGCAACAGACGTGACGAGGTTGGTAGAAGGTGGGGATCGAACCAAGAACCCTCAGGTTGCTGGAACGGCCACTCTCCCAACTGCGCCACGCCTTCCCCATGTATACTGTCTCTGTCTCTGTATCTGACAGTTATTTAAACATAATTCCGAAACCACACATGCAAAATGGCTAATAAGAGAAATGTATCTTTGTGAGTTTTACTGGAAAAAAATATTTTGTAAGGTTTGCAAAGACACGTCTTTTTTTTTTTTTTTTACTTAATATGACAGTATAACTGTCATACTAAATATGAAAAGTTATAAACCTAACTCCAAAACCAAACCTGCATTATGTCTAAAAATGCCTGTAATATTGTATCTTTGTGAATTTTACTAGAATCAGGAGGTTTTCAGGTTTAAAAATACAAAAATTAGGTAACTAACAGCCACACGCAATATGACAGTTATTTAAAAACTCCTAATCCACACAAGCAAAATGGCTATTTATGCCTGAAATAATGCATCCTTAGGAGTTTTCCTCGAAACATATGCTTTTTTAAATCTTGCAAACACAAAAAGTAGTTTTTTACTCAATATGACAGTAATGTTCTTAAAATCCTGAGATAATTACGAAAAAAGCAAAAAAAAATGTATTCCATTATAATTCCTAAACCAAACATGCAAAATGTGTAAAAATGCCTGTAATATTGAATCAATGTATGTTTTACTAGAATCAGTTGTGTTTGAAAGGTTTGCAATTAGAAAAAGTGGGTTTTTTTCACCATGACAATGTACACTCAATATGACAGTAAATTAAACATAACTCCTAAACTACACATAAAAATGAGCTAATATTGCCTGAAATAATGCATTCTTGTGAGTTTTACTCGAAACATATGCTTTTTTAAGGCTTGCAAACACAAAAACTAGTTTTTTACTCAATATGACAGTAATGTTCTTAAAAATCTGAGATAATGCGAAAAAAAGCAATAAATGTATTCCAACATAATTCCTAAACCAACAATGCAAAATGTCTAAAAATTTCTGTAATATTATATCCATGTGAGTTTTACTAGAATCAGTTGTTTTAGTAAGGTTTGCAAAAACAAAAATTAGGTTTTACTCTTTAGGAAAGTAAACTGTCACACTCAATATGACAGTTTTTTTAATCATAACTCCTAAACTACTCATGCAAAATGGCTAATAATGTTTGAAATAATGGATCCTTGGGAGTTTTCCTCGAAACATATGCTTTCTTAAGGCTTGCAAACACAAAAAGTATTTTTTTACTCAATATGACAGTAATGTTCTTCAATTCCTGAGATAATGCGAAAAAAGCAAAAAAAAATTCTTCAATCATAATTTCTAAACCAAACATGCAAAATGTGTAAAAATGCCTGTATTATTGAATCCATGTGAGTTTTACTAGAATCAGTTGATTTAGTAAAGTTTGCAAAAACAAAAATTAGGTTTTACTCTTTATGAAAGTAAACGTCACACTCAATATGACAGTTTTTTAATCATAACTCCTAAACTACTCATGCAAAATGGCTAATAATGTTTGAAATAATGGATCCTTGGGAGTTTTCCTTGAAACATATGCTTTCTTAAGGCTTGCAAACACAAAAAGTATTTTTTTTACTCAATATGACAGTAATGTTCTTAAAATTCTGAGATAATGCGAAAAAAGCAATAAAAATGTATTCCAACATAATTCCTAAACCAACAATGCAAAATGTCTAAAAATGCCAGTAATATTATATCCTTGTGAGTTTCACTAGAATCAGTTGTTTTAGTAAGGTTTGCAAAAGCAAAAATTTGGTTTTACTCTTTATGAAAGTAAACTGTCACACTCAATATGACAATTTTGAAATAATGGATATTTGGGAGTTTTCTTCGAAACATATGCTTTCTTAAGGATTGCAAACACAAAAAGTATTTTTTTACTCAAAATGACAGTAAAGTTCTTAAAATCCTGAGATAATGCGAAAAAAGCAATAAAAATGTATTCAAATCATAATTTCTAAACTAAACATGCAAAATGTGTAAAAATGCCTGTATTATTGAATCCATGTGAGTTTTACTAGAATCAGTTGTTTTAGTAAAGTTTGCAAAAACAAAAATTAGTTTTTTTTCACCATGACAATGTACACTCAATATGACAGTAAATAAACATAACTCCTAAACTACACATAAAAATGAGCTAATATTGCCTGAAATAATGCATTATTATGAGTTTTACTCGAAACATATGCTTTTTTAAGGCTTGCAAACACAAAAAGTAGTTTTTTACTCAATATGACAGTAATGTTCTTAAAATCCTGAGATAATGCGAAAAAAGCAATAAAAATGTATTCCAACATAATTCCTAAACCAACAATGCAAAATGTCTAAAAATGCCTGTAATATTAAATCCATGTGAGTTTTACTAGAATCAGTTGTTTTTATAAGGTTTGCAAATACAAAAATTAAGTTTTACTCACTATGACAGTATACTGTCACACTCAATATGACAGTTATTTAAAAATAACTCCTAACTACACATGCAAAATGGCTAATGATACCTCAAATAATGCATTCTACGGAGTTTTACTCGAAACATATGCTTTTTCAAATCTTGCAAACACAAAAAGTAGTTTTTTACTCAATATGACAGTAATATTCCTAAAATCCTGATATAATGCGAAAAAAGCAATGAAAATATATTCAATCATATTTCCTAAATCAAACATGCAAAATGTGGGAAAATGCCTGTAATATTGAATCCATGTGAGTTTTACTAGAATCGGTTGTGTTTGAAATTTTTGCAAATAGAAAAATTAGGTTTTTTTTCACCATGACAATGTACACTCAATATGACAGTAAATAAACATAACTCCTAAACTACACATAAAAATGAGCTAATATTGCCTGAAATAATGCATTATTGTGAGTTTTACTCGAAACATATACTTTTTTAAGGCTTGCAAACACAAAAAGTAGTTTTTTATTCAATATGACAGTAATATTCCTAAAATCCTGAGATAATGCGACAAAAGCAATACAATGTATTCCATCATAATTTCTAAACCAAACAGGCAAAATGTCTAAAAATAACTGTAATATTGAATGCATGTGAGTTTTACTAGAATCGGTTGTGTTTGAAATTTTTGCAAATAAAAAAAATAGTTTTTTTTCACCATGACAATGTACACTCAATATGACAGTAAATAAACATAACTCCTAAACTACACATAAAAATGAGCTAATATTGCCTGAAATAATGCATTATTGTGAGTTTTACTCGAAACATATGCTTTTTTTAAGGCTTGCAAACACAAAAAGTAGTTTTTTACTCAATATGACAGTAATATTCCTAAAATCCTGAGATAATGCGAAAAAAGCAATACAAATGTATTCCATCATAATTTCTAAACCAAACAGGCAAAATGTCTAAAAATAACTGTAATATTGAATGCATGTGAATTTTACTAGAATCAGTTGTTTTTGTAAGGTTTGCAAATACAAAAATTAGGTTTTACTCTATATGAGAGTATACTGTTACATTTAATATGACAGTTATTTAAACATAACTCCTAAACAACAAATGCAAAATGACTAATAATGCCTGGAGATGTATCTTTGAGTTTTACTAAAATGTTCTTTTGTAAGGTTTGCAAAGACACAAGTTAGTTTTTTTTACTCAATATGATAGTATCACTGTCATACTAAATAAGAAAGTTGTATGAACATAATTTCAAAAATACACATGCAATCCGTCCAAAACTGCCTGTAATATTGAATCTATGTGAGTTTTACCAGAATCAGGTATTTTGGTAAGGTTTACAATTACAAAAATTAGGTTTTACTCATAATGACAGTATAACTGCCACATTCAATATGGCAGTTATTTAAACATAACCCCTAAACCACATGCAAAATGGCTTATAATGCCTGGAGATGTATCTTTGTGAGTTTTACTAGAAAACATATAATTTGTAAGGTTTTTTAAGGACACAAGTTAGTTTTTTTTACTCAATATAATAGTATAACTGTCATACTAAATGTATCCATTTTCTTCCGCTTATCCGAGGTCGGGTTGCAGGGGCAGCAGCCTAAGCAGAGAAGCCCAGACTTCCCTCTCCCCAGCCACTTCGTCCAGCTCTTCTCGGGGGATCCCGAAGCGTTCCCAGGCCAGCCGGCTGACATAGTCTTCCCAATGTGTCCTGGGGCTTCCCCGTGGCCTCCTGCCAGTCGGACTTGCCCTAACGAAAAAAACAATTAAAATGTATTCAAACACAACTCCTAAACCAAACATGTGAAATCTCTAAAATGCCTGCAATATTGAATCTATGTGAGTTTTACTAGAATCAGTTGTTTTTGTAAGGTGTGCAAATACAAAAATTAGGTTTAACACTTAATGACAGTATAACTGCCACACTCAATTTGACAGTTATTAAAACATAACTCCTAAACTACACATGAACATTTTCTAATAATGCATGAAGAAATGTATCTTTTGTGAGTTTTACTAGTAACATTTTCTTTTGTAAGCATTGCAAAGACACAAGTTAGTTTGTTTTACTCACTATGACTTTACTGTCACACTCAATATGACAGTTATTTAAACATAAATCCTAAACCGCACATGCAAAATGGCTAATAATGCCTGTAGAAATGTATCTTTGAGTTTTACTGGGAAAAATATTTTGTAAGGTTTGTAAAGACACAAGTTAGTTTTTTTTTTTTACTCAATATGACAGTATTACTGTAATACTAAATATGAAAGTTATATAAACACAACTCCAAAACCAAACATGCATTATGTCTAAAAATGCCTGTGATATTGTATCTGTGAGTTTTACTAGAATCAGTTGTTTTTGTAAGGTTTTCAAATACCAAAATTAGGTTTTATTTACTTTGACAGTTATTTAAACATAACTCCTAAACAACAAATGCAAATAGCTAATAATGCTTGGAGAACTGTATCTTTGTTTTAGAGAGCCTGCTGACCAACAGCATCTCTGTCTGGACTGGAGCCTGCAGTGCCTCAGACTGGAAGTCTCTCCAGAGAGTGGTGAGGACGGCGGAAAAGATCATCAGGACTCCTCTTCCTCCTATCCAGGAGATCGCAAAAAGCGCTGCCTGACCAGGGCTCAGAAAATTTGCAAAGACTCCTCCCACCCCCACCAAGGACTGTTTTCACTGCTGGACTCTAGAAAGAGGTTCCGCAGCCTCCGAAGCAGAACCTCCAGCTTCTTCCCTCAGGCCATAAGACTCTTGAACGCATCATAAATAAATTATCTCCTCAACTCCCCTCAAAATGAATTAACTCGCTGGAATGAAATAAAAAATATAACATACACCCATAAACGTGGGCGCATGTGGAAAAAGTGCAATATATTTATCTGCACAGTAATCTATTTATCTATTTTTTATATATTTATGTATATTTATTTATTATATATATATATATATGTATATATATATATATATATAGTATTTATGTATTATTTATATATATTTATGTATCGAAATATGCACCTTATTGCTTTTTTATCCTGCACTACGACATTTCGTTCTTATCTGTGCTGTAAAGTTCAAATTTGAATGACAGTAAAAAGAAAGTCTAAGTCTAAGTCTAAGTCTTTACTAGAATAACGATCTTTTGTAAGGTTTGCAAAGACACAAGTTAGGTTTTTTTTTACTCAATGGTAATATACAGTTTAACTGTCATACTAAATATGAAAGTTGTATAATCAAAACTCCAAAACCAAACATGCAATCCGTCTAAAATGCATGTAATATTGAATCTATGTGAGTTTTACCAGAATCAGGTATTTTGGTAAGGTTTACAATTACAAACATTAGGTTTCACTCATAATGACAGTATAACTGCCACATTCAATTTGACATCTATTTAAACATAACTCCTAAACCACACATGCACAATGGCTATTAATGCCTGGAGAAATGTCTCTTTGTGAGTTTTACTGGGAAAAAAATATTTCGTAATGTTTGTACCGACACAAGTTAGTTTTTTTTACTCAATATGACAGTGTTACTGTCATACTAAACATGAAAGTTATATAAACCTAACTCCAAAACCAAACATGCATTATCTCTAAAAATGCCTGTAATTTAAAATTTAAAAAGTTAAAGTACCAATGATTGTCACACACACACTATGTGTGGCGAAATTATTCTCTGCATTTGACCCATCACCCTTGATCACCCCCTGGAGGTGAGGGGAGCAGTGGGCAGCAGCGGTGGCCGCGCCCGGGAATCATTTTGGTGATTTAACCCCCAATTGCAACCCTTGATGCTGAGTGCCAAGCAGGGAGGTAATGGGTCCCATTTTTTTAGTCTTTGGTATGACTCGGCCGGGGTTTGAACTCCCAACCTACCGATCCCAGGACGGACACTCTAACCACTAGGCCACTGAGTAGGTGGCCTAGTGTAATTTTGTATCCATGTGAGTTTTACTAGAATCAGTTGTTTTTGTAAGGTTTGCAAATACAAAATATGGGTTTTACTCACAGTATAATGTCACACTCAATCTGACAGTTATTTAAACATAACTCCTAAACCACACATGCCAAATGGCTAATAATGCCTGGAGAAATGTCTCTTTGTGAGTTTTTTAGGAAAAAAAACATTTTGTAAGGTTTGTAAAGACACAAGTTAGTTTTTATTACTCAATATGACAGTATTACTGTAATACTAAATATGAAAGTTATATAAACACAACTCCAAAATCAAACATGCATCATGTCTAAAAATGCCTGCAATATTGCATCCATGTGAGTTTTACTAAAATCAGTTGTTTTTGTAAGGTTTTTGCAAATACAAAAATTAGGTTTTACTCACTATGACAGTTATTTAAACATAACTCCTAAACAACAAATGCAAAATGACTAATAATGCTTGGAGAAATGTATCTTTGTTAGATTTACTAGAAAAAATATATTTTGTAAGTTAGTTTTTTTTACTTAATATGACAGTATAACTGTCATACTAAATCCATCCATTTTCTTCCGCTTATCCGAGGTCCGGTTGCAGGGGCAGCAGCCTAAGCAGAGAAGCCCGGACTTCCCTATCCCCAACCACTTCGTCCAGCTCTTCTCGGGGGATCCCGAGGCGTTCGACAGCCCAGCCGGGAGACATAGTCTTCCCAATGTGTCCTGGGTCTTCCCCGCAGCCTCCTGCCCGTCGGACTTGCCCTAATGAAAAAAGCAATACAAATGTATTCAAACACAACTCTAAACCAAACATGTAAAATGTCTAAAAATGCCTGTAAAATTGAATCTATGTTTTACTAGAATCAGTTGTTTTTATAAGGTTTGCAAATACAAAATGAGGTTTTACACATAATGACAGTATAACTGCCACACTCAATATGACAGTTATTTAAACATAACTCCTAAACCACACATGAAAAATGTCTGATAATGCGTGAAGAAATGTATCTTTGTGATTTTTATTAGAAACGTTTTCTTTTGTGAGGTTTGCAAATACACAAGTTAGTTTTTTTTACTCAATATGACAATATGACACTCACTATGACAGTTATTTAAACATAACTCCTAAACTCATACTTGCCAACATTGAGACCTCCGATTTCAGGAGGTGGGGGTGGGGAAGGCATGGTCGGGGGTGGGGTGGGGGCGTGGTTGGGGGTGTGGTTAAGAGGGGAGGAGTATATTTAGAGCTAGAATTCACCAAGTCAAGTATTTCATATATATATATATATATATATATATATATATATATATATATATATATATATATATATATATATATATATATATATATATATATATATACACATATATAAAAAAACTTGACTTTCAGTGAATTCTAGCTATATATATATATATATATATATATATATATATATATATTATATATATATATATATATATATATATATATATATATATATATATATATATATATATGTATGTTTGGGGAAAAAAATCACAAGACTACTTCATCTCTACAGGCCTGTTTCATGAGGGGTTCCCTCAATCATCAGGAGATATAAGACATATATCAATCAATCAATCAATCAATGTTTATTTATATAGCCCTAAATCACAAGTGTCTCAAAGGGCTGCACAAGCCACAACGACATCCTCGGTATAGCCCACATAAGGGCAAGGAAAAACTCACCCCAGTGGGACGTCGATGTGAATGACTATGAGAAACCTTGGAGAGGACCGCATATGTGGGTAACCCCCCCCCTCTAGGGAGACCGAATGCAATGGATGTCGAGTGGGTCTAACATAATATTGTGAGAGTCCAGTCCATAGTGGATCCAGCATAACAGTAAGAGTACAGTCCACAGTGGGGTCAGCAGGAAACCATCCCGAGCGGAGACGGGTCAGCAGCGCAGAGATGTTCCCAACCGATATACAGGCGAGCGGTCCACCCCGGGTCCCGACCCCGGACAGCCAGCACCCCATCCATGGCCACCGGATCTGTGTGTCTCCCCTTCCACAAGGGATAGGGGGGAGCAGAGGAGAAAAGAAAAGAAACGGCAGATCAACTGGTCTAAAAAAGGGGGGCTATTCAAAGGTTAGAGTATACAAATGAGTTTTGAGATGGGACTTAAATGTTTCTACTGAGGTAGCATCTCTAACTGTTACCGGGAGGGCATTCCATAGTGCTGGAGCCCGAATAGAAAACGCTCTACAGCCCGCAGACTTTTTTTGGGCTCTGGGAATCACTAATAAGCCGGAGTTCTTTGAACGCAGATTTCTTGCCGGGACATATGGTACAATACAATCGGCAAGATAGGCTGGAGCTAGACCGTGTAGTATTTTATACCTAAGTAGTAAAACCTTAAAGTCGCATCTTAAGTGCACAGGAAGCCAGTGCAGGTGAGCCAGTATAGGCGTAATATGATCAAACTTTCTTGTTCTTGTCAAAAGTCTAGCAGCCGCATTTTGTACCAACTGTAATCTTTTAATGCTAGACATAGGGAGACCCGAAAATAATACGTTACAGTAATCGAGACGAGACGTAACGAACGCATGAATAATGATCTCAGCGTCGCTAGTGGACAAAATGGAACGAATTTTAGCGATATTACGGAGATGAAAGAAGGCCGTTTTAGTAACACTCTTTATGTGTGACTCAAAGGAGAGAGTTGGGTCGAAGATAATACCCAGATTCTTTACTGAGTCGCTTTGTGTAATTGTTTGGTTGTCAAATGTTAAGGTGGTATTATCAAATAAATGTCGGTGTTTAGCAGGACCGATAATCAGCATTTCCGTTTTCTTAGTGTTGAGTTGCAAGAAGTTAGCGGACATCCATTGTTTAATTTCATTAAGACACGCCTCCAGCTGACTACAATCCGGCGTGTTGGTCAGCTTTAGGGGCATGTAGAGTTGGGTGTCATCAGCATAGCAATGAAAGCTAACACCGTATTTGCGTATGATGTCGCCTAGCGGCAGCATGTAAATACTAAAGAGTGCAGGGCCAAGAACCGAACCTTGGGGGACTCCGCACGTTACCTTAACATAGTCCGAGGTCACATTGTTATGGGAGACGCACTGCATCCTGTCAGTAAGATAAGAGTTAAACCACGACAAGGCTAAGTCTGACATACCAATACGTGTTTTGATACGCTCTAATAAAATGTTATGATCGACGGTATCGAAAGCAGCGCTAAGATCAAGAAGCAGCAACATAGATGACGCATCAGAATCCATCATTAGCAGTAGATCATTAGTCATTTTTGCGAGGGCTGTCTCCGTAGAGTGATTTGCCCTGAAACCGGATTGAAAAGGTTCACAGAGATTGTTAGACATTAAGTGTTCATTTAGCTGCTGTGCGACAATTTTTTCGAGGATTTTCGAGATAAACGGAAGGTGGGACACCGGCCGGTAGTTTACCATGAGGTCAGGATCGAGGTTAGGTCTTTTGAGCAAAGGATGAATAACCGCTTTTTTGAATGCTAGTGGAACAGTGCCAGAGGAAAGTGATAAGTTTATAATATTTAGCACTGATGGACCTAATAATACAAAAAGCTCCTTAATAAGTTTCCCAGGAAATGGGTCAAGTAAACATGTTGTTTGTTTTGTCCCCTTAACACATCTTAACAATTCCTCTAATGTTATTTCATCAAAGAGAGAGAAACTATTTTGGAGGGCGGTATCCTTCGTAGATACAGTCGTATCTGTGTTAATAGAACCCAGTTGTAGCTGCGACGCATTGTCTTTAATCTCCTTTCTAATGAGTTCAATTTTCTTATTAAAGAAATTCATAAAATCATCTGCTGAGTGGGTGGAGCTACTGGGAGGAGTCCCTTGTTGGGTTAGCGATGCTACTGTACTAAACAAAAATTGCGGATCATTTTGTTGAGGTGGATGAGATTTGAGTAATATTTAGCTTTAGCTAGGGTAAGCATGTGTTTATAAGTTATTAAACTATCACTCCATGCTTGATGGAAAACCTCAAGTTTAGTAGCGCGCCATTTGCGTTCCAGCTTTCTACATGATAATTTATGGGCTCTAGTTTCTTCTGTAAACCATGGGGTGCGCCTTTTAGGGGCTCCTTTAAGCTTTAGCGGTGCTATACTATCAATGGTGTCCCGCAGGGCGTCGTTAAAGTTGTTAGTGAGGTTATCAATAGAGCCGACATAATTTGGGAATGGTGCCATTACCGAAGGCAGTAGGCCAGCAAGAGTCATCGTTGTGGCAGCATTAATGTTGCGGCTGCTATAGTAGTTATTATTATTAGTTTGTTGACAATGAGTCAGAACTTCGAATTTTATAAGGTAATGATCGGACATTACTTTAGTATACGGGAGTATCGTAACTTTGGAGGTGGTGACACCCCTGACCAGCACTAGATCTATCGTATTTCCGTTGCGATGCGTAGGTTCATTTATTATTTGTGTAAGACCACAGCTATCAATTATAGTCTGGAGCGCCATGCACTGAGGGTCCGATGGGGTATTCATATGGATATTAAAGTCCCCCATTATGATTATATTGTCGGCGTGCGTCACTAAATCAGCAACGAACTCTGAAAATTCACTGATGAAGTCCGAATTGGGTCCTGGGGGGCGGTAGATAACAGCCAGGTGGAGAGGCAGCGGTGTGACAAACCTCATAGTAAGCATCTCAAACGGGTTATATTTATTATTTAGGTTCGGGGTAAGATTAAAGCTTTTATTGTGGATGAGTGCAACTCCCCCACCCCTTTTAATGGGACGGGCAATATGCGCTCCCGCATAGCCAGGAGGAGACGCCTCACCCAGCGCAAAGAAATCATCTGGTTTGAGCCAGGTCTCGGCGAGACCAATAACGTCAAAATTATTGTCTCTAATGACCTCATTCACTAATAACGTTTTGGAAGATAATGATCTTATGTTTAAGAAGCCCATATTATAGGTAGTGGGCTGTTTTGAGGAGTTTTTGTTGAAATTATCCGTAGTAGCAATATTAATAATGTTGTGTTTATTATGTGTAGTGCAATTTAAATAATTTCGACCATATCTAGGAATTGATATGACGGGAATTTTCCGATTGTTTGCTTGATGTTGTGATAAACCGAACGCATCATAACTTGCCACCTCAGTAGAGTGCATGTCTACTTTTGACACAGAAAAAACATTTTTGAGTTGTGTATTGTTCTAAAATAGTTGCTATGTGTGCAGGTATTATCCAGCCTGGCGCTGGCTAGTTCTATTTTAACAAACTTCTCACCCGGACTAGCGCTTCTTTGAGGATTAGCCTTTCGCTTTGTTGTTAGCCCCGCTCGGCATCCCCGCTTCTGCTTCCGCTCACACCGCTTACGTGTCTTCCGTTGACGGTCCTCGCTGGCACTTAACTCCGCTGCTTTCGAGGCCGCTGGATGTAGCCGGCGAAGAATCCCCATGCTAGCGAGGAGGTCGAAAGTACCCGCATCTTTCAGCCTATAACGGCCCGATCTATCCACATCCAGAATCGTCTGTCGGTCGTATCTGATCACGAAGTGTCCACGCTATGACACAATAGACAGAATTGACGGGTATTTTTGCCAAATCGCTCTACACTTCCAAGAGCGTCTGCAAGCCGCTGCCATCAGGGCGCCGCCATCTTGGCTGAATATATATATATACAGGTAAAAGCCAGTAAATTAGAATATTTTGAAAAACTTGATTTATTTCAGTAATTGCATTCAAAAGGTGTAACTTGTACATTATATTTATTCATTGCACACAGACTGATGCATTCAAATGTTTATTTCATTTAATTTTGATGATTTGAAGTGGCAACAAATGAAAATCCAAAATTCCGTGTGTCACAAAATTAGAATATTACTTAAGGCTAATACAAAAAAGGGATTTTTAGAAATGTTGGCCAACTGAAAAGTATGAAAATGAAAAATATGAGCATGTACAATACTCAATACTAGGGTTGGAGCTCCTTTTGCCTCAATTACTGCGTTAATGCGGCGTGGCATGGAGTCGATGAGTTTCTGGCACTGCTCAGGTGTTATGAGAGCCCAGGTTGCTCTGACAGTGGCCTTCAACTCTTCTGCGTTTTTGGGTCTGGCATTCTGCATCTTCCTTTTCACAATACCCCACAGATTTTCTATGGGGCTAAGGTCAGGGGAGTTGGCGGGCCAATTTAGAACAGAAATACCATGGTCCGTAAACCAGGCACGGGTAGATTTTGCGCTGTGTGCAGGCGCCAAGTCCTGTTGGAACTTGAAATCTCCATCTCCATAGAGCAGGTCAGCAGCAGGAAGCATGAAGTGCTCTAAAACTTGCTGGTAGACGGCTGCGTTGACCCTGGATCTCAGGAAACAGAGTGGACCGACACTAGCAGATGACATGGCACCCCAAACCAGCCTAGAAATTCTGTCCATAAAGGTTATGAACAGAATCGGTGACAAAGGGCAGCCTTGGCGGAGTCCAACCCTCACTGGAAACGGGTCCGACTTACTGCCGGCAATGCGGACCAAGCTCTGACTCTTGCAAAGGGAGCGAACCGCCACAATAAGACAGTCCGTTACCCCATACTCTCTAAGCACTCTCCACAGGACTTCCAGGGGTAAATGGTCGAATGCCTTCTCCAAGTCCATAAAGCACATGTAGACTGGTTGGGCAAACTCACATGCACCCTCAAGGACCCTGCCGAGAGTATAAAGCTGGTCCGCAGTTCCACGACCAGGACGTAAACCACACTGTTCCTCCTGAATCCGAGGTTTGACTATCCGGCGTAGCCTCTTCTCCAGTACACATGAATAGACCTTACCGGGAAGACTGAGGAGTGTGATCTCACGATAGTTGAAACACACCCTCTGGTTCCCCTTCTTAAAGAGAGGAACCACCACCCCGGTCTCCCAATCCAGAAGTACCGCACCCGATGTCCACGCGATGTTGCAGAGTCTTGTCAACCAAGACAGCCCCACAGCATCCAGAGCCTTAAGGAACTCCGGACAGATCTCATCCACCCCCAGGGCGTTGCCATTGAGGAGCTTTTTAACTACCTTGGCATCCTCAGCCCCAGAAATAGGAGAGCCCACCACAGATTCCCCAGGCACTGCTTCCTCATAGGAAGACATGTTGGTGGGATTAAGGAGGTCTTCGAAGTATTCCCTCCACCGATCAATAACAGCTGCAGTAGAGGTCAGCAGCGCACCATCCTCACCATACACGGTGTTACAGTGCACTGCTGCCCCCCCTTGAGCCGGCGGATGGTGGTCCAGAATCGCTTCGAAGCCGTCTGGAAGTCGTTTTCCATGGCTTCTCCAAACTCCTCCCATGTCCGAGTTTTTGCCTCTGCGACCGCTGAAGCCGCACTTCGCTTGGCCTGTCGGCTGCCTCTGGAGTCCCATGAGCCTAAAGGACCCGATAGGCTCTTTCTTCAGCTTGACGGCATCCCTCACTGCTGGTGTCCACCAGCGGGTTCTAGGATTACCGCCACGACAGGCACCAAACTCCTTGCGGCAACAGCTCCAATCAGCCGGCTCGACAAGAGAGGCACGTAACAAGGTCCACTCAGACTCAATGTCCAGCGCCTCGCTCGTGACATGTTCAAAGTTCTTCCGGAGGCGTTCCCAGCAAACCCTCACAATGCGTTTGGGCCTGCCGGTCTGTCAGGCATCCTCCCCCACCTTCGCAGCCAACTCACCACCAGGTGGTGATCGGTAGAAAGCTCCGCCCCTCTCTTCACCCGAGTGTCCAAAACATGAGACCGCAAATCCGATGACACAACTACAAAATCGATCATGGAACTGCGGCCTAGGGTGTCCTGGTGCCAAGTGCACATATGGACACCCTTATGTTTGAACTTGGTGTTTGTTATTGACAATCTGTGACGAGCACAAAAGTCCAATAACAAAACACCACTCGGGTTCAGATCCGGGCGGCCATTCTTCCCAATCACGCCTCTCCAGGTTTCACTGTTGTTGCCAAGATGAGCGTTGAAGGCCCCCAGTAGAACGAGGGAATCACCCGGTGGAGCACTTTCCAGTACTCCCTCGAGTGAATCAAAAAAGGGTGGGTACTCTGAGCTGCCGTTTGGCGCGTAAGGCCAAACAACAGTCAGGACCTGTCCCCCCACCCGAAGGCGGAGGAAAGCTACCCACTGGTCCACTGGGTTGAACTCCAACGTGCAGGCTTTGAGCCGGGGGGCAACAAGAATTGCCACCCGAGCCCGTCGCCTCTCAACGCAAGCATTATAACTCCAAAACAACAAATGCTAATAATGCTTGGAAAAATGTATCTTTGTTAGTTTTACTAGAATAATAATCTTTTGTAATGTTTGCAGACACAAGTTGTTGTTTTTTTACTCAATATGACAGTATAACTGTCATACTAAATATGAAAGTTGTATAAACATATCTCCAAAACCAAACATGCAATCCATCTAAAGATGCCTGTAATATTGAATCTATGAAAAATAGTTTTTTTTACTCAATATGACAGTATAACTGTCATACTAAATCCATCCATTTTCTTTCGCTTATCCGAGGTCGGGTTGCGGGGGCAGCAGCCTAAGCAGAGAAGCCCAGACTTCCCTCTCCCCAGCCACTTTGTCCAGCTCTTCTCGGGGGATCCCGAGGCCTTCCCAAGCCCGCCTGAGACATAGTCTTCCCAATTTGTCCTGGGTCTTCCCCGTGGCCTCCTGCCGATCGGACTTGCCCTAACGAAAAAAGCAATAAAAATGTATTCAAACATGTGAAATGTCTAAAAATGCCTGTAATATTGAATCTATGTGAGTTTTACTAGAATCAGTTGTTTTTGTAAGGTTTGCAAATACAAAAATTTGGTTTTACACATAACAGTATAACTGCCACATTCAATATGACAGTTATTTAAACATATTTCCTAAACCACACATGAAAAATGTCTAATAATGCCTGGAAAAAATTATTTTTGTGAGTTTTACTGGAAAAACATAGTTTGTAATGTTTGTAAAGACACAAGTTAGTTTTACTCAAGATGACAGTATAACTGTCATAATACATATGAAAGTTATATAAACATAATTCCAAAACCAAACATGCATTATGTCTAAAAATACCTGTAAAATTGTATCCATGTGAGTTTTACTATAATCATTTTTTGCGATGAGATGGCGACTTGTCCGGGGTGTACCCCACCTTCCGCCCGATTGTAGCTGAGATAGGCTCCAGCGCCTCCTGCCACCCCAAAAGGGAATAAGCGGTAGAAAATGGATAGATGGGCATTTTTTGTTGTCGTTACTAAATCCATCCATTTTCTTCCGCTTAACCGAGGTCGGGTTGCAGGGGCAGCAGCCTAAACAGAGAAGCCCAGACTTCCCTCTCCCCAACCACTTCTTCCAGCTCTTCTCGGGGGATCCTGAGGCGTTCCCAGGCCAGCCGGGAGACATAATCTTCCCAATGTGTCCTGGGTCTTCCCCGTGGCCTCCTGCCGGTCGGACTTGCCCTAAACACCTCCCTCGGGAGGCGTTCGGGTGGCATCCTGAGCAGATGCCCGAACCACCTCATCTGGCTCCTCTCAATGTGGAGGAGCAGCGCTTTACTCTGAGTTCCTCCAGGATGACAGAGCTTCTTATCCTATCTCTAAGGGAGTGACCCGCCACCCGAAGGAGGAAACTCTTGTCTTTGATCTTGTCTTTTCGGTCATAACCATGACCATGGGTGCAGGATGGGAATGTAGATCGACCGGTAAATTTAGAGCTTTTAATTCTGGCTCAGCTCCTTCTTCACCACAATGGATCGATATAGCGTCCTCATTACTGAAGACGCTGCACCGATCCGCCTGTGGATCTCATGATCCACTCTTCCCTCACTCGTGAACAAGACTCCTAGGTACTTGAACTCCTCCACTTGGGGCCATCTAGTATGTGCCATCGCCTCCTCAACCTGGAAATGGCACCCCACCCTTTACCGGGCGAGAACCATGGACTCGGACTTGGAGGTGCTGACTCTCATCCCAGTCGCTTCATACTCGGCCATCCAATGAGAGCTGGAGATCCTGGCCAGTTGAAGCCATCAGGACCACATCAACTGCAAAAAGCAGAGACCTAATCCTGCAACCACCAAACCGGATCCCCTCAACGCCATGACTGCAATTCTGTCCATAAAAGTTAACAACAGAATCGGTGACAAAGGGCAGCCTTGGCGGGCCAAGGCTGCCCTACACTGATCATACAGGGAGCGACCCGCCACAATCAGACAGTCCGATACCCCATACTCTTGTCTTTGAGCCGGGGGGACAACAAGAAATGCCACCCCAGCCTCTCATTGCTTGCAACGCCATAGTGGAAGAGAGTCCAGCCCCTCTCGAGAGAACAGGTTCCTGTGCGTCGAAGTGAGTCCAACTATATCTAGCCGGAACTTCTCCACCTCGCACACCAGCTCAGGCTCCTTCCCTCCCAGCGAGGTGACATTTCACGTCAGAAGAGCTAGCTTATGTAGCCGATGATCGGACCGCCAAGTGCCCTGCCTTCGGCTACCGCTCAGCTCACACTCTATAACCCAGCCCATGAGTGGTGAGCCCATTGGAGGAGGGAACCACGTTGCTTCATTGAGCTGAGCCAGCCAACAGGCGCTCGCCATCGTGCCCCACCTCTGGGCCTGGCTCCACAGGGGAGCCACGGTAACCCGCGTCCGGGCGAGGAAAAATCTAGGACCTCGATTTGTACTTTTCATAAAGGTCTTTGAGCTGCTCTTTGTCTGATCCCTCACCTAGGACCTATTTGTCTTGGGAGAGCCTACGAGGGGGCATAGAAGCCCACAGACAGCATAGCTCCTAGGATCAGTGGGCTCCGCAAACTCCTCTACCACGAAAGGTGGCGGCTCAGAAAGGAGGTTTTATAAACATAACTCAAAAACCAAGATTAGGTTTTTTTTTTTCACCATGACAATGTACCCTCATCCATCCATCCATTTTTCTACCGCTTATTCTCTTTGGGGTCGCGGGGGGGCGCTGGAGCCTATCTCAGCTACAATCAGGCGGAAGGCGGTGTACACCCTGGACAAGTCGCCATCTCATCGCAGGGCCAACACAGATAGACAGACAACATTCACACTCACATTCACACACTAGGGCCAATTTGGTGTTGCCAATCAACCTATCCCCAGGTGCATGTCTTTGGAGGTGGGAGGAAGCCGGAGTACCCGGAGGGAACCCACGCAGTCACGGGGAGACAATGCAAACTCCACACAGAAAGATCCCGAGCCTGGGATTGAACCAAGGACTACTCAGGTCCTTCGTATTGTGAGGCAGACGCACTAACCCCTCTTCCACCGTGCTGCCCAATGTACACTCAATATGACAGTAAATTAAACATAACTCCTAAACTACACTTAAAAATGAGCTAATATTGCCTGAAATAATGCATTCTTGTGAGTTTTACTCGAAACATATGCTTTTTTAAGGCTTGCAAACACAAAAAGTAGTTTTTACTCAATATGACAGTAATGTTCTTAAAATTCTGAGATAATGCGAAAAAAGCAAAAAAAAGTATTCCAACATAATTCCTAAACCAACATTGCGAAATGTCTAAAAATGCCTGTAATATTAAATCCATGTGAGTTTTACTAGAATCAGTTGTTTTAGTAAAGTTTGCAAAAACAAAAATTAGGTTTTACTCTTTATGAAAGTAAACGTCACACTCAATATGACAGTTTTTTAATCATAACTCCTAAACTACTCATGCAAAATTGCTAATAATGTTTGAAATAATGGATTCTTGGGTGTTTTCCTTGAAACATATGCTTTCTTAAGGCTTGCAAACACAAAAAGTATTTTTTTTTACTCAATATGACAGTAATGTTCTTAAAATTCTGAGATAATGCGAAAAAAGCAATACAAATGTATTCCAACATAATTCCTAAACCAACAATGCAAAATGTCTAAAAATGCCAGTAAGATTATATCCTTGTGAGTGTCACTAGAATCAGTGTTTTAGTAAGATTTGCAAAAGCAAAAATTAGGTTTTACTCTTTATGAAAGTAAACTGTCACACTCAATATGACAATTTTTTAATCATAACTCCTAAACCACTCATGCAAAATGGCTAATGATGTTTGAAATAATGGACCCTTGGGAGTTTTTCTCGAAACATATGCTTTCTTAAGGCTTGCAAACACAAAAAGTATTTTTTTTACTCAATACGACAGTAATGTTCTTAAAATCCTGAGATAATGCGAAAAAAGCAATAAAAATGTATCCAATCATAATTTCTAAACTAAACATGCAAAATGTGTAAAAATGCCTGTAATATTGAGTCTATGTGAGTTTTACTAGAATCAGTTGATTTAGTAAAGTTTGCAAAAACAAAAATTAGGTTTTACTCTTTATGAAAGTAAACTGTCACACTCAATATAACAGTTTTTTAATCATAACTCCTAAACTACTCATGCAAAATGGCTAATAATGTTTGAAATAATGGATTATTGGGAGTTTTCCTCGAAACATTTGCTTTCTTAAGGCTTGCAAACACAAAAAGTTTTTTTTTTTACTCAATACGACAGTAATGTTCTTATAATTCTGAGATATTGCGAATAAAGCAATAAACATGTATTCCAACATAATTCCTAAACCAACAATGCAAAATGTCTAAAAATGCCAGTAATATTAAATCCATGTGAGTTTCACTAGAATCAGTTAATTTAGTAAGGTTTGCAAAAGCAAAAATTAGGTTTTACTCTTTATGAAAGTAAACTGTCACACTCAATATGACAATTTTTAAATCATAACTCCTAAACCACTCATGCAAAATGGCTAATAATGTTTGAAATAATGGATCCTTGGGATTTGTCATCGAAACATATGCTTTCTTAAGGCTTGCAAACACAAAAAGTATTTTTTTACTCAATATGACAGTAATGTTCTTAAAATCCTGAGATAATGCGAAAAAAGCAATAAAAATGTATTCAATCATAATTTCTAAACTAAACATGCAAAATGTGTAAAAATGCCTGTATTATTGAATCCATGTGAGTTTTACTAGAATCCGTTGTTTTAGTGAAGTTTGCAAAAACAAAAATTAGGTTTTACTCTTTATGAAAGTAAACTGTCCCACTCAATATGACCGTTTTTTAATCATAACTCCTAAACTACTCATGCAAAATGGCTAATAATGTTTGAAATAATGGATTATTGGGAGTTTTCCTCGAAACATTTGCTTTCTTAAGGCTTGCAAACACAAAAAGTATTTTTTTTTACCAATATGACAGTAATGTTCTTAAAATTCTGAGATAATGCGAAAAAAGCAATAAAAATGTATTCCAACATAATTCCTAAATCAACAATGCAAAATGTCTAAAAATGCCAGTAATATTAAATCCATGTGCGTTTCACTAGAATCAGTTGTTTTAGTGAAGTTTGCAAAAACAAAAATTAGGTTTTACTCTTTATGAAAGTAAACTGTCACACTCAATATGACAATTTTTGAATCATAACTCCTAAACCACTCATGCAAAATGGCTAATAATGTTTGAAATAATGGATCCTTGGGAGTTTTCCTTGAAACATATGCTTTCTTAAGGCTTGCAAACACAAAAAGTATTGTTTTACTCAAAATGACAGTAATGTTCTTAAAATTCTGAGATAATGCGAAAAAAGCAATAAAAATGTATTCCAACATAATTCCTAAACCAACAATGCAAAATGTCTAAAAATGGCAGTAATATTAAATCCATGTGAGTTTCACTAGAATCAGTTGTTTTAGTAAAGTTTGCAATAACAAAAATTAGGTTTTACTCTTTATGAAAGTAAACTGTCACACTCAATATGACAATTTTTGAATCATAACTCCTAAACCACTCATGCAAAATGGCTAATAATGTTTGA
Source organism: Nerophis lumbriciformis (assembly GCF_033978685.3). NCBI lineage: Eukaryota > Metazoa > Chordata > Actinopteri > Syngnathiformes > Syngnathidae > Nerophis > Nerophis lumbriciformis. Next base: position 9,720,135 of record NC_084586.2, on the reverse strand, counting down.
AATAATGGATTCTTGGGAGTTTTCATTGAAACATATGCTTTCTTAAGGCTTGCAAACACAAAAAGTATTTTTTTTACTCAATATGACAGTAATGTTCTTAAAATCCTGAGATAATGCGAAAAAAGCAAAAAAAAAAGTATTCAATCATAATTTCTAAACTAAACATGCAAAATGTGTAAAAATGCCTGTATTATTGAATCCATGTGAGTTTTACTAGAATCAGTTGTTTTAGTGAAGTTTGCAAAAACAAAAATTAGGTTTTACTCTTTATGAAAGTAAACTGTCCCACTCAATATGACAGTTTTTTAATCATAACTCCTAAACTACTCATGCAAAATGGCTAATAATGTTTGAAATAATGGATTATTGGGAGTTTTCCTCGAAACATTTGCTTTCTTAAGGCTTGCAAACACAAAAAGTATTTTTTTTTACCAATATGACAGTAATGTTCTTAAAATTCTGAGATAATGCGAAAAAAGCAATAAAAATGTATTCCAACATAATTCCTAAATCAACAATGCAAAATGTCTAAAAATGCCAGTAATATTAAATCCATGTGCGTTTCACTAGAATCAGTTGTTTTAGTGAAGTTTGCAAAAACAAAAATTAGGTTTTACTCTTTATGAAAGTAAACTGTCACACTCAATATGACAATTTTTGAATCATAACTCCTAAACCACTCATGCAAAATGGCTAATAATGTTTGAAATAATGGATCCTTGGGAGTTTTCCTTGAAACATATGCTTTCTTAAGGCTTGCAAACACAAAAAGTATTTTTTTACTCAATATGACAGTAATGTTCTTAAAATCCTGAGATAATGCGAAAAAAGCAATAAAAATGTATTCAATCATAATTTCTAAACTAAATATGCAAAATGTGTAAAAATGCCTGTATTATAGAATCCATGTGAGTTTTACTAGAATCAGTTGTTTTAGTAAAGTTTGCAAAAACAAAAATTAGGTTTTACTCTTTATGAAAGTAAGCTGTCACACTCAATATGACAATTTTTGAATCATAACTCCTAAACCACTCATGCAAAATGGCTAATAATGTTTGAAATAATGGATCCTTGGGAGTTTTCATTGAAACATATGCTTTCTTAAGGCTTGCAAACACAAAAAATATTTTTTTACTCAATATGACAGTAATGTTCTTAAAATCCTGAGATAATGCGAAAAAAGCAATAAAAATGTATTCAATCATAATTTCTAAACTAAACATGCAAAATGTGTAAGAATGCCTGTATTATTGAATCCATGTGAGTTTTACTAGAATCAGTTGTTTTAGTGAAGTTTGCAAAAACAAAAATTAGGTTTTACTCTTTATGAAAGTAAACTGTCCCACTCAATATGACAGTTTTTTAATCATAACTCCTAAACTACTCATGCAAAATGGCTAATAATGTTTGAAATAATGGATTATTGGGAGTTTTCCTCGAAACATATGCTTTCTTAAGGCTTGCAAACACAAAAAGTATTGTTTTACTCAAAATGACAGTAATGTTCTTAAAATTCTGAGATAATGCGAAAAAAGCAATAAAAATGTATTCCAACATAATTCCTAAACCAACAATGCAAAATGTCTAAAAATGCCAGTAATATTAAATCCATGTGAGTTTCACTAGAATCAGTTGTTTTAGTGAGGTTTTCAAAAGCAAAAATTAGGTTTTACTCTTTATGAAAGTAAACTGTCACACTCAATATGACCATTTTTAAATCATAACTCCTAAACCAGTCATGCAAAATGGCTAATAATGTTTGAAATAATGGATCCTTGGGTGTTTTGCTCGAAACATATGCTTTCTTAAGGCTTGCAAACACAAAAAGTATTTTTTTACTTAATATGACAGTAATGTTCTTAAAATCCTGAGATAATGCGAAAAAAGCAATAAAAATGTATTCAATCATAATTTCTAAACTAAACATGCAAAATGTGTAAAAATGCCTGTATTATTGAATCCATGTGAGTTTTACTAGAATCAGTTGTTTTAGTAAAGTTTGCAAAAACAAAATTTAGGTTTTACTCTTTATGAATGTAAACTGTCACACTCAATATGACATTTATTTAATCATAACTCCTAAACTTCACATTCAAAATGTCTAATGATGCCTCAAATAATGCATTCTACGGAGTTTTACTCGAAACATATGCTTTTTCAAATCTTGCAAACACAAAAAGTAGTTTTTTACTCAATATGACAGTAATATTCCTAAAATACTGAGATAATGCAAAAAAAGAAATGAAAATATATTAAATCATATTTCCTAAATCAAACATGCAAAATGTGTAAAAATGCCTGTAATATTGAATCCATGTGAGTTTTACTAGATTAGGATGTGTTTGAAATTTTTGCAAATACAAAAATTAGTTTTTTTTCACCATGACAATGTACACTCAATATGACAGTAAATTAAACATAACTCCTAAATTACACTTAAAAATGAGCTAATGTTGCCTGAAATAATGCATTCTTGTGAGTTTTACTCGAAATATATGCTTTTTTAAGGCTTGCAAACACAAAAAGTAGTTTTTATTCAATATGACAGTAATGTTCTTAAAATTCTGATATAATGCGAAAAAAGCAGTACAAATGTATTCCAACATAATTGCTAAACCAACAATGCAAAATGTCTAAAAATGCCTGTAATATAAATCCATGTTAGTTTTACTAGAATCAGTTGTTTTTATAAGGTTTGCAAATACAAAAATTAAGTTTTACTCACTATGACAGTATACTGTCACACTCAATATGACAGTTATTTAAAAATAACTCCTAACTACACTTGCAAAATGGCTAATGTTGCCTCAAATAATGCATTCTACGGAGTTTTGCTCTAAACATATGCTTTTTTAAATCTTGCAAACACAAAAAGTAGTTCTTTACTCAATATGACAGTAATATTCTTAAAATCCTGAGATAATGCGAAAAAAGCAATACAAATGTATTCCATCAAAATTTCTAAAACAAACAGGCAAAATGTCTAAAAATAACTGTAATATTGAATTCATGTGAGTTTTACTAGAATCAGTTGTTTTTGTAAGGTTTGCAAATACAAAAATTAGGTTTTACTCTATATGAGAGTATACTGTTACATTTAATATGACAGTTATTTAAACATAACTCCTAAACTACAAATGCTAAATGGCTAATGATGCCTGAAATAATGCATCCTTAGGAGTTTTACTCGAAAAATATGCTTTTTTTAATCCTTGCAAACACAGAAAGTAGTTTTTCCTCAATGTGACAGTAATATTCTTAAAATCCTGAGATAATGCGAAAAAAGCAATAAAAATGTGTGCCATCATAATTTCTAAACCAAACATGCAAAATGTGTAAAAATGCCTGTAATATTGAATCCATGTGAGTTTTACTAGAATCAGTTGTTTTTGTAAGGTTTTCAAATACAAAAAATAGGTTTTACTTACTATGACAGTTATTTAAACTCTATGTATCTTTGTGAGTTTTACTAGAAAAAATATATTTTGAATGTTTACAAAAACAAAAGTTAGTTTTTTTTTACTCAATATGATAGTATAACTGTCATACTAAATCCATCCATTTTCTTCCGCTTATCCGAGGTCGTGTTGTGGGGGCTGCAGCCTAAGCAGAGAAGCCCAGACTTCCCTATCCCCAGCTACTTCGTCCAGCTCTTCTCGGGGGATCCCGAGGCGTTCCCAGGCCAGCCAGCTGATATAATCTTCCCAATGTGTCCTGTGTCTTCCCCGTGGCCTCCTGCCGTTTGGACTTGCCTTAACGAAAAAAGCAATACTAATGTATTCAAACACAACTCCTAAACAAAACATGTAAAATGTCTAAAATGCCTTTAATATCTATGTGAGTTTTACAAGAATCAGTTGTTTTTGTAAGGTTTGCAAATACAAAAATTAGGTTTTACACTTAACTTTATAACTCAATATGTGTGGCAGTTATACTACCACACTCAAGTTGACAGTTATTTAAACATAACTCCCAAACTACACATGACCATTTTCTAATAATGCATGAAGAAATGTATCTTTGTGAGTTTTACTAGTAACATTTTCTTTTGTAAGGTTTGCAAGGACACGAGTTAGTTTTTTTTTTACTCACTTTGACAGTATACTGTCACACTCAATTTCAGTTATTTAAACATAACTCCTAAACCACACATACAAAATGGCTAATAATGTCTGTAGAAATGTATCTTTGTGAGTTTTACTGGGAAACAATATTTTGTAAGGTTTGCAAAGACACAAATTAGTTTTTTTTACTCAATATAACAGTATAACTGTCATACTATAAACACAAGTTATATAAACATAACTCCAAAACCAAACATGCATTATGTCTAAAAATTCAGCACTGCAACTACACATGCACCGGATTTAAACTAAATGTCCCTGCTGCTGAGATCCGAGTTGCAGGGCTGGCCACCACGCCAACATCATCCAGGGCTCCAGAAACATTTGTAGGTCAATGCCCCACAATAGATGCTGGAGGCACTATTCTGCCAGGACTTTTAGACACCGGTTCCCAAGTGACGCTAATGTCCGAAAGCCTATTTAATGCTCACTTTACCGAAGCTAAGCTCGAAAGGACCCCTACCCTTTTTTGTCTAAGAGCAGCTAATGGCCTGGAAATCCCCTATATCGGCTATGCGGTTCTTGATTTTGAGGTAGAGGGTGTTAAAGTTCCCGAAAGAGGAGTAGTAATTGTTGCGGATCAAAACTGTACACACCCCTTCATAATAGGTATGAATCTAATCGTGGGTTGTTGGGATGCCGTTTTTAAATGTCCTAAGACCTCTACTCTTCGGCATCTTCAAAAGCAAAAGGTGTGGAGGGAAGCTTTTGCTACATGTTCCCGTATAGAAGCTGTTGCTGCTGAAGATGGCTTGCTAGGCCACGTGAGATTGGCCTCGAAGACTAGTATTACATATCCCCCAAAGGAGATGTTGGTGCGGGGCTAACTACTGCGCCCTGCCACGCCAACTGCCGGTGCAGTTGGCGGGGCAAAATCACTGGTCGTGGTGAACAGAGGTAGGCTGCCCCTCCGTGTTTATAACCCCCATTCCTACAGTATTTCCTTAAAACGATTTGAGAAGCTAGGGCAGCTGTTCTGTGTTGATGATAGTGATGTGCATGGAGCTGAGGTTCTGTGTTTATCTCTAGTAGAGGAGGGTGTGGTAGAAGTGTCACTCATTGATGCCACAGCCCAAACCAATCCAGAACTGTCCCCAGATGTTAGGGATTTGAGTGATAAACCGGATCTGTCTGAGCAGCAACAGGTGCAGCTATGCGCCCTGCTGGCGAAGTGGGAGAAGGTGTTTGCACAACATGAGGACTTTGGAAGGACCAGTCTTGTGCAACACAGGATACTGACAGGAGATTCCGCCCCTACCAGGGAGAGATACCGACCCATCCCGCCTCTGTTGCATAAGGAAGTGAAGACACTGCATGCTTTCAGGTATGCTTGAACAGAGAGTGATAAAGGAAAGCTGCAGTCCCTGGGCAGCGCCTATAGTGTTAGTCCGCAAAAAGGATGGGAGTTGGCGCTTTTGTGTAGACTACCGGAGGTTAAACTCAGTTACACATAAAGACGCCTTTCCGTTCCCCTGAATCGAAGAGACCCTAACTGGTCTGAGCAAATCTGAATGGTTTTCGACCTTAGACCTCGCTAGTGGGTATTGGCAAGTGGAGGTGCACCCGGACGATCGTGAAAAGACTGCATTTACAACTCCCCTCGGACTGTTCGAGTTTGAACGCATGCCATTTGGTCTATGCAATGCACCTGCCACTTTCCAACGGCTTATACATCATTGTTTGAATGGTCAAATAGCGGAATCATTGTTGGTTTATCTTGATGACATAATAATTTTTTCTGTTGATTTCACTGCCCATCTACAGCACCTGGACCAGGTGTTTGAACGGTTGGACATGGACTTAAACTCAAGCCCTCTAAGTGCAAGCTCTTTCAGCGTGAGGTGAAATTCTTGGGACACGTGGTGGATCGGGATGGAGTGAGACAGGGCCGGCCCGTGGCATAGGCCGTATAGGCAAATGCTAAGGGCGCCGTCCATCAGGGGGCGCCACGCCAGTGCCACAAATGTTGGGAGGAAAAAAAAAAATAAAAAAAAATAAGTTGGTACTATTATTTCTAAATACAAAAAATAATCCCACGTTAATTAAAATGCAAAGTAAAGCCTATTTAATAGAAATATTATTTGTTACAACATTACGCCCCCTCCTCCCCCGCACGGTGCGCCCCCTCCCTTCCCGTATCGTGACTCTTTTTGGACGTCCCCACATCAAAAAATCAACACAAGATGCCAAAACTGTCAGGTGCCCAGGGAAGAAAAAAGAGAAAAGAAGAGGAGGAGAAACGAGCAAAGACAGAGGTAGCAGGTAGGTAACGTTAGCCTACATGAAATTATTTGTCTGTTACAGAATGTGATAGTAACCTGGCTTTTTAGCATTAAGCTAATGTTACATGATTCGGCAATTGCTAATAGTTGTGTTTTAACGTCGGGTTAATATTGTGGAGGGGGCTAAATTGTTATGGAAAATAATAATGTAACGTTAGGTAATTACAGTACTCCCACTTTACATTCCTCAGGGACATTTCTTTCTTTCTTTAGTTTATTTCGAACATGAACACACTTACATCATAATACATCACACAATTTCATATCATTTCATTTTACATCATGCCCGAAAAGGAGTAGGAAGAAGCAAAGCTTATTTAATCCTACCTCTTTCCCACTTCAAAGCGTTTACAAATATATAGAATCATTTCTGACCTTTTTATATAATAAAATAACATCTATGAGTTAGTATACAACAGTTTTGTACTATGTAATTAATTAATTAATTCAGTCATTATTAACATACTGAGATGAAGAATATCTTATTTTCAATAAGGTTGAAAGTATTTCTCATAATTCTTCTTCTTTGTACTCTGTAAGCACTATTATTTTGAACAACCTCTTAAACTGGATCATATCAGTACAATTTTTAACTTTTTTACTTAATCCATTCCATAATTTAATTCCACATACTGATATGCTAAAAGTTCTAAGTGTTGTACGTGCATATAAATGTTTGTATTAGATCTCTCCCAAGCAGGTGTTTTTTGTTTACATTGTTATTGCCTTCTGGTTAGCTAATGTTTGCCCTGCAGGTAATAGTCACTTTTCCACCCCTTTATATATTAGGTATAGTTGTAAGTAAAAAAAAAAAGGTCAAAGACAAAGCTATTCAGGTTCTTGTGAGTATATACACTTCACTGCCGATGTGGGGGGGCGCCACCTAAAATCTTGCCTAGGGCGCCAGATTGGTTAGGGCCGGGCCTGAGTGAGACCGGACCCAGGTAAAATTAAGGCAGTACAGGACTGGGCCGCTCCGACCACTGTCAAGGAAGTGAGAGCGTTTCTTGGATTGGCAGGCTATTACCAACGTTTTGTGGCTGGGTTTGCTAAAATAGCCCGTCCCCTAAATAAATGTCGTTGGGACGGCCTCACTGGCCGTCCCACCGACAAGAAGGCACAGGCCCACAAAATAGTGTGGACACCAGAGTGTCAGACGTCCTTTGAAGAGCTAAAAAAGGCTTTGACCGACAGTTGCCTGCCCGCTATGCAGACGAGAGTTCCCCCCGTTGCAGGGACTGACAACGATAATGTATGGGGGGGATGTGATGGGACACAGGTAGGGGATTTTATTTTTTTTGTTTCATTGTCATGCATGTCTGAGTGTTTTTATTGTTGTAGATTTTAATTGCATGTTTTTACATTTTACAATTTGATTGCATGTTTTTACACTTTGAGGACTTTGACTGTATTTTTAATTGCATAAGTTTATTCCTTGTGGACTTTGCTGGCATTTTAAGACGTTGCCCCTTTTAGCTTGTTGCCCCTGACAACCAAAGTGCCCAATCGAACGGCACCTGAAATCAGACGCACCTGTGGAGCATTAGGGCTGCACACATTTAAAAAAGGAGCGACCAGGAGGATCGTCAGGCTTGACAAGGAGGACCGGGTGAACGCGCGCAAGTTGAGAAGGAATCCCCAAGACTACCCAGCAGACCCGCAGGCTACCGAAAAAAAAACCCAGAATCCCACAATACGCAGGGGCAGAGGAAACTCTGACTCCAAAGTAAGTGTCGTGCCTTGTGGATTTGCAGGGGTATTTAACTGCCTTGGGCTGTGGGCTTGTGGCTCGTGTGTTGTGCGCTGGCTGTGTGGTTCTGTGAGCAGGAGCAATCGAACACGATTCATAAACCAAAGATGTATTATGTCTAAAAATGCCTGTAATATTTTATCCATGTGAGTTTTACTACAATCAGTTGTTTTTGTAATGTTTGCAAATACAACAATTAGGTTTTACACATAATGACAGTATAACTGCCACACCCAATCAGTAGTTTTTTTACTCAATTTGACTAATATTTTTACAATCCTGAGATAATGCAAAAAAAGCAATAAAAATGTATTCCAAAATAATTCCTAAACCAACAATGCAAAATGTCTAAAAATACCTGTAATATTAAAACTATGTGACAATTACTGTAATCAGTTGTTTTTGAAAGATTTGCAAATACAAAAATTAGGTTTTACGCATAGACATATAACTGCCACCTAAATATGACAGTTGTTTAAAACATATCTCCTAAACCACACATGCAAAGTGGCTAATAATGCCTGGAAGAATGTATCTTTGTGAGTTTTACTAGAATAATGATCTTTTGTAAGGATTGCAAAGACACAAGTTAGTTTTTTTTACTCAATATGACAGTTTTACTGTCATACTAAATATGACATTTATATAAACATAACTCTAAAACCAAACATGCATTATGTCTAAAAATGCCTGTAATATTGAATCTATGTGAGTTTTACCAGAATCAGGTATTTTGGTAAGGTTTACAATTACAAAAATTAGGTTTTACTCATAATGACAGTATAACTGCCACATTCAATATGGCAGTTATTTAAACATAACCCCTAAACAACATGCAAAATGGCTTATAATGCCTGGAGATGTATCTTTGTGAGTTTTACTAGAAAACATATCATTTGTAAGGTTTTTTAAAGACACAAGTTAGTTTTTTTTACTCAATATAATAGTATAACTGTCATACTAAATGTATCCATTTTCTTCCGCTTATCCGAGGTCGGGTTGCGGGGGCAGCAGCTTAAGCAGAGAAGCCCAGACTTCCCTCTCCCCAGCCACTTCGTCCAGCTCTTCTCGGGGGATCCCGAAGCGTTCCCAGGCCAGCCGGCTGACATAGTCTTCCCAATGTGTCCTGGGGCATCCCCGTGGCCTCCTGCCGGTCGGACTTGCCCTAACGATAAAAGCAATTAAAATGTATTCAAACACAACTCCTAAACCAAACATGTGAAATGTCTAAAATGCCTGCAATATTGAATCTGAGTTTTACTAGAATCAGTTGTTTTTGTAAGGTTTGCAAATACAAAAATTAGGTTTAACACTTAATGACAGTATAACTGCCACACTCAATTTGACAGTTATTAAAACATAACTCCTAAACTACACATGAACATTTTCTAATAATGCATGAAGAAATGTATCTTTTGTGAGTTTTACTAGTAATATTTTCTTTTGTAAGCATTGCAAAGACACAAGTTAGTTTGTTTTACTCACTATGACTTTACTGTCACACTAGATATGACAGTTATTTAAACATAAATCCTAAACCGCACATGCAAAATGGCTAATAATGCCTGTAGAAATGTATCTTTGAGTTTTACTGGGAAAAATATTTTGTAAGGTTTGTAAAGACACAAGTTAGTTGTTTTTTTTACTCAATATGACAGTATTACTGTAATACTAAATATGAAAGTTATATAAACACAACTCCAAAACCGAACATGCATTATGTCTAAAAATGCCTGTGATATTGTATCCATGTGAGTATTACTAGAATCAATTGTTTTTGTAAGGTTTGCAAATACAAAATTTAGGTTTTACTCACTATGACAGTTATTTAAACATAAATCCTAAACAACAAATGCAAATAGCTAATAATGCTTGGAGAACTGTATCTTTGTTATAGAGAGCCTGCTGACCAACAGCATCTCTGTCTGGACTGGAGCCTGCAGTGCCTCAGACTGGAAGTCTCCCCAGAGAGTGGTGAGGACGCCGGAAAAGATCTTCAGGAATCCTCTTCCTCTTATCCAGGAGATCGCAAAAAGCGCTGCCTGACCAGGGCTCAGAAAATTTGCAAAGACTCCTCCCACCCCCACCAAGGACTGTTTTCACTGCTGGACTCTAGAAAGAGGTTCCGCAGCCTCCGAAGCAGAACCTCCAGCTTCTTCCCTCAGGCCGTAAGACTCTTGAACGCATTATAATTAAATTATCCCCTCAACTCCCCTCAAAATGGATTAACTCGCTGGAATAAAAAAAATAACAATATAACATACACCCATAAACGTGGGCGCATGTGGAAAAAGTGCAATATATTTATCTGCACAGTATCCTTTTTATTTATTTATATATATTTAAGTATATTTATTTATTTTATATGTATATTTATATATTATTTATATTTATTTATTTATATATGCACCTTATTGCTTTTTTATCCTGCCCTACCATGAGCTTATGTCACGAAATTGTGTTATCTATGCTGTAAAGTTCAAATTTGAATGACAATAAAAAGAAAGTCTAAGTCTTTACCAGAATAATGATCTTTTGTAAGGTTTGCAAAGACACAAGTTAGTTTTTTTTTTACTCAATATGACAGTATAACTGTCATACTAAATATGAAAGTTGTAAAAAAACTCCAAAACCAAACAAGCAATCCGTCTAAAAATGCATGTAATATTCAATCTATGTGAGTTTTATCAGAATCAGGTATTTTGGTAAGGTTTACAATTACAAAAATTAGGTTTTACTCATGACAGTATACCTGCCACATTCAATTTGATATGTATTTAAACATAACTCCTAAACCACACATGCACAATGGCTAATAATACCTGGGGAAATGTCTCTTTGTGAGTTTTACTAGAAAAAATATATTGTGTAAGGTTTGTAAAACACAAGTTAGTTTTTTTTACTCAATATAACAGTATAGCTGTCATACTATATATAAATAAATAAATAAATAAATGGGTTGTACTTGTATAGCGCTTTTCTACCTTCAAGGTACTCAAAGCGCTTTGACACTACTTCCACATTTACCCATCACACACTGATGGAGGGAGCTGCCATGCAAGGCGCTAACCAGCACCCATCAGGAGCAAGGGTGAAGTGTCTTGCTCAGGACACAACGGACATGACGAAGTTGGTACTAGGTGGGGATTGAACCAGGGACCCTCGGGTCGAGCACTGCCATTCTTCCACTGCACTGCAGTTGTTTTTGTAAGGTTTTCAAATACCAAAATTAGGTTTTATTTACTTTGACAGTTATTTAAACATAACACCTAAACAACAAATGCAAAATAGCTAATAATGCTTGGAGAGATGTATCGTTGTTATAGCGAGCCTGCTGACCAACAGCATCTCTGTCTGGACTGGAGCCTGCAGTGCCTCAGACTGGAAGTATCTCCAGAGAGTGATGAGGACGGCGGAAAAGATCATCAGGACTCCTCTTCCTCCTATCCAGGAGATCGCAAAAAGTGCTACCTGACCAGGGCTCAGAAAATTTGCAAAGACTCCTCCCACCCCCACCAAGGACTGTTTTCACTGCTGGACTCTAGAAAGAGGTTCCGCAGCCTCCGAAGCTTCTGTAGCAGCTTCTTCCCTCAGGCCGTAAGACTCTTGAACGCATCATAAATAAATTATCTCCTCAACTCCCTTCAAAATGAATTAACTCGCTGGAATGAAATAAACAATATAACATACACCCATAAACGTGGGCGCATGTGGAAAAAGTGCAATATATTTATCTGCACAGTAATCTATTTATCTATTTATATATATTTATATATATTTATTTATTATATATGTATGAATATATATATATATATATATATATATATATATATATATAGTATTTATATATTATTTATGTATCGAAATATGCACCTTATTGCTTTTTTATCCTGCACTACGACATTTCGTTCTTATCTGTGCTGTAAAGTTCAAATTTGAATGACAATAAAAAGAAAGTCTAAGTCAAAGTCTAAGTCTTTACTAGAATAACGATCTTTTGTAAGGTTTGCAAAGACACAAGTTAGGTTTTTTTTTTACTCAATGGTAATATACAGTATAACTGTCATACTAAATATGAAAGTTGTATAATCAAAACTCCAAAACCAAACATGCAATCCGTCTAAAAATGCATGTAATATTGAATCTATGTGAGTTTTACCAGAATCAGGTATTTTGGTAAGGTTTACAATTACAAAAATTAGGTTTCACTCATAATGACAGTATAACTGCCACGTTCAATTTGACATCTATTTAAACATAACTCCTAAACCACACATGCACAATGGCTATTAATGCCTGGAGAAATGTCTCTTTGTGAGTTTTACTGAAAAAAAAATATTTCGTAATGTTTGTACCGACACAAGTTAGTTTTTTTTACTCAATATGACAGTGTTACTGTCATACTAAATATGAAAGTTATATAAACATAACTCCAAAACCAAACATGCATTATCTCTAAAAATGCCTGTAATTTTGTATCCATGTGAGTTTTACTAGAATCAGTTGTTTTTGTAAGGTTTGCAAATACAAAATATGGGTTTTACTCACAGTATACTGTCACACTCAATCTGACAGTTATTTAAACATAACTCCTAAACCACACATGCCAAATGGCTAATAATGCCTGGAGAAATGTCTCTTTGGGAGTTTTGCAGGAAAAAAAATATTTTGTAAGGTTTGTAAAGACACAAGTTAGTTTTTATTACTCAATATGACAGTATTACTGTAATACTAAATATGAAAGTTATATAAACACAACTCCAAAATCAAACATGCATCCTGTCTAAAAATGCCTGCAATATTGCATCCATGTGAGTTTTACTAGAATCAGTTGTTTTTGTAAGGTTTTTGCAAATACAAAAATTAGGTTTTACTTACTATGACAGTTATTTAAACATAACTCCTAAACAACAAATGCAAAATGACTAATAATGCTTGGAGAAATGTATCTTTGTTAGATTTACTAGAAAAAATATATTTTGTAAGTTAGTTTTTTTTACTTAATATGACAGTATAACTGTCATACTAAATCCATCCATTTTCTTCTGCTTATCCGAGGTCCGGTTGCAAGGGCAGCAGCCTAAGCAGAGAAGCCCGGACTTCCCTATCCCCAACCACTTCGTCCAGCTCTTCTCGGGGGATCCCGAGGCGTTCGACAGCCCAGCCGGGAGACATAGTCTTCCCAAAGTGTCCTGGGTCTTCCCCGCGGCCTCCTGCCCGTCGGACTTGCCCTAATGAAAAAAGCAATACAAATGTATTCAAACACAACTCTAAACCAAACATGTAAAATGTCTAAAAATGCCTGTAATATTGAATCTATGTGAGTTTTACCAGAATCAGGTATTGTGGTAAGGTTAACATTTACAAAAATTAGGTTTTACTCATAATAACAGTATAACTGCCACATTCAATTTGACATTTATTCAAACATAACTCCTAAACCACATGTGCACAATGGCTAATAATGCCTGGAGAAATGTCTCTTTGTGAGTTTTACTGGGAAAAAAATATTTTTTAAGGTTTGTACAGATACAAGTTAGTTTTTTTTATTCAATATGACAGCATTACTGTCATACAAAATATGAAAGTTATATAAACATTACTCCAAAACCAAACATGCATTATGTCTAAAAATGCCTGTAATATTGTATCCATGTGAGTTTTAGTAGAATTATTTGTTTTCATAAGGTTTGCAATTACAAAATATGGGTTTTACTCACTATGACAGTATACTGTCACACTCAATCTGACGATTATTTAAACATAAGTCCTAAACCACACATGAAAAATGTCTAATAATGCTTGAAGAAATGTATCTTTGTGATTTTTATTAGAAACGTTTTCTTTTGTGAGGTTTGCAAAGACACAAGTTAGTTTTTTTTACTCAATATGACAGTGTAACTGCCACACTCACTATGACAGTTATTTAAACATAACTCCTAAACTCATACTTGCCAACATTGAGACCTCCGATTTCAGGAGGTGGGGGTGGGGAAGGCATGGTCGGGGGTGGGGTGGGGGCGTGGTTGGGGGTGTGGTTAAGAGGGGAGGAGTATATTTAGAGCTAGAATTCACCAAGTCAAGTATTTCATATATATATATATATATATATATATATATATATATACACACACACACATATATAAAAAAAACTTGACTTTCAGTGAATTCTAGCTATATATATATATATATATATATATATATATATATATATATATATATATATATATATATATATATATATACACACACATATATAAAAAAAACTTGACTTTCAGTGAATTCTAGCTATATATATATATATATATATATATATATATGTATGTGTGGGGAAAAAATCACAAGACTACTTCATCTCTACAGGCCTGTTTCATGAGGGGTTCCCTCAATCATCAGGAGATATAAGACATATATATATATATATATATATATTAAAAAAATAAATACTTGAATTTCAGTTTTCATTTATTTACACATATACACACACATAACACTCATCTACTCATTGTTGAGTTAAGGGTTGAATTGTCCATCCTTGTTCTATTCTCTGTCACTATTTTTATAACCATGCTGAACACCCTCTCTGATGATGCATTGCTGTGTGGCACGCACAACAGTGCTTTCATCAAATGCACGAGAGTCTGGAATTTTCCATCCCTCCCGAGCATGGCCAAAAACCGGTCAATCTTTGCTTCCTGAGGAAGATCTTCACTGCCAAGCACTTGGTATTCCACTACTTCTTCCCGGAGGCTATCCAGGTCCAATCGCAGCTGCGGCTTGGAACTTATAAGCGTGTTTCTTCATCTTACTCGTCGTCGGCGTTGCCATGGCTGTATCTTCCGCGTTCTTCTGCTTCGTCTCCTTGTTGTGTGCGCAGTTGTGCACTGCACTCTCTAAAAGCCCTGGATGTTATTGTTACATATGCATGTACAGTAGATGGCAGTATTGCCCTGTTTAAAGTGTGTCACAACATTGCTGTTTACGGCAGACAAACTGCTTTACGGTAGACGAAAACGTGACTGCTGTTGTTTTGTGTTGTTACCGCGCTGGGAGGACGTTAATGAAACTACCTAACAATAAACCCACATAAGAAACCAAGAACTCACCCTCGATCATTCTACAGTTATAACGTGATTGGGCAGGCATGCTGTTTATATCGTGGGAAAGCAGACGTGAATACAGGCTGTCCTCACTCAGATCAGCCTGAATTTCGGGAGATTTTCGGGAGAAAATTTGTCCCGGGAGGTTTTCGGGAGAGGCGCTGAATTTCAGGAGTCTCCTGGAAAATCCAGGAGGCTTGGCAAGTATGCCTAAACTACACATAAAAAATGGCTAATAATGCCTGAAATAAGGCATTCTTGTGAGTTTTACTCGAAACATATGCTTTTTTAAGGCTTGCAAACACAAAAAGTATTTGTTTTCCTCAATATGACAGTAAAGTTCTTAAAATCCTGAGATAATGCGAAATAAGCAAAAACAATGTATTCCATCATAATTCCTACACCAAATAAGCAAAATGTCTAAAAATGCCTGTAATATTGAATCTGTGTGAGTTTTACTAAAATCAGTTGTTTTGGTTTACAAATACAAAAATGAGGTTTTACTCTTTATGACTGTTATTTAAACATAACTCCATCCATCCAGCCATCCATTTTCTTCCGCTTATCCGAGGTCGGGTCGCGGGGGCTGCAGCCTAAGCAGGGAAGCCCAGACTTTCCTCTCCCCAGCCACTTCGTCCAGCTCCTCCCGGGGGATCCTGGGGCGTTCCCAGGCCAGCCGGGAGAGATAAGCTTCCCGTTTCCTGGGTCTTCCTGGGCCTCCTACCGGTCGGACGTGCCCGAAACACCTCCCTAGGGAGGCGTTCGGGTGGCATCCTGACCAGATGCCCGAACCACCTCATCTGGCTCCTCTCGAAATGGAGGAGCAATGACTTTACTTTGAGCTCCTCCCGGATGACAGAGCTTCTCACCCTATCTCTAAGGGAGAGCCCCGCCACCCGGCGGAGGAAACTCATTTCGGCCGCTTGTACCCGTGATTTTGTCCTTTCGGCCATGACACAAAGTTCATGACCATAGGTGAGGATGGGAACGTAGATCGACCGGTAAATCGAGAGCTTTGCCTTCCGGCTCAGCTCCTTCTTCACCACAACGGATCAATACAGCGTCCGCATTACTGAAGACGCCACACCGTTCCGCCTGTCGATCTCACGATCCACTCTTCCCTCACTCGTGAACAAGACTCTGAGGTCCTTGAACTCCTCCACTTGGGGCAAGATCTCCTCCCCAACCCGGAGATGGCACTCCACCCTTTTCCGGGCGAGAACCATGGACTCGGACTTGGAGGTGCTGATTCACATCCCAGTCACTTCACACTCGTCTGCGAACCGATCCAGTGAGGGCTGAAGATCTTGGCCAGATGAAGCCATCAGGACCACATCATCTGCAAATAGCAGAGACCTAATCCTGCAAACACCAAACCGGATCCCCTCAACGCCCTGACTGCGCCTAGAAAATCTGTCCATAAAGGTTATGAACAGAATCGGTGACAAAGGGCAGCCTTAGCGGAGTCCAACCCTCACTGGAAACGGGTCCGACTTACTGCCGGCAATGCAGACCAAGCTCTGACTCTTGCAAAGGGAGCGAACCGCCACAATAAGACAGTCCGTTACCCCATACTCTCTAAGCACTCCCCACAGGACTTCCAGGGGTAAATGGTCGAATGCCTTCTCCAAGTCCATAAAGCACAAACTCCCATGCACCCTCAAGGACCCTGCCGAGAGTATAAAGCTGGTCCGCAGTTCCACGACCAGGACGTAAACCACACTGTTCCTCCTGAATCCGAGGTTCGACTATCCGGCGTAGCCTCTTCTCCAGTACACATGAATAGACCTTACCGGGAAGACTGAGGAGTGTGATCTCACGATAGTTGAAACACACCCTCTGGTTCCCCTTCTTAAAGAGAGGAACCACCACCCCGGTCTCCCAATCCAGAAGTACCGCCCCCGATGTCCACGCGATGTTGCAGAGTCTTGTCAACCAAGACAGCCCCACAGCATCCAGAGCCTTAAGGAACTCCGGACGGATCTCATCCACCCCCAGGGCGTTGCCATTGAGGAGCTTTTTAACTACCTTGGCATCCTCAGCCCCAGAAATAGAAGAGCCCACCACAGATTCCCCAGGCACTGCTTCCTCATAGGAAGACATGTTGGTGGGATTAAGGAGGTCTTCGAAGTATTCCCTCCACCGATCAATAACAGCTGCAGTAGAGGTCAGCAGCGCACCATCCTCACCATACCGGTGTTACAGTGCACTGCTCCCCCCCCTTGAGCCGGCGGATGGTGGTCCAGAATCGCTTCAAAGCCGTCTGGAAGTCGTTTTCCATGGCTTCTCCAAACTCCTCCCATGTCCGAGTTTTTGCCTCTGCGACCGCTGAAGTCGCACTTCGCTTGGCCTGTCGGCTGCCTCTGGAGTCCCATGAGCCAAAAGGACCCGATAGGCTCTTTCTTCAGCTTGACGGCATCCCTCACTGCTGGTGTCCACCAGCGGGTTCTAGGATTACCGCCACGACAGGCACCAAACTCCTTGCGGCCACAGCTCCAATCAGCCGGCTCGACAAGAGAGGCACGGAACATGGTCCACTCAGACTCAATGTCCAGCGCCTCCCTCGTGACATGTTCAAAGTTCTTCGGGAGGCGTTCCCAGCAAACCCTCACAATGCGTTTGGGCCTGCCAGGTCTGTCAGGCATCCTCCCCCACCATCGCAGCCAACTCACCACCAGGTGGTGATCGGTAGAAAGCTCCGCCCCTCTCTTCACCCGAGTGTCCAAAACATGAGACCGCAAATCCGATGACACAACTACAAAATCGATCATGAAACTGCGGCCTGGGGTGTCCTGGTGCCAAGTGCACATATGGACACCCTTATGTTTGAACTTGGTGTTTGTTATTGACAATCTGTGACGAGCACAAAAGTCCAATAACAAAACACCACTCGGGTTCAGATCCGGGCGGCCATTCTTCCCAATCACGCCCCTCCAGGTTTCACTGTTGTTGCCAAGATGAGCGTTGAAGGCCCCCAGTAGAACGAGGGAATCACCCGGTGGAGCACTTTCCAGTACTCCCTCGAGTGAATCCAAAAAGGGTGGGTACTCTGAGCTGCCGTTTGGCGCGTAAGGCCAAACAACAGTCAGGACCCGTCCCCCCACCCGAAGGCGGAGGAAAGCTACCCACTGGTCCACTGGATTGAACTCCAACGTGCAGGCTTTGAGCCGGGGGGCAACAAGAATTGCCACCCGAGCCCGTCGCCTCTCAACGCAAGCATTATAACTCCAAAACAACAAATGCTAATAATGCTTGGAAAAATTTATCTTTGTTAGTTTTACTAGAATAATAATCTTTTGTAAGGTTTGCAGACACAAGTTTTTTTTTTTTTTTACTCAATATGACAGTATAACTGTCATACTAAATATGAAAGTTGTATAAACATATCTCCAAAACCAAACATACAATCCATCTAAAGATGCCTGTAATATTGAATCTATGAAAAATAGTTTTTTTTACTCAATATGACAGTATAACTGTCATACTAAATCCATCCATTTTCTTCCGCTTATCCGAGGTCGGGTTGCGGGGGCAGCAGCCTAAGCAGAGAAGCCCCAGCCACTTTGTCCAGCTCTTCTCGGGGGATCCCGAGGCGTTCCCAGGCCAGCCTGAGACATAGTCTTCCCAATGTGTCCTGGGTCTTCCCCGTGGCCTCCTGCCGATCGGACTTGCCCTAACAAAAAAAGCAATAAAAATGTATTCAAACATGTGAAATGTCTAAAAATGCCTGTAATATTGAATCTATGTGAGTTTTACTAGAATCAGTTGTTTTTGTAAGGTTTGCAAATACAAAAATTTGGTTTTACACATAATAACAGTATAACTGCCACATTCAATATGACAGTTATTTAAACATATTTCCTAAACCACACATGAAAAATGTCTAATAATGCCTGGAAAACATAATTTTTGTGAGTTTTACTGGAAAAACATAGTTTGTAATGTTTGTAAAGACACTAGTTAGTTTTACTCAAGATGACAGTATAACTGTCTAATACATATGAAAGTTATATAAACATAATTCCAAAACCAAACATGCAATATGTCTAAAAATACCTGTAAAATTGTATCAATGTGAGTTTTACTAGAATCATTTTTTGCGATGAGGTGGCGGGTGTACCCCGCCTTCCGCCCGATTGTAGCTGAGATAGGCTCCAGCGCCCCCTGCCACCCCAAAAGGGAATAAGCGGTAGAAAATGGATGGATGGGCATTTTTTGTTGTCATTACTAAATCCATCCATTTTCTTCCGCTTAACCGAGGTCGGGTTGCGGGGGAAGCAGCCTAAACAGAGAAGCCCAGACTTCCCTCTCCCCAGCCACTTCTTCCAGCTCTTCTCGGGGGATCCTGAGGCGTTCCCAGGCCAGCCGGGAGACATAATCTTCCCAATGTGTCCTGGGTCTTCCCCGTGGCCTCCTGCCGGTCGGACTTGCCCTAAACACCTCCCTCGGGAGGCGTTCGGGTGGCATCCTGAGCAGATGCCCGAACCACCTCATCTGGCTCCTCTCAATGTGGAGGAGCAGCGCTTTACTCTGAGTTCCTCCCGGATGACAGAGCTTCTTATCCTATCTCTAAGGGAGAGACCCGCCACCCGGCGGAGGAAACTCAATTTGGCCGCTTGTACCCGGGATCTTGTCTTTTCGGTCATAACCATGACCATAGGTGCAGGATGAGAATGTAGATCGACCGGTAAATTTAGAGCTTTTAATTCTGGCTCAGCTCCTTCTTCACCACAATGGATCGATATAGCGTCCTCATTACTGAAGACGCCGCACCGATCCGCCTGTGGATCTCATGATCCACTCTTCCCTCACTCGTGAACAAGACTCCTAGGTACTTGAACTCCTCCACTTGGGGCCATCTAGTATGTGCCATCGCCACCTCAACCTGGAAATGGCACCCCACCCTTTACCGGGCGAGAACCATGAACTCGGACTTGGAGGTGCTGATTCTCATCCCAGTCGCTTCATACTCGGCCATCCAATGAGAGCTGGAGATCCTGGCCAGTTGAAGCCATCAGGACTACATCAACTGCAAAAAGCAGAGACCTAATCCTGCAACCACCAAACCGGATCCCCTCAACGCCATGACTGCAATTCTGTCCATAAAAGTTAACAACAGAATCGGTGACAAAGGGCAGCCTTGGCGGACCAAGGCTGCCCTACACTGATCATACAGGGAGCGACCCGCCACAATCAGACAGTCCGATACCCCATACTCTTGTCTTTGAGCCGGGGGGACAACAAGATTTGCCACCCCAGCCTCTCATTGCTTGCAACGCCATAGTGGAAGAGAGTCCAGCCCCTCTCGAGAGAACAGGTTCCTGTGCGTCGAAGTGAGTCCAACTATATCTAGCCGGAACTTCTCCACCTCGCACATCAGCTCAGGCTCCTTCCCTCCCAGCGAGGTGACATTTAGTGGCCTAGCAACCTACTCAGTGGCCTAGTGGTTAGAGTGTCCGCCCTGAGATCGGTAGGTTGTGAGTTCAAACCCCGGCCGAGTCATACCAAAGACTATAAAAATGGGACCCATTACCTCCCTGCTTGGCACTCAGCATCAAGGGTTGGAATTGGGGGTTAAATCACCAAAAATGATTCCCGGGCGCGGCCACCGCTGCTGCCCACTGCTCCCCTCACCTCCCAGGGGGTGATCAAGGGTGATGGGTCAAATGCAGAGAATAATCTCGCCACACCTAGTGTGTGTGTGTGACAATCATTGGTACTTTAACTTTAACTTTTAATTTCACGTCAGAAGAGCTAGCTTATGTAGCCGATGATCGGACCGCCAAGTGCCCTGCCTTCGGCTGCCGCTCAGCACCCGACCTCTATAACCCAGCCCATGAGTGGTGAGCCCATTGGTGGAGGGAACCACGTTGCTTCATTGAGCTGAGCCAGCCAACAGGCGCTCACCATCGTGCCCCACCTCTGGGCCTGGCTCCACAGGGGAGCCACGGTGACCCGCGCCGGGCGAGGAAAAATGTAGGACCTCGATTTGTACTTTTCATAAAGGTCTTTGAGCTGCTCTTTGTCTGATCCCTCACCTAGGACCTATTTGTCTTGGGAGAGCCTACGAGGGGGCATAGAAGCCCACAGACAGCATAGCTCCTAGGATCAGTGGGCCCCGCAAACTCCTCTACCACGATAAGGTGGCGGCTCAGAAAGGAGGTTATATAAACATAACTCCAAAACCAAACATGCATTATGTCTAAAAATGCCTACAATATTGTATCTGTGTGACTTTTACTAGAATGGGTTGTTTTTGTAAGGTTTGTAAATACAAACATTTGGTTTTACTCACTATGGTAAATGGGCTATACTTGTATAGCGCTTTTCTACCTTCAAGGTACACAAAGCGCTTTGACACTATTTTTACATTCATCCATTCACACACACATTCACACACTCATGGCGGAAGCTGGCATGCAAGGCCCTAACCACAACCCATCAGGAGCAAGGGTAAAGTGTCTCCCTCAAGGACGCAACAGACGTGACGAGGTTGGTAGAAGGTGGGGATCGAACCAAGAACCCTCAGGTTGCTGGAACGGCCACTCTCCCAACTGCGCCACGCCTTCCCCATGTATACTGTCTCTGTCTCTGTATCTGACAGTTATTTAAACATAATTCCGAAACCACACATGCAAAATGGCTAATAAGAGAAATGTATCTTTGTGAGTTTTACTGGAAAAAAATATTTTGTAAGGTTTGCAAAGACACGTCTTTTTTTTTTTTTTTTACTTAATATGACAGTATAACTGTCATACTAAATATGAAAAGTTATAAACCTAACTCCAAAACCAAACCTGCATTATGTCTAAAAATGCCTGTAATATTGTATCTTTGTGAATTTTACTAGAATCAGGAGGTTTTCAGGTTTAAAAATACAAAAATTAGGTAACTAACAGCCACACGCAATATGACAGTTATTTAAAAACTCCTAATCCACACAAGCAAAATGGCTATTTATGCCTGAAATAATGCATCCTTAGGAGTTTTCCTCGAAACATATGCTTTTTTAAATCTTGCAAACACGAAAAGTAGTTTTTTACTCAATATGACAGTAATGTTCTTAAAATCCTGAGATAATTACGAAAAAAGCAAAAAAAAAATGTATTCCATTATAATTCCTAAACCAAACATGCAAAATGTGTAAAAATGCCTGTAATATTGAATCAATGTATGTTTTACTAGAATCAGTTGTGTTTGAAAGGTTTGCAATTAGAAAAAGTGGGTTTTTTTCACCATGACAATGTACACTCAATATGACAGTAAATTAAACATAACTCCTAAACTACACATAAAAATGAGCTAATATTGCCTGAAATAATGCATTCTTGTGAGTTTTACTCGAAACATATGCTTTTTTAAGGCTTGCAAACACAAAAACTAGTTTTTTACTCAATATGACAGTAATGTTCTTAAAAATCTGAGATAATGCGAAAAAAAGCAATAAATGTATTCCAACATAATTCCTAAACCAACAATGCAAAATGTCTAAAAATTTCTGTAATATTATATCCATGTGAGTTTTACTAGAATCAGTTGTTTTAGTAAGGTTTGCAAAAACAAAAATTAGGTTTTACTCTTTAGGAAAGTAAACTGTCACACTCAATATGACAGTTTTTTTAATCATAACTCCTAAACTACTCATGCAAAATGGCTAATAATGTTTGAAATAATGGATCCTTGGGAGTTTTCCTCGAAACATATGCTTTCTTAAGGCTTGCAAACACAAAAAGTATTTTTTTACTCAATATGACAGTAATGTTCTTCAATTCCTGAGATAATGCGAAAAAAGCAAAAAAAATTCTTCAATCATAATTTCTAAACCAAACATGCAAAATGTGTAAAAATGCCTGTATTATTGAATCCATGTGAGTTTTACTAGAATCAGTTGATTTAGTAAAGTTTGCAAAAACAAAAATTAGGTTTTACTCTTTATGAAAGTAAACGTCACACTCAATATGACAGTTTTTTAATCATAACTCCTAAACTACTCATGCAAAATGGCTAATAATGTTTGAAATAATGGATCCTTGGGAGTTTTCCTTGAAACATATGCTTTCTTAAGGCTTGCAAACACAAAAAGTATTTTTTTTACCCAATATGACAGTAATGTTCTTAAAATTCTGAGATAATGCGAAAAAAGCAATAAAAATGTATTCCAACATAATTCCTAAACCAACAATGCAAAATGTCTAAAAATGCCAGTAATATTATATCCTTGTGAGTTTCACTAGAATCAGTTGTTTTAGTAAGGTTTGCAAAAGCAAAAATTTGGTTTTACTCTTTATGAAAGTAAACTGTCACACTCAATATGACAATTTTGAAATAATGGATCCTTGGGAGTTTTCTTCGAAACATATGCTTTCTTAAGGCTTGCAAACACAAAAAGTATTTTTTTACTCAAAATGACAGTAAAGTTCTTAAAATCCTGAGATAATGCGAAAAAAGCAATAAAAATGTATTCAATCATAATTTCTAAACTAAACATGCAAAATGTGTAAAAATGCCTGTATTATTGAATCCATGTGAGTTTTACTAGAATCAGTTGTTTTAGTAAAGTTTGCAAAAACAAAAATTAGGTTTTTTTCACCATGACAATGTACACTCAATATGACAGTAAATAAACATAACTCCTAAACTACACATAAAAATGAGCTAATATTGCCTGAAATAATGCATTATTATGAGTTTTACTCGAAACATATGCTTTTTTAAGGCTTGCAAACACAAAAAGTAGTTTTTTACTCAATATGACAGTAATGTTCTTAAAATCCTGAGATAATGCGAAAAAAGCAATAAAAATGTATTCCAACATAATTCCTAAACCAACAATGCAAAATGTCTAAAAATGCCTGTAATATTAAATCCATGTGAGTTTTACTAGAATCAGTTGTTTTTATAAGGTTTGCAAATACAAAAATTAAGTTTTACTCACTATGACAGTATACTGTCACACTCAATATGACAGTTATTTAAAAATAACTCCTAACTACACATGCAAAATGGCTAATGATACCTCAAATAATGCATTCTACGGAGTTTTACTCGAAACATATGCTTTTTCAAATCTTGCAAACACAAAAAGTAGTTTTTTACTCAATATGACAGTAATATTCCTAAAATCCTGATATAATGCGAAAAAAGCAATGAAAATATATTCAATCATATTTTCTAAATCAAACATGCAAAATGTGGGAAAATGCCTGTAATATTGAATCCATGTGAGTTTTACTAGAATCGGTTGTGTTTGAAATTTTTGCAAATAGAAAAATTAGGTTTTTTTTCACCATGACAATGTACACTCAATATGACAGTAAATAAACATAACTCCTAAACTACACATAAAAATGAGCTAATATTGCCTGAAATAATGCATTATTGTGAGTTTTACTCGAAACATATACTTTTTTAAGGCTTGCAAACACAAAAAGTAGTTTTTTATTCAATATGACAGTAATATTCCTAAAATCCTGAGATAATGCGACAAAAGCAATACAATGTATTCCATCATAATTTCTAAACCAAACAGGCAAAATGTCTAAAAATAACTGTAATATTGAATGCATGTGAGTTTTACTAGAATCGGTTGTGTTTGAAATTTTTGCAAATAAAAAAAATAGTTTTTTTTCACCATGACAATGTACACTCAATATGACAGTAAATAAACATAACTCCTAAACTACACATAAAAATGAGCTAATATTGCCTGAAATAATGCATTATTGTGAGTTTTACTCGAAACATATGCTTTTTTTAAGGCTTGCAAACACAAAAAGTAGTTTTTTACTCAATATGACAGTAATATTCCTAAAATCCTGAGATAATGCGAAAAAAGCAATACAAATGTATTCCATCATAATTTCTAAACCAAACAGGCAAAATGTCTAAAAATAACTGTAATATTGAATGCATGTGAGTTTTACTAGAATCGGTTGTGTTTGAAATTTTTGCAAATAAAAAAAATAGTTTTTTTTCACCATGACAATGTACACTCAATATGACAGTAAATAAACATAACTCCTAAACTACACATAAAAATGAGCTAATATTGCCTGAAATAATGCATTATTGTGAGTTTTACTCGAAACATATGCTTTTTTAAAGGCTTGCAAACACAAAAAGTAGTTTTTTACTCAATATGACAGTAATATTCCTAAAATCCTGAGATAATGCGAAAAAAGCAATACAAATGTATTCCATCATAATTTCTAAACCAAACAGGCAAAATGTCTAAAAATAACTGTAATATTGAATGCATGTGAATTTTACTAGAATCAGTTGTTTTTGTAAGGTTTGCAAATACAAAAATTAGGTTTTACTCTATATGAGAGTATACTGTTACATTTAATATGACAGTTATTTAAACATAACTCCTAAACAACAAATGCAAAATGACTAATAATGCCTGGAGATGTATCTTTGAGTTTTACTAAAATGTTCTTTTGTAAGGTTTGCAAAGACACAAGTTAGTTTTTTTTACTCAATATGATAGTATCACTGTCATACTAAATAAGAAAGTTGTATGAACATAATTTCAAAAATACACATGCAATCCGTCCAAAACTGCCTGTAATATTGAATCTATGTGAGTTTTACCAGAATCAGGTATTTTGGTAAGGTTTACAATTACAAAAATTAGGTTTTACTCATAATGACAGTATAACTGCCACATTCAATATGGCAGTTATTTAAACATAACCCCTAAACCACATGCAAAATGGCTTATAATGCCTGGAGATGTATCTTTGTGAGTTTTACTAGAAAACATATAATTTGTAAGGTTTTTTAAGGACACAAGTTAGTTTTTTTTACTCAATATAATAGTATAACTGTCATACTAAATGTATCCATTTTCTTCCGCTTATCCGAGGTCGGGTTGCGGGGGCAGCAGCCTAAGTAGAGAAGCCCAGACTTCCCTCTCCCCAGCCACTTCGTCCAGCTCTTCTCGGGGGATCCCGAAGCGTTCCCAGGCCAGCCGGCTGACATAGTCTTCCCAATGTGTCCTGGGGCTTCCCCGTGGCCTCCTGCCAGTCGGACTTGCCCTAACGAAAAAAACAATTAAAATGTATTCAAACACAACTCCTAAACCAAACATGTGAAATCTCTAAAATGCCTGCAATATTGAATCTATGTGAGTTTTACCAGAATCAGTTGTTTTTGTAAGGTGTGCAAATACAAAAATTAGGTTTAACACTTAATGACAGTATAACTGCCACACTCAATTTGACAGTTATTAAAACATAACTCCTAAACTACACATGAACATTTTCTAATAATGCATGAAGAAATGTATCTTTTGTGAGTTTTACTAGTAACATTTTCTTTTGTAAGCATTGCAAAGACACAAGTTAGTTTGTTTTACTCACTATGACTTTACTGTCACACTCAATATGACAGTTATTTAAACATAAATCCTAAACCGCACATGCAAAATGGCTAATAATGCCTGTAGAAATGTATCTTTGAGTTTTACTGGGAAAAATATTTTGTAAGGTTTGTAAAGACACAAGTTAGTTTTTTTTTTTTACTCAATATGACAGTATTACTGTAATACTAAATATGAAAGTTATATAAACACAACTCCAAAACCAAACATGCATTATGTCTAAAAATGCCTGTGATATTGTATCTGTGAGTTTTACTAGAATCAATTGTTTTTGTAAGGTTTGCAAATACAAAATTTAGGTTTTACTCACTATGACAGTTATTTAAACATAAATCCTAAACAACAAATGCAAATAGCTAATAATGCTTGGAGAACTGTATCTTTGTTATAGAGAGCCTGCTGACCAACAGCATCTCTGTCTGGACTGGAGCCTGCAGTGCCTCAGACTGGAAGTCTCTCCAGAGAGTGGTGAGGACGGCGGAAAAGATCTTCAGGAATCCTCTTCCTCCTATCCAGGAGATCGCAAAAAGCGCTGCCTGACCAGGGCTCAGAAAATTTGCAAAGACTCCTCCCACCCCCACCAAGGACTGTTTTCACTGCTGGACTCTAGAAAGAGGTTCCGCAGCCTCCGAAGCAGAACCTCCAGCTTCTTCCCTCAGGCCGTAAGACTCTTGAACGCATTATAATTAAATTATCCCCTCAACTCCCCTCAAAATGGATTAACTCGCTGGAATAAAAAAAAAACAATATAACATACACCCATGGGCGCATGTGGAAAAAGTGCAATATATTTATCTGCACAGTAATCTTTTTATTTATTTATATATATTTAAGTATATTTATTTATTTTATATGTATATTTATATATTATTTATATTTATTTATTTATATATGCACCTTATTGCTTTTTTATCCTGCACTACCATGAGCTTATGTAACGAAATTGTGTTATCTATGCTGTAAAGTTCAAATTTGAATGACAATAAAAAGAAAGTCTAAGTCTTTACCAGAATAATGATCTTTTGTAAGGTTTGCAAAGACGCAAGTTAGTTGTTTTTTTTACTCAATATGACAGTATAACTGTCATAGTAAATATGAAAGTTGTAAAAACATAACTCCAAAACCAAACAAGCAATCCGTCTAAAAATGTAATATTCAATCTATGTGAGTTTTACCAGAATCAGGTATTTTGGTAAGGTTTACAATTACAAAAATTAGGTTTTACTCATGACAGTATACCTGCCACATTCAATTTGACATTTATTTAAACATAACTCCTAAACCACACATGCACAATGGCTAATAATACCTGGGGAAATGTCTCTTTGTGAGTTTTACTAGAAAAAATATATTGTGTAAGGTTTGTAAAGACACAAGTTAGTTTTTTTTACTCAATATAACTGTATAGCTGTCATACTATATATAAATAAATAAATAAATAAATGGGTTGTAATTGTATAGCGCTTTTCTACCTTCAAGGTACTCAAAGCGCTTTGACACTACTTCCACATTTACCCATCACACACTGATGGAGGGAGCTGCCATGCAAGGCGCTAAACAGCACCCATCAGGAGCAAGGGTGAAGTGTCTTGCTCAGGACACAACGGACATGACGAGGTTGGTACTAGGTGGGGATTGAACCAGGGACCCTCGGGTCGCGCACGGCCATTCTTCCACTGCGCCAAACATTACTCCAAAACCAAACATGTATTACCGTATTTTCCGCACTATAAGGCGCACCTAAAAACCAAAAATTTTCTCAAAAGCTGACAGTGCGCCTTATAACCCGGTGCGCTTTATATATGGATAAATATTAAGATTTCTTTTCATAAAGTTTTGGTCTCGTAACTACGGTAAACAGCCGCCATCTTTTTTCCCGGTAGAACAGGAAGCGCTTCTTCTTCTACGCAAGCAACCGCCAAGGTAAGCACCTGCCCCCATAGAACAGGAAGCGCTGCTTCTTCTACTGTAAGCAACCACCCGCCCGCGTAGAAGAAGAAAAAGCGCGCGGATATTACCGTACGGTACGTTTCATTTCCTTTGTGTGTTTACATCTGTAAAGACCACAAAATGGCTCCTACTAAACGACAGGGATCCGGTTCATGAAAAGACGCAATCTCTCCATCCGCACACGGATTACTATTTCACAGCAACTGATATTCCTGTGAACCGCACTGTGGATACAACGGGAGCACGTACGGTGAATATTCGCACCACAGGGAATGAGAAGTCATCCTTCACTGTGGTTCTAGCTTGCCATGCTAATGGCCAGAAACTTCCACCCATGGTGATATTCAAAAGGAAGACCTTGCCAAAAGAGACCTTTCCAGCCGGCGTCATCATAAAAGCTAACTCGAAGGGATGGATGAAGAAAAGATGAGCGAGTGGTTAAGGTAAGTTTAAGTTTACGCGAAGAGGCCGGGTGGCTTTTTTCACGCAACTTCGTCCATGTTGATATACGATTCCATGCGCGCCCACATCACGCTGGTTTTAATATATTATTAAAGTTTGACTGACCTATTTGACTGTTTTTTTGACATTCCTTTAGCGCAGTTAGATGCGGCTTACAACACGGGGCGGCTTATAGGTGGACAATGTTTTGAAATATGCCGTTCATTGAAGGCGCGGCTTATAACCCAGGGCGCCTTATGGTGCGGAAAATACGGTATGTCTAAAAATGCCTGTAATATTGTATCTGTGTGGGTTTTACTAGAATCAGTTGTTTTTGTAAGGTTTTCAAATACCAAAATTAGGTTTTATTTACTTTGACAGTTATTTAAACATAACTCCTAAACAACAAATGCAAAATAGCTAATAATGCTTGGAGAGATGTATCGTTGTTATAGCGAGCCTGCTGACCAACAGCATCTCTGTCTGGACTGGAGCCTGCAGTGCCTCAGACTGGAAGTATCTCCAGAGAGTGGTGAGGACGGCGGAAAAGATCATCAGGACTCCTCTTCCTCCTATCCAGGAGATCGCAAAAAGCGCTGCCTGACCAGGGCTCAGAAAATTTGCAAAGACTCCTCCCACCCCCACCAAGGACTGTTTTCACTGCTGGACTCTAGAAAGAGGTTCCGCAGCCTCCGAAGCAGAACCTCCAGCTTCTTCCCTCAGGCCATAAGACTCTTGAACGCATCATAAATAAATTATCTCCTCAACTCCCCTCAAAATGAATTAACTCGCTGGAATGAAATAAAAAATATAACATACACCCATAAACGTGGGCGCATGTGGAAAAAGTGCAATATATTTATCTGCACAGTAATCTATTTATCTATTTTTTATATATTTATGTATATTTATTTATTATATATATATATATATATATATATGTATATATATATATATATATATATATATATATATAGTATTTATATATTATTTATATATATTTATGTATCGAAATATGCACCTTATTGCTTTTTTATCCTGCACTACGACATTTCGTTCTTATCTGTGCAGTAAAGTTCAAATTTGAATGACAGTAAAAAGAAAGTCTAAGTCTAAGTCTAAGTCTTTACTAGAATAACGATCTTTTGTAAGGTTTGCAAAGACACAAGTTAGTTTTTTTTTACTCAATGGTAATATACAGTTTAACTGTAATACTAACTATGAAAGTTGTATAATCAAAACTCCAAAACCAAACATGCAATCCGTCTAAAATGCATGTAATATTGAATCTATGTGAGTTTTACCAGAATCAGGTATTTTGGTAAGGTTTACAATTACAAACATTAGGTTTCACTCATAATGACAGTATAACTGCCACATTCAATTTGACATCTATTTAATCATAACTCCTAAACCACACATGCACAATGGCTATTAATGCCTGGAGAAATGTCTCTTTGTGAGTTTTACTGGGAAAAAAATATTTCGTAATGTTTGTACCGACACAAGTTAGTTTTTTTTACTCAATATGACAGTGTTACTGTCATACTAAACATGAAAGTTATATAAACATAACTCCAAAACCAAACATGCATTATCTCTAAAAATGCCTGTAATTTAAAAGTTAAAAAGTTAAAGTACCAATGATTGTCACACACACACTAGGTGTGGCGAAATTATTCTCTGCATTTGACCCATCACCCTTGATCACCCCCTGGAGGTGAGGGGAGCAGTGGGCAGCAGCGGTGGCCGCGCCCGGGAATCATTTTGGTGATTTAACCCCCAATTCCAACCCTTGATGCTGAGTGCCAAGCAGGGAGGTAATGGGTCCCATTTTTTTAGTCTTTGGTATGACTCGGCCGGGGTTTGAACTCCCAACCTACCGATCCCAGGACGGACACTCTAACCACTAGGCCACTGAGTAGGTGGCCTAGTGTAATTTTGTATCCATGTGAGTTTTACTAGAATCAGTTGTTTTTGTAAGGTTTGCAAATACAAAATATGGGTTTTACTCACAGTATAATGTCACACTCAATCTGACAGTTATTTAAACATAACTCCTAAACCACACATGCCAAATGGCTAATAATGCCTGGAGAAATGTCTCTTTGTGAGTTTTTTAGGAAAAAAAACATTTTGTAAGGTTTGTAAAGACACAAGTTAGTTTTTATTACTCAATATGACAGTATTACTGTAATACTAAATATGAAAGTTATATAAACACAACTCCAAAATCAAACATGCATCATGTCTAAAAATGCCTGCAATATTGCATCCATGTGAGTTTTACTAAAATCAGTTGTTTTTGTAAGGTTTTTGCAAATACAAAAATTAGGTTTTACTCACTATGACAGTTATTTAAACATAACTCCTAAACAACAAATGCAAAATGACTAATAATGCTTGGAGAAATGTATCTTTGTTAGATTTACTAGAAAAAATATATTTTGTAAGTTAGTTTTTTTTACTTAATATGACAGTATAACTGTCATACTAAATCCATCCATTTTCTTCCGCTTATCCGAGGTCCGGTTGCAGGGGCAGCATAAGCAGAGAAGCCCAGACTTCCCTATCCCCAACCACTTCGTCCAGCTCTTCTCGGGGGATCCCGAGGCGTTCGACAGCCCAGCCGGGAGACAAAGTCTTCCCAATGTGTCCTGGGTCTTCCCCGCGGCCTCCTGCCCGTCGGACTTGCCCTAATGAAAAAAGCAATACAAATGTATTCAAACACAACTCTAAACCAAACATGTAAAATGTCTAAAAATGCCTGTAAAATTGAATCTATGTTTTACTAGAATCAGTTGTTTTTATAAGGTTTGCAAATACAAAATGAGGTTTTACACATAATGACAGTATAACTGCCACACTCAATATGACAGTTATTTAAACATAACTCCTAAACCACACATGAAAAATGTCTGATAATGCGTGAAGAAATGTATCTTTGTGATTTTTATTAGAAACGTTTTCTTTTGTGAGGTTTGCAAATACACAAGTTAGTTTTTTTTACTCAATATGACAATATGACACTCACTATGACAGTTATTTAAACATAACTCCTAAACTCATACTTGCCAACATTGAGACCTCCGATTTCAGGAGGTGGGGGTGGGGAAGGCATGGTCGGGGGTGGGGTGGGGGCGTGGTTGGGGGTGTGGTTAAGAGGGGAGGAGTATATTTAGAGCTAGAATTCACCAAGTCAAGTATTTCATATATATATACATATATATATATATATATATATATATATATATATATATATATATATATTTATATATATATATATATATTTATATATATATATATATATATATATATATATATATATATATATATATATATATATATATATATATATATATATATATACACATATATAAAAAAACTTGACTTTCAGTGAATTCTAGCTATATATATATATGTATGTGTGGGGAAAAAAATCACAAGACTACTTCATCTCTACAGGCCTGTTTCATGAGGGGTTCCCTCAATCATCAGGAGATATAAGACATATATCAATCAATCAATCAATCAATGTTTATTTATATAGCCCTAAATCACAAGTGTCTCAAAGGGCTGCACAAGCCACAACGACATCCTCGGTATAGCCCACATAAGGGCAAGGAAAAACTCACCCCAGTGGGACGTCGATGTGAATGACTATGAGAAACCTTGGAGAGGACCGCATATGTGGGTAACCCCCCCCCTCTAGGGAGACCGAATGCAATGGATGTCGAGTGGGTCTAACATAATATTGTGAGAGTCCAGTCCATAGTGGATCCAGCATAACAGTAAGAGTACAGTCCACAGTGGGGTCAGCAGGAAACCATCCCGAGCGGAGACGGGTCAGCAGCGCAGAGATGTTCCCAACCGATATACAGGCGAGCGGTCCACCCCGGGTCCCGACCCCGGACAGCCAGCACCCCATCCATGGCCACCGGATCTGTGTGTCTCCCCTTCCACAAGGGATAGGGGGGAGCAGAGGAGAAAAGAAAAGAAACGGCAGATCAACTGGTCTAAAAAAGGGGGGCTATTCAAAGGTTAGAGTATACAAATGAGTTTTGAGATGGGACTTAAATGTTTCTACTGAGGTAGCATCTCTAACTGTTACCGGGAGGGCATTCCATAGTGCTGGAGCCCGAATAGAAAACGCTCTACAGCCCGCAGACTTTTTTTGGGCTCTGGGAATCACTAATAAGCCGGAGTTCTTTGAACGCAGATTTCTTGCCGGGACATATGGTACAATACAATCGGCAAGATTGGCTGGAGCTAGACCGTGTAGTATTTTATACGTAAGTAGTAAAACCTTAAAGTCGCATCTTAAGTGCACAGGAAGCCAGTGCAGGTGAGCCAGTATAGGCGTAATATGATCAAACTTTCTTGTTCTTGTCAAAAGTCTAGCAGCCGCATTTTGTACCAACTGTAATCTTTTAATGCTAGACATAGGGAGACCCGAAAATAATACGTTACAGTAATCGAGACGAGACGTAACGAACGCATGAATAATGATCTCAGCGTCGCTAGTGGACAAAATGGAACGAATTTTAGCGATATTACGGAGATGAAAGAAGGCCGTTTTAGTAACACTCTTTATGTGTGACTCAAAGGAGAGAGTTGGGTCGAAGATAATACCCAGATTCTTTACTGAGTCGCTTTGTGTAATTGTTTGGTTGTCAAATGTTAAGGTGGTATTATCAAATAAATGTCGGTGTTTAGCAGGACCGATAATCAGCATTTCCGTTTTCTTAGTGTTGAGTTGCAAGAAGTTAGCGGACATCCATTGTTTAATTTCATTAAGACACGCCTCCAGCTGACTACAATCCGGCGTGTTGGTCAGCTTTAGGGGCATGTAGAGTTGGGTGTCATCAGCATAGCAATGAAAGCTAACACCGTATTTGCGTATGATGTCGCCTAGCGGCAGCATGTAAATACTAAAGAGTGCAGGGCCAAGAACCGAACCTTGGGGGACTCCGCACGTTACCTTAACATAGTCCGAGGTCACATTGTTATGGGAGACGCACTGCATCCTGTCAGTAAGATAAGAGTTAAACCACGACAAGGCTAAGTCTGACATACCAATACGTGTTTTGATACGCTCTAATAAAATGTTATGATCGACGGTATCGAAAGCAGCGCTAAGATCAAGAAGCAGCAACATAGATGACGCATCAGAATCCATCGTTAGCAGTAGATCATTAGTCATTTTTGCGAGGGCTGTCTCCGTAGAGTGATTTGCCCTGAAACCGGATTGAAAAGGTTCACAGAGATTGTTAGACATTAAGTGTTCATTTAGCTGCTGTGCGACAATTTTTTCGAGGATTTTCGAGATAAACGGAAGGTGGGACACCGGCCGGTAGTTTACCATGAGGTCAGGATCGAGGTTAGGTCTTTTGAGCAAAGGATGAATAACCGCTTTTTTGAATGCTAGTGGAACAGTGCCAGAGGAAAGTGATAAGTTTATAATATTTAGCACTGATGGACCTAATAATACAAAAAGCTCCTTAATAAGTTTCCCAGGAAATGGGTCAAGTAAACATGTTGTTTGTTTTGTCCCCTTAACACATCTTAACAATTCCTCTAATGTTATTTCATCAAAGAGAGAGAAACTATTTTGGAGGGCGGTATCCTTCGTAGATACAGTCGTATCTGTGTTAATAGAACCCAGTTGTAGCTGTGACGCATTGTCTTTAATCTCCTTTCTAATGAGTTCAATTTTCTTATTAAAGAAATTCATAAAATCATCTGCTGAGTGGGTGGAGCTACTGGGAGGAGTCCCTTGTTGGGTTAGCGATGCTACTGTACTAAACAAAAATTTCGGATCATTTTTGTTGAGGTGGATGAGATTTGAGTAATATTTAGCTTTAGCTAGGGTAAGCATGTGTTTATAAGTTATTAAACTATCACTCCATGCTTGATGGAAAACCTCAAGTTTAGTAGCGCGCCATTTGCGTTCCAGCTTTCTACATGATAATTTATGGGCTCTAGTTTCTTCTGTAAACCATGGGGTGCGCCTTTTAGGGGCTCTTTTAAGCTTTAGCGGTGCTATACTATCAATGGTGTCGCGCAGGGCGTCGTTAAAGTTGTTAGTGAGGTTATCAATAGAGCCGACATAATTTGGGAATGGTGCCATTACCGAAGGCAGTAGGCCAGCAAGAGTCATCGTTGTGGCAGCATTAATGTTGCGGCTGCTATAGTAGTTATTATTATTAGTTTGTTGACAATGAGTCAGAACTTCGAATTTTATAAGGTAATGATCGGACATTACTTTAGTATACGGGAGTATCGTAACTTTGGAGGTGGTGACACCCCTGACCAGCACTAGATCTATCGTATTTCCGTTGCGATGCGTAGGTTCATTTATTATTTGTGTAAGACCACAGCTATCAATTATAGTCTGGAGCGCCATGCACTGAGGGTCCGATGGGGTATTCATATGGATATTAAAGTCCCCCATTATGATTATATTGTCGGCGTGCGTCACTAAATCAGCAACAAACTCTGAAAATTCACTGATGAAGTCCGAATTGGGTCCTGGGGCGCGGTAGATAACAGCCAGGTGGAGAGGCAGCGGTGTGACAAACCTCATAGTAAGCATCTCAAACGAGTTATATTTATTATTTAGGTTCGGGGTAAGATTAAAGTTTTTATTGTGGATGAGTGCAACTCCCCCACCCCTTTTAATGGGACGGGCAATATGCGCTCCCGCATAGCCAGGAGGAGACGCCTCACCCAGCGCAAAGAAATCATCTGGTTTGAGCCAGGTCTCGGCGAGACCAATAACGTCAAGATTATTGTCTCTAATGACCTCATTCACTAATAACGTTTTGGAAGATAATGATCTTATGTTTAAGAAGCCCATATTATAGGTAGTGGGCTGTTTTGAGGAGTTTTTGTTGAAATTATCCGTAGTAGCAATATTAATAATGTTGTGTTTATTATGTGTAGTGCAATTTAAATAATTTCGACCATATCTAGGAATTGATATGACGGGAATTTTCCGATTGTTTGCTTGATGTTGTGATAAACCGAACGCATCATAACTTGCCACCTCAGTAGAGTGCATGTCTACTTTTGACACAGAAAAAACATTTTTGAGTTGTGTATTGTTCTAAAATAGTTGCTATGTGTGCAGGTATTATCCAGCCTGGCGCTGGCTAGTTCTATTTTAACAAACTAGAACTAATCTTTGAGGATTAGCCTTTCGCTTTGTTGTTAGCCCCGCTCGGCATCCCCGCTTCTGCTTCCGCTCACACCGCTTACGTGTCTTCCGTTGACGGTCCTCGCTGGCACTTAACTCCGCTGCTTTCGAGGCCGCTGGATGTAGCCGGCGAAGAATCCCCATGCTAGCGAGGAGGTCGAAAGTACCCGCATCTTTCAGCCTATAACGGCCCGATCTATCCACATCCAGAATCGTCTGTCGGTCGTATCTGATCACGAAGTGTCCACGCTATGAGCCAGCCATGAAATAGACAGAATTGACGGGTATTTTTGCCAAATCGCTCTACACTTCCAAGAGCGTCTGCAAGCCGCTGCCATCAGGGCGCCGCCATCTTGGCTGAATATATATATATATACAGGTAAAAGCCAGTAAATTAGAATATTTTGAAAAACTTGATTTATTTCAGTAATTGCATTCAAAAGGTGTAACTTGTACATTATATTTATTCATTGCACACAGACTGATGCATTCAAATGTTTATTTCATTTAATTTTGATGATTTGAAGTGGCAACAAATGAAAATCCAAAATTCCGTGTGTCACAAAATTAGAATATTACTTAAGGCTAATACAAAAAAGGGATTTTTAGAAATGTTGGCCAACTGAAAAGTATGAAAATGAAAAATATGAGCATGTACAATACTCAATACTAGGGTTGGAGCTCCTTTTGCCTCAATTACTGCGTTAATGCGGCGTGGCATGGAGTCGATGAGTTTCTGGCACTGCTCAGGTGTTATGAGAGCCCAGGTTGCTCTGACAGTGGCCTTCAACTCTTCTGCGTTTTTGGGTCTGGCATTCTGCATCTTCCTTTTCACAATACCCCACAGATTTTCTATGGGGCTAAGGTCAGGGGAGTTGGCGGGCCAATTTAGAACAGAAATACCATGGTCCGTAAACCAGGCACGGGTAGATTTTGCGCTGTGTGCAGGCGCCAAGTCCTGTTGGAACTTGAAATCTCCATCTCCATAGAGCAGGTCAGCAGCAGGAAGCATGAAGTGCTCTAAAACTTGCTGGTAGACGGCTGCGTTGACCCTGGATCTCAGGAAACAGAGTGGACCGACACTAGCAGATGACATGGCACCCCAAACCAGCCTAGAAATTCTGTCCATAAAGGTTATGAACAGAATCGGTGACAAAGGGCAGCCTTGGCGGAGTCCAACCCTCACTGGAAACGGGTCCGACTTACTGCCGGCAATGCGGACCAAGCTCTGACTCTTGCAAAGGGAGCGAACCGCCACAATAAGACAGTCCGTTACCCCATACTCTCTAAGCACTCTCCACAGGACTTCCAGGGGTAAATGGTCGAATGCCTTCTCCAAGTCCATAAAGCACATGTAGACTGGTTGGGCAAACTCACATGCACCCTCAAGGACCCTGCCGAGAGTATAAAGCTGGTCCGCAGTTCCACGACCAGGACGTAAACCACACTGTTCCTCCTGAATCCGAGGTTTGACTATCCGGCGTAGCCTCTTCTCCAGTACACATGAATAGACCTTACCGGGAAGACTGAGGAGTGTGATCTCACGATAGTTGAAACACACCCTCTGGTTCCCCTTCTTAAAGAGAGGAACCACCACCCCGGTCTCCCAATCCAGAAGTACCGCCCCCGATGTCCACGCGATGTTGCAGAGTCTTGTCAACCAAGACAGCCCCACAGCATCCAGAGCCTTAAGGAACTCCGGACAGATCTCATCCACCCCCAGGGCGTTGCCATTGAGGAGCTTTTTAACTACCTTGGCATCCTCAGCCCCAGAAATAGGAGAGCCCACCACAGATTCCCCAGGCACTGCTTCCTCATAGGAAGACATGTTGGTGGGATTAAGGAGGTCTTCGAAGTATTCCCTCCACCGATCAATAACAGCTGCAGTAGAGGTCAGCAGCGCACCATCCTCACCATACACGGTGTTACAGTGCACTGCTGCCCCCCCTTGAGCCGGCGGATGGTGGTCCAGAATCGCTTCAAAGCCGTCTGGAAGTCGTTTTCCATGGCTTCTCCAAACTCCTCCCATGTCCGAGTTTTTGCCTCTGCGACCGCTGAAGCCGCACTTCGCTTGGCCTGTCGGCTGCCTCTGGAGTCCCATGAGCCTAAAGGACCCGATAGGCTCTTTCTTCAGCTTGACGGCATCCCTCACTGCTGGTGTCCACCAGCGGGTTCTAGGATTACCGCCACGACAGGCACCAAACTCCTTGCGGCAACAGCTCCAATCAGCCGGCTCGACAAGAGAGGCACGTAACATGGTCCACTCAGACTCAATGTCCAGCGCCTCGCTCGTGACATGTTCAAAGTTCTTCCGGAGGCGTTCCCAGCAAACCCTCACAATGCGTTTGGGCCTGCCGGTCTGTCAGGCATCCTCCCCCACCTTCGCAGCCAACTCACCACCAGGTGGTGATCGGTAGAAAGCTCCGCCCCTCTCTTCACCCGAGTGTCCAAAACATGAGACCGCAAATCCGATGACACAACTACAAAATCGATCATGGAACTGCGGCCTAGGGTGTCCTGGTGCCAAGTGCACATATGGACACCCTTATGTTTGAACTTGGTGTTTGTTATTGACAATCTGTGACGAGCACAAAAGTCCAATAACAAAACACCACTCGGGTTCAGATCCGGGCGGCCATTCTTCCCAATCACGCCTCTCCAGGTTTCACTGTTGTTGCCAAGATGAGCGTTGAAGGCCCCCAGTAGAACGAGGGAATCACCCGGTGGAGCACTTTCCAGTACTCCCTCGAGTGAATCCAAAAAGGGTGGGTACTCTGAGCTGCCGTTTGGCGCGTAAGGCCAAACAACAGTAAGGACCTGTCCCCCCACCCGAAGGCGGAGGAAAGCTACCCACTGGTCCACTGGGTTGAACTCCAACGTGCAGGCTTTGAGCCGGGGGGCAACAAGAATTGCCACCCGAGCCCGTCGCCTCTCAACGCAAGCATTATAACTCCAAAACAACAAATGCTAATAATGCTTGGAAAAATGTATCTTTGTTAGTTTTACTAGAATAATAATCTTTTGTAAGGTTTGCAGACACAAGTTGTTGTTTTTTTACTCAATATGACAGTATAACTGTCATACTAAATATGAAAGTTGTATAAACATATCTCCAAAACCAAACATGCAATCCATCTAAAGATGCCTGTAATATTGAATCTAAGAAAAATAGTTTTTTTTACTCAATATGACAGTATAACTGTCATACTAAATCCATCCATTTTCTTTCGCTTATCCGAGGTCGGGTTGCGGGGGCAGCAGCCTAAGCAGAGAAGCCCAGACTTCCCTCTCCCCAGCCACTTTGTCCAGCTCTTCTCGGGGGATCCCGAGGCCTTCCCAAGCCCGCCTGAGACATAGTCTTCCCAATGTGTCCTGGGTCTTCCCCGTGGCCTCCTGCCGATCGGACTTGCCCTAACGAAAAAAGCAATAAAAATGTATTCAAACATGTGAAATGTCTAAAAATGCCTGTAATATTGAATCTATGTGAGTTTTACTAGAATCAGTTGTTTTTGTAAGGTTTGCAAATACAAAAATTTGGTTTTACACATAACAGTATAACTGCCACATTCAATATGACAGTTATTTAAACATATTTCCTAAACCACACATGAAAAATGTCTAATAATGCCTGGAAAAAATTATTTTTGTGAGTTTTACTGGAAAAACATAGTTTGTAATGTTTGTAAAGACACAAGTTAGTTTTACTCAAGATGACAGTATAACTGTCATAATACATATGAAAGTTATATAAACATAATTCCAAAACCAAACATGCATTATGTCTAAAAATACCTGTAAAATTGTATCCATGTGAGTTTTACTATAATCATTTTTTGCGATGAGATGGCGACTTGTCCGGGGTGTACCCCACCTTCCGCCCGATTGTAGCTGAGATAGGCTCCAGCGCCTCCTGCCACCCCAAAAGGGAATAAGCGGTAGAAAATGGATAGATGGGCATTTTTTGTTGTCGTTACTAAATCCATCCATTTTCTTCCGCTTAACCGAGGTCGGGTTGCAGGGGCAGCAGCCTAAACAGAGAAGCCCAGACTTCCCTCTCCCCAACCACTTCTTCCAGCTCTTCTCGGGGGATCCTGAGGCGTTCCCAGGCCAGCCGGGAGACATAATCTTCCCAATGTGTCCTGGGTCTTCCCCGTGGCCTCCTGCCGGTCGGACTTGCCCTAAACACCTCCCTCGGGAGGCGTTCGGGTGGCATCCTGAGCAGATGCCCGAACCACCTCATCTGGCTCCTCTCAATGTGGAGGAGCAGCGCTTTACTCTGAGTTCCTCCAGGATGACAGAGCTTCTTATCCTATCTCTAAGGGAGTGACCCGCCACCCGAAGGAGGAAACTCTTGTCTTTGATCTTGTCTTTTCGGTCATAACCATGACCATGGGTGCAGGATGGGAATGTAGATCGACCGGTAAATTTAGAGCTTTTAATTCTGGCTCATTAGTTTTAGTTTTGAATCCTAAAACTAAAACAACTGATTCTAGTAAAACTCACATGGATTCAATAATACAGGCATTTTTACACATTTTGCATATTTAGTTTAGAAATTATGATTGAATACATTTTTATTGCTTTTTTCGCATTATCTCAGGATTTTAAGAACATTACTGTCATATTGAGTAAAAAAATACTTTTTGTGTTTGCAAGCCTTAAGAAAGCATATGTTTCGAGGAAAACTCCCAATAATCCATTATTTCAAACATTATTAGCCATTTTGCATGAGTAGTTTAGGAGTTATGATTAAAAAACTGTCATATTGAGTGTGACAGTTTACTTTCATAAAGAGTAAAACCTAATTTTTGCTTTTGCAAACCTTACTAAAACAACTGATTCTAGTGAAACGCACATGGATTTAATATTACTTGCATTTTTAGAAATTTTGCATTGTTGATTTAGGAATTATGTTGGAATACATTTTTATTGCTTTTTTCGCATTATCTCAGAATTTTAAGAACATTACTGTCATATTGGTAAAAAAAAATACTTTTTGTGTTTGCAAGCCTTAAGAAAGCAAATGTTTCGAGGAAAACTCCCAATAATCTATTATTTCAAACATTATTAGCCATTTTGCATGAGTAGTTTAGGAGTTATGATTAAAAAACTGTCATATTGAGTGGGACAGTTTACTTTCATAAAGAGTAAAACCTAATTTTTGTTTTTGCAAACTTTACTAAAACAACAGATTCTAGTGAAACGCACATGGATTTAATATTACTGGCATTTTTAGACATTTTGCATTGTTGATTTCGGAATTATGTTGGAATACTTTTTTATTGCTTTTTTCGCATTATCTCAGAATTTTAAGAACATTACTGTCATATTGGTAAAAAAAATACTTTTTGTGTTTGCAAGCTTTAAGAAAGCAAATGTTTCGAGGAAAACTCCCAATAATCCATTATTTCAAACATTATTAGCCATTTTGCATGAGTAGTTTAGGAGTTATGATTAAAAAACTGTCATATTGAGTGGGACAGTTTACTTTCATAAAGAGTAAAACCTAATTTTTGTTTTTGCAAACTTCACTAAAACAACTGATTCTAGTAAAACTCACATGGATTCAATAATACAGGCATTTTTAAACATTTTGCATGTTTAGTTTAGAAATTATGATTGAATACATTTTTATTGCTTTTTTCGCATTATCTCAGGATTTTAAGAACATTACTGTCATATTGAGTAAAAAAATACTTTTTGTGTTTGCAAGCCTTAAGAAAGCATATGTTTCAATGAAAACTCCCAAGGATCCATTATTTCAAACATTATTAGCCATTTTGCATGAGTGGTTTAGGAGTTATGAGTCAAAAATTGTCATATTGAGTGTGACAGTTTACTTTCATAAAGAGTAAAACCTAATTTTTGTTTTTGCAAACTTTACTAAAACAACTGATTGTAGTAAAACTCACATGGATTCAATAATACAGGCATTTTTACACATTTAGCATATTTAGTTTAGAAATTATGATTGAATACATTTTTATTGCTTTTTTCGCATTATCTCAGAATTTTAAGAACATTACTGTCATTTTGAGTAAAACAATACTTTTTGTGTTTGCAAGCCTTAAGAAAGCATATGTTTCAAGGAAAACTCCCAAGGATCCATTATTTCAAACATTATTAGCCATTTTGCATGAGTGGTTTAGGAGTTATGATTCAAAAATTGTCATATTGAGTGTGACAGTTTACTTTCATAAAGAGTAAAACCTAATTTTTGTTTTTGCAAACTTCACTAAAACAACTGATTCTAGTGAAACGCACATGGATTTAATACTGGCATTTTTAGACATTTTGCATTGTTGATTTAGGAATTATGTTGGAATACATTTTTATTGTTTTTTTCGCATTATCTCAGAATTTTAAGAACATTACTGTCATATTGGTAAAAAAAAATACTTTTTGTGTTTGCAAGCCTTAAGAAAGCAAATGTTTCGTTGAAAACTCCCAATAATCCATTATTTCAAACATTATTAGCCATTTTGCATGAGTAGTTTAGGAGTTATGATTAAAAAACTGTCATATTGAGTGGGACAGTTTACTTTCATAAAGAGTAAAACCTAATTTTTGTTTTTGCAAACTTCACTAAAACAACTGATTCTAGTAAAACTCACATGGATTCAATAATACAGGCATTTTTACACATTTTGCATGTTTAGTTTAGAAATTATGATTGAATACATTTTTATTGCTTTTTTCGCATTATCTCAGGATTTTAAGAACATTACTGTCATATTGAGTAAAAAAATACTTTTTGTGTTTGCAAGCCTTAAGAAAGCATATGTTTCAATGAAAACTCCCAAGGATCCATTATTTCAAACATTATTAGCCATTTTGCATGAGTGGTTTAGGAGTTATGATTCAAAAATTGTCATATTGAGTGTGACAGTTTACTTTCATAAAGAGTAAAACCTAATTTTTGTTTTTGCAAACTTCACTAAAACAACTGATTCTAGTGAAACGCACATGGATTTAATATTACTGGCATTTTTAGACATTTTGCATTGTTGATTTAGGAATTATGTTGGAATACATTTTTATTGCTTTTTTCGCATTATCTCAGAATTTTAAGAACATTACTGTCATATTGAGTAAAAAAAAAAACTTTTTGTGTTTGCAAGCCTTAAGAAAGCAAATGTTTCGAGGAAAACTCCCAATAATCCATTATTTCAAACATTATTAGCCATTTTGCATGAGTAGTTTAGGAGTTATGATTAAAAAACTGTCATATTGAGTGTGACAGTTTACTTTCATAAAGAGTAAAACCTAATTTTTGTTTTTTGCAAACTTTACTAAATCAACTGATTCTAGTAAAACTCACATAGACTCAATATTACAGGCATTTTTACACATTTTGCATGTTTAGTTTAGAAATTATGATTGAATACATTTTTATTGCTTTTTTCGCATTATCTCAGGATTTTAAGAACATTACTGTCATATTGAGTAAAAAAATACTTTTTGTGTTTGCAAGCCTTAAAAAAGCATATGTTTCGAGAAAAACTCCCAAGGGTCCATTATTTCAAACATCAT
Organism: Nerophis lumbriciformis; assembly: GCF_033978685.3. Lineage (NCBI taxonomy): Eukaryota > Metazoa > Chordata > Actinopteri > Syngnathiformes > Syngnathidae > Nerophis > Nerophis lumbriciformis. The sequence continues at coordinate 9,676,371 of NC_084586.2, read as the reverse complement.
TAGCCATTTTGCATGAGTGGTTTAGGAGTTATGATTAAAAAATTGTCATATTGAGTGTGACAGTTTAGTTTCATAAAGAGTAAAACCTAATTTTTGCTTTTGCAAATCTTACTAAAACACTGATTCTAGTGAAACTCACAAGGATATCATCTTACTGGCATTTTTAGACATTTTGCATTGTTGGTTTAGGAATTATGTTGGAATACATTTGTATTGCTTTTTTCGCATTATCTCAGAATTTTAAGAACATTACTGTCATATTGAGTAAAAAAAAATACTTTTTGTGTTTGCAAGCCTTAAGAAAGCAAATGTTTCGAGGAAAACTCCCAATAATCCATTATTTCAAACATTATTAGCAATTTTGCATGAGTAGTTTAGGAGTTATGATTAAAAAACTGTCATATTGAGTGTGACGTTTACTTTCATATAGAGTAAAACCTAATTTTTGTTTTTGCAAACTTTACTAAAACAACTGATTCTAGTAAAACTCACATGGATTTAATATTACAGGCTTTTTTAGACATTTCGCAATGTTGGTTTAGGAATTATGTTGGAATACTTTTTTTTGCTTTTTTCGCATTATCTCAGAATTTTAAGAACATTACTGTCATATTGAGTAAAAAAATACTTTTTGTGTTTGCAAGCCTTAAGAAAGCATATGTTTCAAGGAAAACTCCCAAGGATCCATTATTTCAAACATTAGCCATTTTGCATGAGTGGTTTAGGAGTTATGATTCAAAAATTGTCATATTGAGTGTGACAGTTTACTTTCATAAAGAGTAAAACCTAATTTCTGTTTTTGTAAACTTCACTAAAACAACAGATTCTAGTGAAACGCACATGGATTTAATATTACTGGCATTTTTAGACATTTTGCATTGTTGATTTCGGAATTATGTTGGAATACTTTTTTATTGCTTTTTTCGCATTATCTCAGAATTTTAAGAACATTACTGTCATATTGGTAAAAAAAATACTTTTTGTGTTTGCAAGCCTTAAGAAAGCATATGTTTCGAGGACAAATCCCAAGGATCCATTATTTCAAATATTATTAGCCATTTTGCATGAGTGGTTTAGGAGTTATGATTTAAAAATTGTCATATTGAGTGTGACAGTTTACTTTCATAAAGAGTAAAACCTAATTTTTGCTTTTGCAAACCTTACTAAATTAACTGATTCTAATGAAACTCACATGGATTTAATATTACTGGCATTTTTAGAGATTTTGCATTGTTGATTTCGGAATTATGTTGGAATACTTTTTTATTGCTTTTTTCGCATTATCTCAGAATTTTAAGAACATTACTGTCATATTGGTAAAAAAAATACTTTTTGTGTTTGCAAGCTTTAAGAAAGCAAATGTTTCGAGGAAAACTCCCAATAATCCATTATTTCAAACATTATTAGCCATTTTGCATGAGTAGTTTAGGAGTTATGATTAAAAAACTGTCATATTGAGTGGGACAGTTTACTTTCATAAAGAGTAAAACCTAATTTTTGTTTTTGCAAACTTCACTAAAACAACTGATTCTAGTAAAACTCACATGGATTCAATAATACAGGCATTTTTACACATTTTGCATGTTTAGTTTAGAAATTATGATTGAATACATTTTTATTGCTTTTTTCGCATTATCTCAGGATTTTAAGAACATTACTGTCATATTGAGTAAAAAAATACTTTTTGTGTTTGCAAGCCTTAAGAAAGCATATGTTTCAATGAAAACTCCCAAGGATCCTTTATTTCAAACATTATTAGCCATTTTGCATGAGTGGTTTAGGAGTTATGAGTCAAAAATTGTCATATTGAGTGTGACAGTTTACTTTCATAAAGAGTAAAACCTAATTTTTGTTTTTGCAAACTTTACTAAAACAACTGATTGTAGTAAAACTCACATGGATTCAATAATACAGGCATTTTTACACATTTAGCATATTTAGTTTAGAAATTATGATTGAATACATTTTTATTGCTTTTTTCGCATTATCTCAGAATTTTAAGAACATTACTGTCATTTTGAGTAAAACAATACTTTTTGTGTTTGCAAGCCTTAAGAAAGCATATGTTTCAAGGAAAACTCCCAAGGATCCATTATTTCAAACATTATTAGCCATTTTGCATGAGTGGTTTAGGAGTTATGATTCAAAAATTGTCATATTGAGTGTGACAGTTTACTTTCATAAAGAGTAAAACCTAATTTTTGTTTTTGCAAACTTCACTAAAACAACTGATTCTAGTGAAACGCACATGGATTTAATACTGGCATTTTTAGACATTTTGCATTGTTGATTTAGGAATTATGTTGGAATACATTTTTATTGTTTTTTTCGCATTATCTCAGAATTTTAAGAACATTACTGTCATATTGGTAAAAAAAAATACTTTTTGTGTTTGCAAGCCTTAAGAAAGCAAATGTTTCGTTGAAAACTCCCAATAATCCATTATTTCAAACATTATTAGCCATTTTGCATGAGTAGTTTAGGAGTTATGATTAAAAAACTGTCATATTGAGTGGGACAGTTTACTTTCATAAAGAGTAAAACCTAATTTTTGTTTTTGCAAACTTCACTAAAACAACTGATTCTAGTAAAACTCACATGGATTCAATAATACAGGCATTTTTACACATTTTGCATGTTTAGTTTAGAAATTATGATTGAATACATTTTTATTGCTTTTTTCGCATTATCTCAGGATTTTAAGAACATTACTGTCATATTGAGTAAAAAAATACTTTTTGTGTTTGCAAGCCTTAAGAAAGCATATGTTTCAATGAAAACTCCCAAGGATCCATTATTTCAAACATTATTAGCCATTTTGCATGAGTGGTTTAGGAGTTATGATTCAAAAATTGTCATATTGAGTGTGACAGTTTACTTTCATAAAGAGTAAAACCTAATTTTTGTTTTTGCAAACTTCACTAAAACAACTGATTCTAGTGAAACGCACATGGATTTAATATTACTGGCATTTTTAGACATTTTGCATTGTTGATTTAGGAATTATGTTGGAATACATTTTTATTGCTTTTTTCGCATTATCTCAGAATTTTAAGAACATTACTGTCATATTGGTAAAAAAAAATACTTTTTGTGTTTGCAAGCCTTAAGAAAGCAAATGTTTCGAGGAAAACTCCCAATAATCCATTATTTCAAACATTATTAGCCATTTTGCATGAGTAGTTTAGGAGTTATGATTAAAAAACTGTCATATTGAGTGGGACAGTTTACTTTCATAAAGAGTAAAACCTAATTTTTGTTTTTGCAAACTTCACTAAAACAACTGATTCTAGTAAAACTCACATGGATTCAATAATACAGGCATTGTTACACATTTTGCATGTTTAGTTTAGAAATTATGATTGAATACATTTTTATTGCTTTTTTCGCATTATCTCAGGATTTTAAGAACATTACTGTCATATTGAGTAAAAAAATACTTTTTGTGTTTGCAAGCCTTAGAAAGCATATGTTTCAATGAAAACTCCCAAAGATCCATTATTTCAAACATTATTAGCCATTTTGCATGAGTGGTTTAGGAGTTATGATTCAAAAATTGTCATATTGAGTGTGACAGTTTAGTTTCATAAAGAGTAAAACCTAATTTTTGCTTTTGCAAATCTTACTAAAACACTGATTCTAGTGAAACTCACAAGGATATAATCTTACTGGCATTTTTAGACATTTTGCATTGTTGGTTTAGGAATTATGTTGGAATACATTTGTATTGCTTTTTTCGCATTATCTCAGAATTTTAAGAACATTACTGTCATATTGAGTAAAAAAAAATACTTTTTGTGTTTGCAAGCCTTAAGAAAGCATATGTTTCAAGGAAAACACCCAAGAATCCATTATTTCAAACATTATTAGCAATTTTGCATGAGTAGTTTAGGAGTTATGATTAAAAAACTGTCATATTGAGTGTGACGTTTACTTTCATAAAGAGAAAAACCTAATTTTTGTTTTTGCAAACTTTACTAAAACAACTGATTCTAGTAAAACTCACATGGATTTAATATTACAGGCATTTTTAGACATTTCGCAATGTTGGTTTAGGAATTATGTTGGAATACTTTTTTTTGCTTTTTTCGCATTATCTCAGAATTTTAAGAACATTACTGTCATATTGAGTAAAAACTACTTTTTGTGTTTGCAAGCCTTAAAAAAGCATATGTTTCGAGTAAAACTCACAAGAATGCATTATTTCAGGCAATATTAGCTCATTTTTAAGTGTAGTTTAGGAGTTATGTTTAATTTACTGTCATATTGAGTGTACATTGGGCAGCACGGTGCAAGAGGGGTTAGTGCGTCTGCCTCACAATACGAAGGACCTGAGTAGTCCTTGGTTCAATCCCAGGCTCGGGATCTTTCTGTGTGGAGTTTGCATGTTCTCCCCGTGACTGCGTGGGTTCCCTCCGGGTACTCCGGCTTCCTCCCACCTCCAAAGACATGCACCTGGGGATAGGTTGATTGGCAACACCAAATTGGCCCTAGTGTGTGAATGTGAGTGTGAATGTTGTCTGTCTATCTGTATTGGCCCTGCGATGAGATGGCAACTTGTCCAGGGTGTACACCGCCTTCCGCCTGATTGTAGCTGAGATAGGCTCCAGCGCCCCCCCGCGACCCCAAAGAGAATAAGCGGTAGAAAAATGGATGGATGGATGAGGGTACATTGTCATGGTGAAAAAAAACAACCTAATCTTGGTTTTTGAGTTATGTTTATAAAACCTCCTTTCTGAGCCGCCACCTTTCGTGGTAGAGGAGTTTGCGGAGCCCACTGATCCTAGGAGCTATGCTGTCTGTGGGCTTCTATGCCCCCTCGTAGGCTCTCCCAAGACAAATAGGTCCTAGGTGAGGGATCAGACAAAGAGCAGCTCAAAGACCTTTATGAAAAGTACAAATCGAGGTCCTAGATTTTTCCTCGCCCGGACGCGGGTTACCGTGGCTCCCCTGTGGAGCCAGGCCCAGAGGTGGGGCACGATGGCGAGCGCCTGTTGGCTGGCTCAGCTCAATGAAGCAACGTGGTTCCCTCCTCCAATGGGCTCACCACTCATGGGCTGGGTTATAGTGTGAGCTGAGCGGTAGCCGAAGGCAGGGCACTTGGCGGTCCGATCATCGGCTACATAAGCTAGCTCTTCTGACGTGAAATGTCACCTCGCTGGGAGGGAAGGAGCCTGAGCTGGTGTGCGAGGTGGAGAAGTTCCGGCTAGATATAGTTGGACTCACTTCGACGCACAGGAACCTGTTCTCTCGAGAGGGGCTGGACTCTCTTCCACTATGGCGTTGCAAGCAATGAGTGGCTGGGGTGGCATTTCTTGTTGTCCCCCCGGCTCAAAGACAAGAGTATGGGGTATCGGACTGTCTGATTGTGGCGGGTCGCTCCCTGTATGATCAGTGTAGGGCAGCCTTGGCCCGCCAAGGCTGCCCTTTGTCACCGATTCTGTTGTTAACTTTTATGGACAGAATTGCAGTCATGGCGTTGAGGGGATCCGGTTTGGTGGTTGCAGGATTAGGTCTCTGCTTTTTGCAGTTGATGTGGTCCTGATGGCTTCAACTGGCCAGGATCTCCAGCTCTCATTGGATGGCCGAGTATGAAGCGACTGGGATGAGAGTCAGCACCTCCAAGTCCGAGTCCATGGTTCTCGCCCGGTAAAGGGTGGGGTGCCATTTCCAGGTTGAGGAGGCGATGGCACATACTAGATGGCCCCAAGTGGAGGAGTTCAAGTACCTAGGAGTCTTGTTCACGAGTGAGGGAAGAGTGGATCATGAGATCCACAGGCGGATCGGTGCGGCGTCTTCAGTAATGAGGACGCTATATCGATCCATTGTGGTGAAGAAGGAGCTGAGCCAGAATTAAAAGCTCTAAATTTACCGGTCGATCTACAGTCCCATCCTGCACCCATGGTCATGGTTATGACCGAAAAGACAAGATCAAAGACAAGAGTTTCCTCCTTCGGGTGGCGGGTCTCTCCCTTAGAGATAGGATAAGAAGCTCTGTCATCCTGGAGGAACTCAGAGTAAAGCGCTGCTCCTCCACATTGAGAGGAGCCAGATGAGGTGGTTCGGGCATCTGCTCAGGATGCCACCCGAACGCCTCCCGAGGGAGGTGTTTAGGGCAAGTCCGACCGGCAGGAGGCCACGGGGAAGACCCAGGACACATTGGGAAGATTATGTCTCCCGGCTGGCCTGGGAACGCCTCAGGATCCCCCGAGAAGAGCTGGAAGAAGTGGCTGGGGAGAGGGAAGTCTGGGCTTCTCTGTTTAGGCTGCTGCCCCTGCAACCCGACCTCGGTTAAGCGGAAGAAAATGGATGGATTTAGTAACGACAACAAAAAATGCCCATCTATCCATTTTCTACCGCTTATTCCCTTTTGGGGTGGCAGGAGGCGCTGGAGCCTATCTCAGCTACAATCGGGCGGAAGGTGGGGTACACCATCGCCATCTCATCGCAAAAAATGATTATAGTAAAACTCACATGGATACAATTTTACAGGTATTTTTAGACATAATGCATGTTTGGTTTTGGAATTATGTTTATATAACTTTCATATGTATTATGACAGTTATACTGTCATCTTGAGTAAAACTAACTTGTGTCTTTACAAACATTACAAACTATGTTTTTCCAGTAAAACTCACAAAAATAATTTTGGGGGAGGATGCCTGACAGACCGGCAGGCCCAAACGCATTGTGAGGGTTTGCTGGGAACGCCTCCGGAAGAACTTTGAACATGTCACGAGCGAGGCGCTGGACATTGAGTCTGAGTGGACCTTTTTACGTGCCTCTCTTGTCGAGCCGGCTGATTGGAGCTGTTGCCGCAAGGAGTTTGGTGCCTGTCGTGGCGGTAATCCTAGAACCCGCTGGTGGACACCAGCAGTGAGGGATGCCGTCAAGCTGAAGAAAGAGCCTATCGGGTCCTTTAGGCTCATGGGACTCCAGAGGCAGCCGACAGGCCAAGCGAAGTGCGGCTTCAGCGGTCGCAGAGGCAAAAACTCGGACATGGGAGGAGTTTGGAGAAGCCATGGAAAACGACTTCCAGACGGCTTCGAAGCGATTCTGGACCACCATCCGCCGGCTCAAGGGGGGGCAGCAGTGCACTGTAACACCGTGTATGGTGAGGATGGTGCGCTGCTGACCTCTACTGCAGCTGTTATTGATCGGTGGAGGGAATACTTCGAAGACCTCCTTAATCCCACCAACATGTCTTCCTATGAGGAAGCAGTGCCTGGGGAATCTGTGGTGGGTTCTCCTATTTCTGGGGCTGAGGATGCCAAGGTAGTTAAAAAGCTCCTCAATGGCAACGCCCTGGGGGTGGATGAGATCTGTCCGGAGTTCCTTAAGGCTCTGGATGCTGTGGGGCTGTCTTGGTTGACAAGACTCTGCAACATCGCGTGGACATCGGGTGCGGTACTTCTGGATTGGGAGACCGGGGTGGTGGTTCCTCTCTTTAAGAAGGGGAACCAGAGGGTGTGTTTCAACTATCGTGAGATCACACTCCTCAGTCTTCCCGGTAAGGTCTATTCATGTGTACTGGAGAAGAGGCTACGCCGGATAGTCAAACCTCGGATTCAGGAGGAACAGTGTGGTTTACGTCCTGGTCGTGGAACTGCGGACCAGCTTTATACTCTCGGCAGGGTCCTTGAGGGTGCATGTGAGTTTGCCCAACCAGTCTACATGTGCTTTATGGACTTGGAGAAGGCATTCGACCATTTACCCCTGGAAGTCCTGTGGAGAGTGCTTAGAGAGTATGGGGTAACGGACTGTCTTATTGTGGCGGTTCGCTCCCTTTGCAAGAGTCAGAGCTTGGTCCGCATTGCCGGCAGTAAGTCGGACCCGTTTCCAGTGAGGGTTGGACTCCGCCAAGGCTGCCCTTTGTCACCGATTCTGTTCATAACCTTTATGGACAGAATTTCTAGGCTGGTTTGGGGTGCCATGTCATCTGCTAGTGTCGGTCCACTCTGTTTCCTGAGATCCAGGGTTAACGCAGCCGTCTACCAGCAAGTTTTAGAGCACTTCATGCTTCCTGCTGCTGACCTGCTCTATGGAGATGGAGATTTCAAGTTCCAACAGGACTTGGCGCCTGCACACAGCGCAAAATCTACCCGTGCCTGGTTTACGGACCATGGTATTTCTGTTCTAAATTGGCCCGCCAACTCCCCTGACCTTAGCCCCATAGAAAATCTGTGGGGTATTGTGAAAAGGAAGATGCAGAATGCCAGACCCAAAAACGCAGAAGAGTTGAAGGCCACTGTCAGAGCAACCTGGGCTCTCATAACACCTGAGCAGTGCCAGAAACTCATCGACTCCATGCCACGCCGCATTAACGCAGTAATTGAGGCAAAAGGAGCTCCAACCCTAGTATTGAGTATTGTACATGCTCATATTTTTCATTTTCATACTTTTCAGTTGGCCAACATTTCTAAAAATCCCTTTTTTGTATTAGCCTTAAGTAATATTCTAATTTTGTGACACACGGAATTTTGGATTTTCATTTGTTGCCACTTCAAATCATCAAAATTAAATGAAATAAACATTTGAATGCATCAGTCTGTGTGCAATGAATAAATATAATGTACAAGTTACACCTTTTGAATGCAATTACTGAAATAAATCAAGTTTTTCAAAATATTCTAATTTACTGGCTTTTACCTGTATATATATATATTCAGCCAAGATGGCGGCGCCCTGATGGCAGCGGCTTGCAGACGCTCTTGGAAGTGTAGAGCGATTTGGCAAAAATACCCGTCAATTCTGTCTATTTCATGGCTGGCTCATAGCGTGGACACTTCGTGATCAGGTACGACCGACAGACGATTCTGGATGTGGATAGATCGGGCCGTTATAGGCTGAAAGATGCGGGTACTTTCGACCTCCTCGCTAGCATGGGGATTCTTCGCCGGCTACATCCAGCGGCCTCGAAAGCAGCGGAGTTAAGTGCCAGCGAGGACCGTCAACGGAAGACACGTAAGCGGTGTGAGCGGAAGCAGAAGCGGGGATGCCGAGCGGGGCTAACAACAAAGCGAAAGGCTAATCCTCAAAGAAGCGCTAGTCCGGGTGAGAAGTTTGTTAAAATAGAACTAGCCAGCGCCAGGCTGGATAATACCTGCACACATAGCAACTATTTTAGAACAATACACAACTCAAAAATGTTTTTTCTGTGTCAAAAGTAGACATGCACTCTACTGAGGTGGCAAGTTATGATGCGTTCGGTTTATCACAACATCAAGCAAACAATCGGAAAATTCCCGTCATATCAATTCCTAGATATGGTCGAAATTATTTAAATTGCACTACACATAATAAACACAACATTATTAATATTGCTACTACGGATAATTTCAACAAAAACTCCTCAAAACAGCCCACTACCTATAATATGGGCTTCTTAAACATAAGATCATTATCTTCCAAAACGTTATTAGTGAATGAGGTCATTAGAGACAATAATCTTGACGTTATTGGTCTCGCCGAGACCTGGCTCAAACCAGATGATTTCTTTGCGCTGGGTGAGGCGTCTCCTCCTGGCTATGCGGGAGCGCATATTGCCCGCCCCTATAAAAGGGGTGGGGGAGTTGCACTCATCCACAATAAAAACTTTAATCTTACCCCGAACCTAAATAATAAATATAACCCGTTTGAGATGCTTACTATGAGGTTTGTCACACCGCTGCCTCTCCACCTGGCTGTTATCTACCGCCCCCCAGGACCCAATTCGGACTTCATCAGTGAATTTTCAGAGTTCGTTGCTGATTTAGTGACGCACGCCGACAATATAATCATAATGGGGGACTTTAATATCCATATGAATACCCCATCGGACCCTCAGTGCATGGCGCTCCAGACTATAATTGATAGCTGTGGTCTTACACAAATAATAAATGAACCTACGCATCGCAACGGAAATACGATAGATCTAGTGCTGGTCAGGGGTGTCACCACCTCCAAAGTTACGATACTCCCGTATACTAAAGTAATGTCCGATCATTACCTTATAAAATTCGAAGTTCTGACTCATTGTCAACAAACTAATAATAATAACTACTATAGCAGCCGCAACATTAATGCTGCCACAACGATGACTCTTGCTGGCCTACTGCCTTCGGTAATGGCACCATTCCCAAATTATGTCGGCTCTATTGATAACCTCACTAACAACTTTAACGACGCCCTGCGGGACACCATTGATAGTATAGCACCGCTAAAGCTTAAAGGAGCCCCTAAAAGGCGCACCCCATGGTTTACAGAAGAAACTAGAGCCCATAAATTATCATGTAGAAAGCTGGAACGCAAATGGCGCGCTACTAAACTTGAGGTTTTCCATCAAGCATGGAGTGATAGTTTAATAACTTATAAACACATGCTTACCCTAGCTAAAGCTAAATATTACTCAAATCTCATCCACCTCAACAAAAATGATCCGCAATTTTTGTTTAGTACAGTAGCATCGCTAACCCAACAAGGGACTCCTCCCAGTAGCTCCACCCACTCAGCAGATGATTTTATGAATTTCTTTAATAAGAAAATTGAACTCATTAGAAAGGAGATTAAAGACAATGCGTCGCAGCTACAACTGGGTTCTATTAACACAGATACGACTGTATCTACGAAGGATACCGCCCTCCAAAATAGTTTCTCTCTCTTTGATGAAATAACATTAGAGGAATTGTTAAGATGTGTTAAGGGGACAAAACAAACAACATGTTTACTTGACCCATTTCCTGGGAAACTTATTAAGGAGCTTTTTGTATTATTAGGTCCATCAGTGCTAAATATTATAAACTTATCACTTTCCTCTGGCACTGTTCCACTAGCATTCAAAAAAGCGGTTATTCATCCTTTGCTCAAAAGACCTAACCTCGATCCTGACCTCATGGTAAACTACCGGCCGGTGTCCCACCTTCCGTTTATCTCGAAAATCCTCGAAAAAATTGTCGCACAGCAGCTAAATGAACACTTAATGTCTAACAATCTCTGTGAACCTTTTCAATCCGGTTTCAGGGCAAATCACTCTACGGAGACAGCCCTCGCAAAAATGACTAATGATCTACTGCTAACGATGGATTCTGATGCGTCATCTATGTTGCTGCTTCTTGATCTTAGCGCTGCTTTCGATACCGTCGATCATAACATTTTATTAGAGCGTATCAAAACACGTATTGGTATGTCAGACTTAGCCTTGTCGTGGTTTAACTCTTATCTTACTGACAGGATGCAGTGCGTCTCCCATAACAATGTGACCTCGGACTATGTTAAGGTAACGTGCGGAGTCCCCCAAGGTTCGGTTCTTGGCCCTGCACTCTTTAGTATTTACATGCTGCCGCTAGGCGACATCATACGCAAATACGGTGTTAGCTTTCATTGCTATGCTGATGACACCCAACTCTACATGCCCCTAAAGCTGACCAACACGCCGGATTGTAGTCAGCTGGAGGCGTGTCTTAATGAAATTAAACAATGGATGTCCGCTAACTTCTTGCAACTCAACACTAAGAAAACGGAAATGCTGATTATCGGTCCTGCTAAACACCGACATTTATTTGATAATACCACCTTAACATTTGACAACCAAACAATTACACAAAGCGACTCAGTAAAGAATCTGGGTATTATCTTCGACCCAACTCTCTCCTTTGAGTCACACATAAAGAGTGTTACTAAAACGGCCTTCTTTCATCTCCGTAATATCGCTAAAATTCGTTCCATTTTGTCCACTAGCGACGCTGAGATCATTATTCATGCGTTCGTTACGTCTCGTCTCGATTACTGTAACGTATTATTTTCGGGTCTCCCTATGTCTAGCATTAAAAGATTACAGTTGGTACAAAAGCGGCTGCTAGACTTTTGACAAGAACAAGAAAGTTTGATCATATTACGCCTATACTGGCTCACCTGCACTGGCTTCCTGTGCACTTAAGATGCGACTTTAAGGTTTTACTACTTACGTATAAAATACTACACGGTCTAGCTCCAGCCTATCTTGCCGATTGTATTGTACCATATGTCCCGGCAAGAAATCTGCGTTCAAAGAACTCCGGCTTATTAGTGATTCCCAGAGCCCAAAAAAAGTCTGCGGGCTGTAGAACGTTTTCTATTCGGGCTCCAGCACTATGGAATGCCCTCCCGGTAACAGTTAGAGATGCTACCTCAGTAGAAACATTTAAGTCCCATCTCAAAACTCATTTGTATACTCTAACCTTTGAATAGCCCCCCTTTTTTAGACCAGTTGATCTGCCGTTTCTTTTCTTTTCTCCTCTGCTCCCCCCTATCCCTTGTGGAAGGGGAGACACACAGATCCGGTGGCCATGGATGGGGTGCTGGCTGTCCGGGGTCGGGACCCGGGGTGGACCGCTCGCCTGTATATCGGTTGGGAACATCTCTGCGCTGCTGACCCGTCTCCGCTCGGGATGGTTTCCTGCTGACCCCACTGTGGACTGTACTCTTACTGTTATGCTGGATCCACTATGGACTGGACTCTCACAATATTATGTTAGACCCACTCGACATCCATTGCATTCGGTCTCCCTAGAGGGGGGGGGTTACCCACATATGCGGTCCTCTCCAAGGTTTCTCATAGTCATTCACATCGACGTCCCACTGGGGTGAGTTTTTCCTTGCCCTTATGTGGGCTATACCGAGGATGTCGTTGTGGCTTGTGCAGCCCTTTGAGACACTTGTGATTTAGGGCTGTATAAATAAACATTGATTGATTGATTGATTGATATATGTCTTATATCTCCTGATGATTGAGGGAACCCCTCATGAAACAGGCCTGTAGAGATGAAGTAGTCTTGTGATGTTTTTCCCCACACATACATATATATATATATATAGCTAGAATTCACTGAAAGTCAAGTTTTTTTATATATGTGTATATATATATATATATATATATATATATATATATATATATATATATATATATATATATATATATATAAATATATATATATATATATATATATATATATATATATATATATATATATATATATATATATATATATATATGAAATACTTGACTTGGTGAATTCTAGCTCCTCCCCTCTTAACCACACCCCCAACCACGCCCCCACCCCACCCCCGACCATGCCTTCCCCACCCCCACATCCTGAAATCGGAGGTCTCAATGTTGGCAAGTATGAGTTTAGGAGTTATGTTTAAATAACTGTCATAGTGAGTGTCATATTGTCATATTGAGTAAAAAAAACTAACTTGTGTCTTTGCAAACCTCACAAAAGAAAACGTTTCTAATAAAAATCACAAAGATACATTTCTTCACGCATTATCAGACATTTTTCATGTGTGGTTTAGGAGTTATGTTTAAATAACTGTCATATTGAGTGTGGCAGTTACACTGTCATTATGTGTAAAACCTCATTTTGTATTTGCAAACCTTATAAAAACAACTGATTCTAGTAAAACATAGATTCAATTTTACAGGCATTTTTAGACATTTTACATGTTTGGTTTAGAGTTGTGTTTGAATACATTTGTATTGCTTTTTTCATTAGGGCAAGTCCGACGGGCAGGAGGCCGCGGGGAAGACCCAGGACACATTGGGAAGACTATGTCTCCCGGCTGGGCTGTCGAACGCCTCGGGATCCCCCGAGAAGAGCTGGACGAAGTGGTTGGGGATAGGGAAGTCCGGGCTTCTCTGCTTAGGCTGCTGCCCCTGCAACCGGACCTCGGATAAGCGGAAGAAAATGGATGGATTTAGTATGACAGTTATACTGTCATATTAAGTAAAAAAAACTAACTTACAAAATATATTTTTTCTAGTAAATCTAACAAAGATACATTTCTCCAAGCATTATTAGTCATTTTGCATTTGTTGTTTAGGAGTTATGTTTAAATAACTGTCATAGTGAGTAAAACCTAATTTTTGTATTTGCAAAAACCTTACAAAAACAACTGATTCTAGTAAAACTCACATGGATGCAATATTGCAGGCATTTTTAGACATGATGCATGTTTGATTTTGGAGTTGTGTTTATATAACTTTCATATTTAGTATTACAGTAATACTGTCATATTGAGTAATAAAAACTAACTTGTGTCTTTACAAACCTTACAAAATGTTTTTTTTCCTGAAAAACTCACAAAGAGACATTTCTCCAGGCATTATTAGCCATTTGGCATGTGTGGTTTAGGAGTTATGTTTAAATAACTGTCAGATTGAGTGTGACATTATACTGTGAGTAAAACCCATATTTTGTATTTGCAAACCTTACAAAAACAACTGATTCTAGTAAAACTCACATGGATACAAAATTACACTAGGCCACCTACTCAGTGGCCTAGTGGTTAGAGTGTCCGTCCTGGGATCGATAGGTTGGGAGTTCAAACCCCGGCCGAGTCATACCAAAGACTAAAAAAATGGGACCCATTACCTCCCTGCTTGGCACTCAGCATCAAGGGTTGGAATTGGGGGTTAAATCACCAAAATGATTCCCGGGCGCGGCCACCGCTGCTGCCCACTGCTCCCCTCACCTCCAGGGGGTGATCAAGGGTGATGGGTCAAATGCAGAGAATAATTTCGCCACACCTAGTGTGTGTGTGACAATCATTGGTACTTTAACTTTTTAACTTTTAAATTACAGGCATTTTTAGAGATAATGCATGTTTGGTTTTGGAGTTATGTTTATATAACTTTCATGTTTAGTATGACAGTAACACTGTCATATTGAGTAAAAATAACTAACTTGTGTCGATACAAACATTACGAAATATTTTTTTTCCAGTAAAACTCACAAAGAGACATTTCTCCAGGCATTAATAGCCATTGTGCATGTGTGGTTTAGGAGTTATGTTTAAATAGATGTCAAATTGAATGTGGCAGTTATACTGTCATTATGAGTGAAACCTAATGTTTGTAATTGTAAACCTTACCAAAATACCTGATTCTGGTAAAACTCACATAGATTCAATATTACATGCATTTTAGACGGATTGCATGTTTGGTTTTGGAGTTTTGATTATACAACTTTCATATTTAGTATGACAGTTATACTGTATATTACCATTGAGTAAAAAAAAACCTAACTTGTGTCTTTGCAAACCTTACAAAAGATCGTTATTCTAGTAAAGACTTAGACTTAGACTTAGACTTTCTTTTTATTGTCATTCAAATTTGAACTTTACAGCACGGATAAGAACGAAATGTCGTAGTGCAGGATAAAAAAGCAATAAGGTGCATATTTCGATACATAAATATATATAAATAATATATAAATACTATATATATACATATATATACATATATATATATATATAATAAATAAATATATATAAATATATAAAAAATTGATAAATAGATTACTGTGCAGATAAATATATTGCACTTTTTCCACATGCGCCCACGTTTATGGGTGTATGTTATATTTTTTATTTCATTCCAGCGAGTTAATTCATTTTGAGGGGAGTTGAGGAGATAATTTAATTATGATGCGTTCAAGAGTCTTACGGCCTGAGGGAAGAAGCTGGAGGTTCTGCTTCGGAGGCTGCGGAACCTCTTTCTAGAGTCCAGCAGTGAAAACAGTCCTTGGTGGGGGTGGGAGGAGTCTTTGCAAATTTTCTGAGCCCTGGTCAGGCAGCGCTTTTTGCGATCTCCTGGATAGGAGGAAGAGGAGTCCTGATGATCTTTTCCGCCGTCCTCACCACTCTCTGGAGATACTTCCAGTCTGAGGCACTGCAGGCTCCAGTCCAGACAGAGATGCTGTTGGTCAGCAGGCTCGCTATAACAACGATACATCTCTCCAAGCATTATTAGCTATTTTGCATTTGTTGTTTAGGAGTTATGTTTAAATAACTGTCAAAGTAAATAAAACCTAATTTTGGTATTTGAAAACCTTACAAAAACAACTGATTCTAGTAAAACTCACACAGATACAATATTACAGGCATTTTTAGACATACCGTATTTTCCGCACCATAAGGCGCCCTGGGTTATAAGCCGCGCCTTCAATGAACGGCATATTTCAAAACTTTGTCCACCTATAAGCCGCCCCGTGTTGTAAGCCGCATCTAACTGCGCTAAAGGAATGTCAAAAAAACAGTCAAATAGGTCAGTCAAACTTTAATAATATATTAAAACCAGCGTGATGTGGGCGCGCATGGAATCGTATATCAACATGGACGAAGTTGCGTGAAAAAAGCCACCCGGCCTCTTCGCGTAAACTTAAACTTACCTTAACCACTCGCTCATCTTTTCTTCATCCATCCCTTCGAGTTAGCTTTTATGATGACGCCGGCTGGAAAGGTCTCTTTTGGCAAGGTCTTCCTTTTGAATATCACCATGGGTGGAAGTTTCTGGCCATTAGCATGGCAAGCTAGAACCACAGTGAAGGATGACTTCTCATTCCCTGTGGTGCGAATATTCACCGTACGTGCTCCCGTTGTATCCACAGTGCGGTTCACAGGAATATCAGTTGCTGTGAAATAGTAATCCGTGTGCGGATGGAGAGATTGCGTCTTTTCATGAACCGGATCCCTGTCGTTTAGTAGGAGCCATTTTGTGGTCTTTACAGATGTAAACACACAAAGGAAATGAAACGTACCGTACGGTAATATCCGCGCGCTTTTTCTTCTTCTACGCGGGCGGGTGGTTGCTTACAGTAGAAGAAGAAGCGCTTCCTGTTCTATGGGGGCGGGTGCTTACCTTGGCGGTTGCTTGCGTAGAAGAAGAAGCGCTTCCTGTTCTACCGGGAAAAAAGATGGCGGCTGTTTACCGTAGTTACGAGACCGAAACTTTATGAAAATAAATCTTAATATTTATCCATATATAAAGCGCACCGGGTTATAAGGCGCACTGTCAGCTTTTGAGAAAATTTGTGGTTTTTAGGTGCGCCTTATAGTGCGGAAAATACGGTAATACATGTTTGGTTTTGGAGTAATGTTTGGCGCAGTGGAAGAATGGCCGTGCGCGACCCGAGGGTCCCTGGTTCAATCCCCACCTAGTACCAACCTCGTCATGTCCGTTGTGTCCTGAGCAAGACACTTCACCCTTGCTCCTGATGGGTGCTGTTTAGCGCCTTGCATGGCAGCTCCCTCCATCAGTGTGTGATGGGTAAATGTGGAAGTAGTGTCAAAGCGCTTTGAGTACCTTGAAGGTAGAAAAGCGCTATACAATTACAACCCATTTATTTATTTATTTATTTATATATAGTATGACAGCTATACTGTTATATTGAGTAAAAAAAACTAACTTGTGTCTTTACAAACCTTACACAATATATTTTTTCTAGTAAAACTCACAAAGAGACATTTCCCCAGGTATTATTAGCCATTGTGCATGTGTGGTTTAGGAGTTATGTTTAAATAAATGTCAAATTGAATGTGGCAGGTATACTGTCATGAGTAAAACCAAATTTTTGTAATTGTAAACCTTACCAAAATACCTGATTCTGGTAAAACTCACATAGATTGAATATTACATTTTCAGACGTTTTGCTTGTTTGGTTTTGGAGTTATGTTTTTACAACTTTCATATTTAGTATGACAGTTATACTGTCATATTGAGTAAAAAAAACAACTAACTTGCGTCTTTGCAAACCTTACAAAAGATCATTATTCTGGTAAAGACTTAGACTTTCTTTTTATTGTCATTCAAATTTGAACTTTACAGCATAGATAACACAATTTCGTTACATAAGCTCATGGTAGTGCAGGATAAAAAAGCAATAAGGTGCATATATAAATAAATAAATATAAATAATATATAAATATACATATAAAATAAATAAATATACTTAAATATATATAAATAAATAAAAAGGATACTGTGCAGATAAATATATTGCACTTTTTCCACATGCGCCCACGTTTATGGGTGTATGTTATATTGTTATTTTTTTTTATTCCAGCGAGTTAATCCATTTTGAGGGGAGTTGAGGGGATAATTTAATTATAATGCGTTCAAGAGTTTTACGGCCTGAGGGAAGAAGCTGGAGGTTCTGCTTCGGAGGCTGCGGAACCTCTTTCTAGAGTCCAGCAGTGAAAACAGTCCTTGGTGGGGGTGGGAGGAGTCTTTGCAAATTTTCTGAGCCTTGGTCAGGCAGCGCTTTTTGCGATCTCCTGGATAGGAGGAAGAGGATTCCTGAAGATCTTTTCCGCCGTCCTCACCACTCTCTGGGGAGACTTCCAGTCTGAGGCACTGCAGGCTCCAGTCCAGACAGAGATGCTGTTGATCAGCAGGCTCTCTATAACAAAGATGCAGTTCTCCAAGCATTATTAGCTATTTGCATTTGTTGTTTAGGATTTATGTTTAAATAACTGTCATAGTGAGTAAAACCTAAATTTTGTATTTGCAAACCTTACAAAAACAATTGATTCTAGTAAAACTCACAGATACAATATCACAGGCATTTTTAGACATAATGCATGTTTGGTTTTGGAGTTGTGTTTATATAACTTTCATATTTAGTATTACAGTAATACTGTCATATTGAGTAAAAAAAAACAACTAACTTGTGTCTTTACAAACCTTACAAAATATTTTTCCCAGTAAAACTCAAAGATACATTTCTACAGGCATTATTAGCCATTTTGCATGTGCGGTTTAGGATTTATGTTTAAATAACTGTCATATTGAGTGTGACAGTAAAGTCATAGTGAGTAAAACAAACTAACTTGTGTCTTTGCAATGCTTACAAAAGAAAATGTTACTAGTTAAACTCACAAAAGATACATTTCTTCATGCATTATTAGAAAATGTTCATGTGTAGTTTAGGAGTTATGTTTTAATAACTGTCAAATTGAGTGTGGCAGTTATACTGTCATTAAGTGTTAAACCTAATTTTTGTATTTGCAAAGCTTACAAAAACAACTGATTCTAGTAAAACTCACATAGATTCAATATTGCAGGCATTTTAGACATTTCACATGTTTGGTTTAGGAGTTGTGTTTGAATACATTTTAATTGTTTTTTTCGTTAGGGCAAGTCCGACTGGCAGGAGGCCACGGGGAAGCCCCAGGACACATTGGGAAGACTATGTCAGCCGGCTGGCCTGGGAACGCTTCGGGATCCCCCGAGAAGAGCTGGACGAAGTGGCTGGGGAGAGGGAAGTCTGGGCTTCTCTGCTTAGGCTGCTGCCCCCGCAACCCGACCTCGGATAAGCGGAAGAAAATGGATACATTTAGTATGACAGTTATACTATTATATTGAGTAAAAAAAACTAACTTGTGTCTTTAAAAAACCTTACAAATTATATGTTTTCTAGTAAAACTCACAAAGATACATCTCCAGGCATTATAAGCCATTTTGCATGTGGTTTAGGGGTTATGTTTAAATAACTGCCATATTGAATGTGGCAGTTATACTGTCATTATGAGTAAAACCTAATTTTTGTAATTGTAAACCTTACCAAAATACCTGATTCTGGTAAAACTCACATAGATTCAATATTACAGGCATTTTTGGACGGATTGCATGTGTATTTTTGAAATTATGTTCATACAACTTTCTTATTTAGTATGACAGTGATACTATCATATTGAGTAAAAAAAACCTAACTTGTGTCTTTGCAAACCTTACAAAAGAACATTTTAGTAAAACTCAAAGATACATCTCCAGGCATTATTAGTCATTTTGCATTTGTTGTTTAGGAGTTATGTTTAAATAACTGTCATATTAAATGTAACAGTATACTCTCATATAGAGTAAAACCTAATTTTTGTATTTGCAAACCTTACAAAAACAACTGATTCTAGTAAAATTCACATGCATTCAATATTACAGTTATTTTTAGACATTTTGCCTGTTTGGTTTAGAAATTATGATGGAATACATTTGTATTGGGTATCGGGTGGCGGGGCTCTCCCTTAGAGATAGGGTGAGAAGCTCTGTCATCCGGGGGGAGCTCAAAGTAAAGCCGCTGCTCCTCCGCATCGAGAGGAGCCAGATGAGGTGGTTCGGGCATCTGGTCAGGATGCCACCCGAGCGCCTCCCTAAGGAGGTGTTTAGGGCATGTCCGACCGGTAGGAGGCCACGAGGAAGACCCAGGACACGTTGGGAAGACTATGTCTCCCGGCTGGCCTGGGAACGCCTCGGGATCCCCCGGGAGGAGCTGGACGAAGTGGCTGGGGAGAGGGAAGTCTGGGCTTCCCTGCTTAGGCTGCTGCCCCCGCGACCCGACCTCGGATAAGCGGAAGAAGATGGATGGATGGATGGACATTTGTATTGCTTTTTTCGCATTATCTCAGGATTTTAGGAATATTACTGTCATATTGAGTAAAAAACTACTTTTTGTGTTTGCAAGCCTTAAAAAAAGCATATGTTTCGAGTAAAACTCACAATAATGCATTATTTCAGGCAATATTAGCTCATTTTTATGTGTAGTTTAGGAGTTATGTTTATTTACTGTCATATTGAGTGTACATTGTCATGGTGAAAAAAAACTATTTTTTTTATTTGCAAAAATTTCAAACACAACCGATTCTAGTAAAACTCACATGCATTCAATATTACAGTTATTTTTTAGACATTTTGCCTGTTTGGTTTAGAAATTATGATGGAATACATTGTATTGCTTTTGTCGCATTATCTCAGGATTTTAGGAATATTACTGTCATATTGAATAAAAAACTACTTTTTGTGTTTTCAAGCCTTAAAAAAGTATATGTTTCGAGTAAAACTCACAAAAATGCATTATTTCAGGCAATATTAGCTCATTTTTATGTGTAGTTTAGGAGTTATGTTAATTTACTGTCATATTGAGTGTACATTGTCATGGTGAAAAAAAACCTAATTTTTTTATTTGCAAAAATTTCAAACACAACCGATTCTAGTAAAACTCACATGGGTTCAATATTACAGGCATTTTCCCACATTTTGCATGTTTGATTTAGGAAATATGATTGAAAATATTTTCATTGCTTTTTTCGCAACATATCAGGATTTTAGGAATATTACTGTCATATTGAGTAAAAAACTACTTTTTGTGTTTGCAAGATTTGAAAAAGCATATGTTTCGAGTAAAACTCCGTAGAATGCATTATTTGAGGTATCATTAGCCATTTTGCATGTGTAGTTAGGAGTTATTTTTAAATAACTGTCATATTGAGTGTGACAGTATACTGTCATAGTGAGTAAAACTTAATTTTTGTATTTGCAAACCTTATAAGAACAACTGATTCTAGTAAAACTCACATGGATTTAATATTACAGGCATTTTTAGACATTTTGCATTGTTGGTTTAGGAATTATGTTGGAATACATTTTTATTGCTTTTTTCGCATTATCTCAGGATTTTAAGAACATTACTGTCATATTGAGTAAAAAACTACTTTTTGTGTTTGCAAGCCTTAAAAAAGCATATGTTTCGAGTAAAACTCATAATAATGCATTATTTCAGGCAATATTAGCTCATTTTTATGTGTAGTTTAGGAGTTATGTTTATTTACTGTCATATTGAGTGTACATTGTCATGGTGAAAAAAACCTAATTTTTGTTTTTGCAAACTTTACTAAAACAACTGATTCTAGTAAAACTCACATGGATTCAATAATACAGGCATTTTTACACATTTTGCATGTTTAGTTTAGATTTTATGATTGAATACATTTTTATTGCTTTTTTCGCATTATCTCAGGATTATAAGAACTTTACTGTCATTTTGAGTAAAAAAATACTTTTTGTGTTTGCAAGCCTTAAGAAAGCATATGTTTCGAAGAAAACTCCCAAGGATCCATTATTTCAAAATTGTCATATTGAGTGTGACAGTTTACTTTCATAAAGAGTAAAACCTAATTTTTGCTTTTGCAAACCTTACTAAAACAACTGATTCTAGTGAAACTCACAAGGATATAATATTACTGGCATTTTTAGACATTTTGCATTGTTGGTTTAGGAATTATGTTGGAATACATTTTTATTGCTTTTTTCGCATTATCTCAGAATTTTAAGAACATTACTGTCATATTGAGTAAAAAAAAATACTTTTTGTGTTTGCAAGCCTTAAGAAAGCATATTTTTCAAGGAAAACTCCCAAGGATCCATTATTTCAAACATTATTAGCCCTTTTGCATGAGTAGTTTAGGAGTTATGATTAAAAAACTGTCATATTGAGTGTGACGTTTACTTTCATAAAGAGTAAAACCTAATTTTTGTTTTTGCAAACTTTACTAAATCAACTGATTCTAGTAAAACTCACATGGATTCAATAATACAGGCATTTTTACACATTTTGTAATGTTGGTTTAGAAATTATGATTGAAGAATTTTTTTTTGCTTTTTTCGCATTATCTCAGGAATTGAAGAACATTACTGTCATATTGAGTAAAAAAATACTTTTTGTGTTTGCAAGCCTTAAGAAAGCATATGTTTCGAGGAAAACTCCCAAGGATCCATTATTTCAAACATTATTAGCCATTTTTCATGAGTAGTTTAGGAGTTATGATTAAAAAACTGTCATATTGAGTGTGACAGTTTACTTTCCTAAAGAGTAAAACCTAATTTTTGTTTTTGGAAACCTTATAAGAACAACTGATTCTAGTAAAACTCACATGGATTTAATATTACAGGCATTTTTAGACATTTTGCATTGTTGGTTTAGGAATTATGTTGGAATAAATTTTTATTGCTTTTTTCGCATTATCTCAGGATTTTAAGAACATTACTGTCATATTGAGTAAAAAACTACTTTTTGTGTTTGCAAGCCTTAAAAAAGCATATGTTTCGAGTAAAACTCATAATAATGCATTATTTCAGGCAATATTAGCTCATTTTTATGTGTAGTTTAGGAGTTATGTTTATTTACTGTCATATTGAGTGTACATTGTCATGGTGAAAAAAACCTAATTTTTGTTTTTGCAAACTTTACTAAAACAACTGATTCTAGTAAAACTCACATGGATTCAATAATACAGGCATTTTTACACATTTTGCATGTTTAGTTTAGAAATTATGATTGAATACATTTTTATTGCTTTTTTCGCATTATCTCAGGATTTTAAGAACTTTACTGTCATTTTGAGTAAAAAAATACTTTTTGTGTTTGCAAGCCTTAAGAAAGCATATGTTTCGAAGAAAACTCCCAAGGATCCATTATTTCAAAATTGTCATATTGAGTGTGACAGTTTACTTTCATAAAGAGTAAAACCTAATTTTTGCTTTTGCAAACCTTACTAAAACAACTGATTCTAGTGAAACTCACAAGGATATAATATTACTGGCATTTTTAGACATTTTGCATTGTTGGTTTAGGAATTATGTTGGAATACATTTTTATTGCTTTTTTCGCATTATCTCAGAATTTTAAGAACATTACTGTCATATTGAGTAAAAAAAAATACTTTTTGTGTTTGCAAGCCTTAAGAAAGCATATTTTTCAAGGAAAACTCCCAAGGATCCATTATTTCAAACATTATTAGCCATTTTGCATGAGTAGTTTAGGAGTTATGATTAAAAAACTGTCATATTGAGTGTGACGTTTACTTTCATAAAGAGTAAAACCTAATTTTTGTTTTTGCAAACTTTACTAAATCAACTGATTCTAGTAAAACTCACATGGATTCAATAATACAGGCATTTTTACACATTTTGCAATGTTGGTTTAGAAATTATGATTGAAGAATTTTTTTTTGCTTTTTTCGCATTATCTCAGGAATTGAAGAACATTACTGTCATATTGAGTAAAAAAATACTTTTTGTGTTTGCAAGCCTTAAGAAAGCATATGTTTCGAGGAAAACTCCCAAGGATCCATTATTTCAAACATTATTAGCCATTTTGCATGAGTAGTTTAGGAGTTATGATTAAAAAACTGTCATATTGAGTGTGACAGTTTACTTTCCTAAAGAGTAAAACCTAATTTTTGTTTTTGCAAACCTTACTAAAACAACTGATTCTAGTAAAACTCACATGGACATAATATTACAGAATTTTTTAGACATTTCGCATTGTTGGTTTAGGAATTATGTTGGAATACATTTATTGCTTTTTTTCGCATTATCTCAGATTTTTAAGAACATTACTGTCATATTGAGTAAAAAACTAGTTTTTGTGTTTTCAAGCCTTAAAAAAGCATATGTTTTGAGTAAAACTCACAAGAATGCATTATTTCAGGCAATATTAGCTCATTTTTATGTGTAGTTTAGGAGTTATGTTTAATTTACTGTCATATTGAGTGTACATTGTCATGGTGAAAAAAACCCACTTTTTCTAATTGCAAACCTTTCAAACACAACTGATTCTAGTAAAACATACATTGATTCAATATTACAGGCATTTTTACACATTTTGCATGTTTGGTTTAGGAATTATAATGGAATACATTTTTTTTGTGCTTTTTTCGTAATTATCTCAGGATTTTAAGAACATTACTGTCATATTGAGTAAAAAACTACTTTTTGTGTTTGCAAGATTTAAAAAAGCATATGTTTCGAGGAAAACTCCTAAGGATGCATTATTTCAGGCATAAATAGCCATTTTGCTTGTGTGGATTAGGAGTTTTTAAATAACTGTCATATTGCGTGTGGCTGTTAGTTACCTAATTTTTGTATTTTTAAACCTGAAAACCTCCTGATTCTAGTAAAATTCACAAAGATACAATATTACAGGCATTTTTAGACATAATGCAGGTTTGGTTTTGGAGTTAGGTTTATAACTTTTCATATTTAGTATGACAGTTATACTGTCATATTAAGTAAAAAAAAACTTTGCAAACCTTACAAAATATTTTTTTCCAGTAAAACTCACAAAGATACATTTCTCTTATTAGCCATTTTGCATGTGTGGTTTCGGAATTATGTTTAAATAACTGTCAGATACAGAGACAGAGACAGTATACATGGGGAAGGCGTGGCGCAGTTGGGAGAGTGGCCGTTCCAGCAACCTGAGGGTTCTTGGTTCGATCCCCACCTTCTACCAACCTCGTCACGTCTGTTGCGTCCTTGAGGGAGACACTTTACCCTTGCTCCTGATGGGTTGTGGTTAGGGCCTTGCATGCCAGCTTCCACCATGAGTGTGTGAATGTGTGTGTGAATGGATGAATGTAAAAATAGTGTCAAAGCGCTTTGTGTACCTTGAAGGTAGAAAAGCGCTATACAAGTATAGCCCATTTACCATAGTGAGTAAAACCAAATGTTTGTATTTACAAACCTTACAAAAACAACCCATTCTAGTAAAAGTCACACAGATACAATATTGTAGGCATTTTTAGACATAATGCATGTTTGGTTTTGGAGTTATGTTTATATAACCTCCTTTCTGAGCCGCCACCTTATCGTGGTAGAGGAGTTTGCGGGGCCCACTGATCCTAGGAGCTATGCTGTCTGTGGGCTTCTATGCCCCCTCGTAGGCTCTCCCAAGACAAATAGGTCCTAGGTGAGGGATCAGACAAAGAGCAGCTCAAAGACCTTTATGAAAAGTACAAATAGAGGTCCTAGATTTTTCCTCGCCCGGCGCGGGTCACCATGGCTCCCCTGTGGAGCCAGGCCCAGAGGTGGGGCACGATGGTGAGCGCCTGTTGGCTGGCTCAGCTCAATGAAGCAACGTGGTTCCCTCCACCAATGGGCTCACCACTCATGGGCTGGGTTATAGAGGTCGGGTGCTGAGCGGCAGCCGAAGGCAGGGCACTTGGCGGTCCGATCATCGGCTACATAAGCTAGCTCTTCTGACGTGAAATTAAAAGTTAAAGTTAAAGTACCAATGATTGTCACACACACACACTAGGTGTGGCGAGACTATTCTCTGCATTTGACCCATCACCCTTGATCACCCCCTGGGAGGTGAGGGGAGCAGTGGGCAGCAGCGGTGGCCGCGCCCGGGAATAATTTTTGGTGATTTAACCCCCAATTCCAACCCTTGATGCTGAGTGCCAAGCAGGGAGGTAATGGGTCCCATTTTTATAGTCTTTGGTATGACTCGGCCGGGGTTTGAACTCACAACCTACCGATCTCAGGGCGGACACTCTAACCACTAGGCCACTGAGTAGGTTGCTAGGCCACTAAATGTCACCTCGCTGGGAGGGAAGGAGCCTGAGCTGATGTGCGAGGTGGAGAAGTTCCGGCTAGATATAGTTGGACTCACTTCGACGCACAGGAACCTGTTCTCTCGAGAGGGGCTGGACTCTCTTCCACTATGGCGTTGCAAGCAATGACAGGCTGGGGTGGCAATTCTTGTTGTCCCCCCGGCTCAAAGACAAGAGTATGGGGTATCGGACTGTCTGATTGTGGCGGGTCGCTCCCTGTATGATCAGTGTAGGGCAGCCTTGGTCCGCCAAGGCTGCCCTTTGTCACCGATTCTGTTGTTAACTTTTATGGACAGAATTGCAGTCATGGCGTTGAGGGGATCCGGTTTGGTGGTTGCAGGATTAGGTCTCTGCTTTTTGTAGTTGATGTGGTCCTGATGGCTTCAACTGGCCAGGATCTCCAGCTCTCATTGGATGGCCGAGTATGAAGCGACTGGGATGAGAATCAGCACCTCCAAGTCCGAGTCCATGGTTCTCGCCCGGTAAAGGGTGGGGTGCCATTTCCAGGTTGAGGTGGCGATGGCACATACTAGATGGCCCCAAGTGGAGGAGTTCAACTACCTAGGAGTCTTGTTCACGAGTGAGGGAAGAGTGGATCATGAGATCCACAGGCGGATCGGTGCGGCGTCTTCAGTAATGAGGACGCTATATTGATCCATTGTGCTGAGCCAGAATTAAAAGCTCTAAATTTACCGGTCGATCTACATTCTCATCCTGCACCTATGGTCATGGTTATGACCGAAAAGACAAGATCCCGGGTACAAGCGGCCAAATTGAGTTTCCTCCGCCGGGTGGCGGGTCTCTCCCTTAGAGATAGGATAAGAAGCTCTGTCATCCGGGAGGAAATCAGAGTAAAGCGCTGCTCCTCCACATTGAGAGGAGCCAGATGAGGTGGTTCGGGCATCTGCTCAGGATGCCACCCGAACGCCTCCCGAGGGAGGTGTTTAGGGCAAGTCCGACCGGCAGGAGGCCACGGGGAAGACCCAGGACACATTGGGAAGATTTTGTCTCCAGGCTGGCCTGGGAACGCCTCAGGATCCCCCGAGAAGAGCTGGAAGAAGTGGCTGGGGAGAGGGAAGTCTGGGCTTCTCTGTTTAGGCTGCTTCCCCCGCAACCCGACCTCGGTTAAGCGGAAGAAAATGGATGGATTTAGTAACGACAACAAAAAATGCCCATCCATCCATTTTCTACCGCTTATTCCCTTTTGGGGTGGCAGGGGGCGCTGGAGCCTATCTCAGCTACAATCGGGCGGAAGGCGGGGTACACCCGCCACCTCATCGCAAAAAATAATTCTAGTAAAACTCACATTGATACAATTTTACAGGTATTTTTAGACATATTGCATGTTTGGTTTTGGAATTATGTTTATATAACTTTCATATGTATTAGACAGTTATACTGTCATCTTGAGTAAAACTAACTTGTGTCTTTACAAACATTACAAACTATGTTTTTCCAGTAAAACTCACAAAAATAATGTTTTCCAGGCATTATTAGACATTTTTCATGTGTGGTTTAGGAAATATGTTTAAATAACTGTCATATTGAATGTGGCAGTTATACTGTTATTATGTGTAAAACCAAATTTTTGTATTTGCAAACCTTACAAAAACAACTGATTCTAGTCAAACTCACATAGATTCAATATTACAGGCATTTTTAGACATTTCACATGTTTGAATACATTTTTATTGCTTTTTTCGTTAGGGCAAGTCCGATCGGCAGGAGGCCACGGGGAAGACCCAGGACACATTGGGAAGACTATGTCTCAGGCTGGCCTGGGAACGCCTCGGGATCCCCCGAGAAGAGCTGGACAAAGTGGCTGGGGCTTCTCTGCTTAGGCTGCTGCCCCCGCAACCCGACCTCGGATAAGCGGAAGAAAATGGATGGATTTAGTATGACAGTTATACTGTCATATTGAGTAAAAAAACTATTTTTCATAGATTCAATATTACAGGCATCTTTAGATGGATTGCATGTTTGGTTTTGGAGATATGTTTATACAACTTTCATATTTAGTATGTCAGTTATACTGTCATATTGAGTTTGGATTCACTCGAGGGAGTACTGGAAAGTGCTCCACCGGGTGATTCCCTCGTTCTACTGGGGGCCTTCAACGCTCATCTTGGCAACAACAGTGAAACCTGGAGAGGCGTGATTGGGAAGAATGGCCGCCCGGATCTGAACCCGAGTGGTGTTTTGTTATTGGACTTTTGTGCTCGTCACAGATTGTCAATAACAATAACAACAATATGACAGTATAACTGTCATACTAAATATGAAAGTTGTAAAAACATAACTCCAAAACCAAACAAGCAATCCGTCTAAAAATGTAATATTCAATCTATGTGAGTTTTACCAGAATCAGGTATTTTGGTAAGGTTTACAATTACAAAAATTAGGTTTTACTCATGACAGTATACCTGCCACATTCAATTTGACATTTATTTAAACATAACTCCTAAACCACACATGCACAATGGCTAATAATACCTGGGGAAATGTCTCTTTGTGAGTTTTACTAGAAAAAATATATTGTGTAAGGTTTGTAAAGACACAAGTTAGTTTTTTTTACTCAATATAACAGTATAGCTGTCATACTATATATAAATAAATAAATAAATAAATGGGTTGTAATTGTATAGCGCTTTTCTACCTTCAAGGTACTCAAAGCGCTTTGACACTACTTCCACATTTACCCATCACACACTGATGGAGGGAGCTGCCATGCAAGGCGCTAAACAGCACCCATCAGGAGCAAGGGTGAAGTGTCTTGCTCAGGACACAACGGACATGACGAGGTTGGTACTAGGTGGGGATTGAACCAGGGACCCTCGGGTCGCGCACGGCCATTCTTCCACTGCGCCAAACATTACTCCAAAACCAAACATGTATTACCGTATTTTCCGCACCATAAGGCGCACCTAAAAACCACAAATTTTCTCAAAAGCTGACAGTGCGCCTTATAACCCGGTGCGCTTTATATATGGATAAATATTAAGATTTATTTTCATAAAGTTTCGGTCTCGTAACTACGGTAAACAGCCGCCATCTTTTTTCCCGGTAGAACAGGAAGCGCTTCTTCTTCTACGCAAGCAACCGCCAAGGTAAGCACCCGCCCCCATAGAACAGGAAGCGCTTCTTCTTCTACTGTAAGCAACCACCCGCCCGCGTAGAAGAAGAAAAAGCGCGCGGATATTACCGTACGGTACGTTTCATTTCCTTTGTGTGTTTACATCTGTAAAGACCACAAAATGGCTCCTACTAAACGACAGGGATCCGGTTCATGAAAAGACGCAATCTCTCCATCCGCACACGGATTACTATTTCACAGCAACTGATATTCCTGTGAACCGCACTGTGGATACAACGGGAGCACGTACGGTGAATATTCGCACCACAGGGAATGAGAAGTCATCCTTCACTGTGGTTCTAGCTTGCCATGCTAATGGCCAGAAACTTCCACCCATGGTGATATTCAAAAGGAAGACCTTGCCAAAAGAGACCTTTCCAGCCGGCGTCATCATAAAAGCTAACTCGAAGGGATGGATGAAGAAAAGATGAGCGAGTGGTTAAGGTAAGTTTAAGTTTACGCGAAGAGGCCGGGTGGCTTTTTTCACGCAACTTCGTCCATGTTGATATACGATTCCATGCGCGCCCACATCACGCTGGTTTTAATATATTATTAAAGTTTGACTGACCTATTTGACTGTTTTTTTGACATTCCTTTAGCGCAGTTAGATGCGGCTTACAACACGGGGCGGCTTATAGGTGGACAATGTTTTGAAATATGCCGTTCATTGAAGGCGCGGCTTATAACCCAGGGCGCCTTATGGTGCGGAAAATACGGTATGTCTAAAAATGCCTGTAATATTGTATCTGTGTGAGTTTTACTAGAATCAGTTGTTTTTGTAAGGTTTTCAAATACCAAAATTAGGTTTTATTTACTTTGACAGTTATTTAAACATAACTCCTAAACAACAAATGCAAAATAGCTAATAATGCTTGGAGAGATGTATCGTTGTTATAGCGAGCCTGCTGACCAACAGCATCTCTGTCTGGACTGGAGCCTGCAGTGCCTCAGACTGGAAGTATCTCCAGAGAGTGGTGAGGACGGCGGAAAAGATCATCAGGACTCCTCTTCCTCCTATCCAGGAGATCGCAAAAAGCGCTGCCTGACCAGGGCTCAGAAAATTTGCAAAGACTCCTCCCACCCCCACCAAGGACTGTTTTCACTGCTGGACTCTAGAAAGAGGTTCCGCAGCCTCCGAAGCAGAACCTCCAGCTTCTTCCCTCAGGCCGTAAGACTCTTGAACGCATCATAATTAAATTATTTCCTCAACTCCCCTCAAAATGAATTAACTCGCTGGAATGAAATAAAAAATATAACATACACCCATAAACGTGGGCGCATGTGGAAAAAGTGCAATATATTTATCTGCACAGTAATCTATTTATCTATTTTTTATATATTTATATATATTTATTTATTATATATATATATATATATATGTATATATATATATATAGTATTTATATATTATTTATATATATTTATGTATCGAAATATGCACCTTATTGCTTTTTTATCCTGCACTACGACATTTCGTTCTTATCTGTGCTGTAAAGTTCAAATTTGAATGACAATAAAAAGAAAGTCTAAGTCTAAGTCTAAGTCTTTACTAGAATAACGATCTTTTGTAAGGTTTGCAAAGACACAAGTTAGGTTTTTTTTTACTCAATGGTAATATACAGTATAACTGTCATACTAAATATGAAAGTTGTATAATCAAAACTCCAAAACCAAACATGCAATCCGTCTAAAATGCATGTAATATTGAATCTATGTGAGTTTTACCAGAATCAGGTATTTTGGTAAGGTTTACAATTACAAACATTAGGTTTCACTCATAATGACAGTATAACTGCCACATTCAATTTGACATCTATTTAAACATAACTCCTAAACCACACATGCACAATGGCTATTAATGCCTGGAGAAATGTCTCTTTGTGAGTTTTACTGGAAAAATTGTTTTTCGTAATGTTTGTACCGACACAAGTTAGTTTTTTTTACTCAATATGACAGTGTTACTGTCATACTAAACATGAAAGTTATATAAACATAACTCCAAAACCAAACATGCATTATCTCTAAAAATGCCTGTAATTTAAAAGTTAAAAAGTTAAAGTACCAATGATTGTCACACACACACTAGGTGTGGCGAAATTATTCTCTGCATTTGACCCATCACCCTTGATCACCCCCTGGAGGTGAGGGGAGCAGTGGGCAGCAGCGGTGGCCGCGCCCGGGAATCATTTTGGTGATTTAACCCCCAATTCCAACCCTTGATGCTGAGTGCCAAGCAGGGAGGTAATGGGTCCCATTTTTTTAGTCTTTGGTATGACTCGGCCGGGGTTTGAACTCCCAACCTATCGATCCCAGGACGGACACTCTAACCACTAGGCCACTGAGTAGGTGGCCTAGTGTAATTTTGTATCCATGTGAGTTTTACTAGAATCAGTTGTTTTTGTAAGGTTTGCAAATACAAAATATGGGTTTTACTCACAGTATAATGTCACACTCAATCTGACAGTTATTTAAACATAACTCCTAAACCACACATGCCAAATGGCTAATAATGCCTGGAGAAATGTCTCTTTGTGAGTTTTTCAGGAAAAAAAACATTTTGTAAGGTTTGTAAAGACACAAGTTAGTTTTTATTACTCAATATGACAGTATTACTGTAATACTAAATATGAAAGTTATATAAACACAACTCCAAAATCAAACATGCATCATGTCTAAAAATGCCTGCAATATTGCATCCATGTGAGTTTTACTAGAATCAGTTGTTTTTGTAAGGTTTTTGCAAATACAAAAATTAGGTTTTACTCACTATGACAGTTATTTAAACATAACTCCTAAACAACAAATGCAAAATGACTAATAATGCTTGGAGAAATGTATCTTTGTTAGATTTACTAGAAAAAATATATTTTGTAAGTTAGTTTTTTTTACTTAATATGACAGTATAACTGTCATACTAAATCCATCCATTTTCTTCCGCTTATCCGAGGTCCGGTTGCAGGGGCAGCAGCCTAAGCAGAGAAGCCCGGACTTCCCTATCCCCAACCACTTCGTCCAGCTCTTCTCGGGGGATCCCGAGGCGTTCGACAGCCCAGCCGGGAGACATAGTCTTCCCAATGTGTCCTGGGTCTTCCCCGCGGCCTCCTGCCCGTCGGACTTGCCCTAATGAAAAAAGCAATACAAATGTATTCAAACACAACTCTAAACCAAACATGTAAAATGTCTAAAAATGCCTGTAAAATTGAATCTATGTTTTACTAGAATCAGTTGTTTTTATAAGGTTTGCAAATACAAAATGAGGTTTTACACATAATGACAGTATAACTGCCACACTCAATATGACAGTTATTTAAACATAACTCCTAAACCACACATGAAAAATGTCTGATAATTCGTGAAGAAATGTATCTTTGTGATTTTTATTAGAAACGTTTTCTTTTGTGAGGTTTGCAAAGACACAAGTTAGTTTTTTTTACTCAATATGACAATATGACACTCACTATGACAGTTATTTAAACATAACTCCTAAACTCATACTTGCCAACATTGAGACCTCCGATTTCAGGATGTGGGGGTGGGGAAGGCATGGTCGGGGGTGGGGTGGGGGCGTGGTTGGGTGTGTGGTTAAGAGGGGAGGAGTATATTTAGAGCTAGAATTTACCAAGTCAAGTATTTCATATATATATATATATATATATATATATATATATATATATATATATATATATATATATATATATTTATATATATATAAAAAAACTTGACTTTCAGTGAATTCTAGCTATATATATATATATATATATATATATATATATATATATATATATATATATATATATATATATATATATGTGTGGGGAAAAAAATCACAAGACTACTTCATCTCTACAGGCCTGTTTCATGAGGGGTTCCCTCAATCATCAGGAGATATAAGACATATATCAATCAATCAATCAATCAATGTTTATTTATAGAGCCCTAAATCACAAGTGTCTCAAAGGGCTGCACAAGCCACAACGACATCCTCGGCATAGCCCACATAAGGGCAAGGAAAAACTCACCCCAGTGGGACGTCGATGTGAATGACTATGAGAAACCTTGGAGAGGACCGCATATGTGGGTAACCCCCCCCCCCCTCTAGGGAGACCGAATGCAATGGATGTCGAGTGGGTCTAACATAATATTGTGAGAGTCCAGTCCATAGTGGATCCAGCATAACAGTAAGAGTACAGTCCACAGTGGGGTCAGCAGGAAACCATCCCGAGCGGAGACGGGTCAGCAGCGCAGAGATGTTCCCAACCGATATACAGGCGAGCGGTCCACCCCGGGTCCCGACCCCGGACAGCCAGCACCCCATCCATGGCCACCGGATCTGTGTGTCTCCCCTTCCACAAGGGATAGGGGGGAGCAGAGGAGAAAAGAAAAGAAACGGCAGATCAACTGGTCTAAAAAAGGGGGGCTATTCAAAGGTTAGAGTATACAAATGAGTTTTGAGATGGGACTTAAATGTTTCTACTGAGGTAGCATCTCTAACTGTTACCGGGAGGGCATTCCATAGTGCTGGAGCCCGAATAGAAAACGCTCTACAGCCCGCAGACTTTTTTTGGGCTCTGGGAATCACTAATAAGCCGGAGTTCTTTGAACGCAGATTTCTTGCCGGGACATATGGTACAATACAATCGGCAAGATAGGCTGGAGCTAGACCGTGTAGTATTTTATACGTAAGTAGTAAAACCTTAAAGTCGCATCTTAAGTGCACAGGAAGCCAGTGCAGGTGAGCCAGTATAGGCGTAATATGATCAAACTTTCTTGTTCTTGTCAAAAGTCTAGCAGCCGCATTTTGTACCAACTGTAATCTTTTAATGCTAGACATAGGGAGACCCGAAAATAATACGTTACAGTAATCGAGACGAGACGTAACGAACGCATGAATAATGATCTCAGCGTCGCTAGTGGACAAAATGGAACGAATTTTAGCGATATTACGGAGATGAAAGAAGGCCGTTTTAGTAACACTCTTTATGTGTGACTCAAAGGAGAGAGTTGGGTCGAAGATAATACCCAGATTCTTTACTGAGTCGCTTTGTGTAATTGTTTGGTTGTCAAATGTTAAGGTGGTATTATCAAATAAATGTCGGTGTTTAGCAGGACCGATAATCAGCATTTCCGTTTTCTTAGTGTTGAGTTGCAAGAAGTTAGCGGACATCCATTGTTTAATTTCATTAAGACACGCCTCCAGCTGACTACAATCCGGCGTGTTGGTCAGCTTTAGGGGCATGTAGAGTTGGGTGTCATCAGCATAGCAATGAAAGCTAACACCGTATTTGCGTATGATGTCGCCTAGCGGCAGCATGTAAATACTAAAGAGTGCAGGGCCAAGAACCGAACCTTGGGGGACTCCGCACGTTACCTTAACATAGTCCGAGGTCACATTGTTATGGGAGACGCACTGCATCCTGTCAGTAAGATAAGAGTTAAACCACGACAAGGCTAAGTCTGACATACCAATACGTGTTTTGATACGCTCTAATAAAATGTTATGATCGACGGTATCGAAAGCAGCGCTAAGATCAAGAAGCAGCAACATAGATGACGCATCAGAATCCATCGTTAGCAGTAGATCATTAGTCATTTTTGCGAGGGCTGTCTCCGTAGAGTGATTTGCCCTGAAACCGGATTGAAAAGGTTCACAGAGATTGTTAGACATTAAGTGTTCATTTAGCTGCTGTGCGACAATTTTTTCGAGGATTTTCGAGATAAACGGAAGGTGGGACACCGGCCGGTAGTTTACCATGAGGTCAGGATCGAGGTTAGGTCTTTTGAGCAAAGGATGAATAACCGCTTTTTTGAATGCTAGTGGAACAGTGCCAGAGGAAAGTGATAAGTTTATAATATTTAGCACTGATGGACCTAATAATACAAAAAGCTCCTTAATAAGTTTCCCAGGAAATGGGTCAAGTAAACATGTTGTTTGTTTTGTCCCCTTAACACATCTTAACAATTCCTCTAATGTTATTTCATCAAAGAGAGAGAAACTATTTTGGAGGGCGGTATCCTTCGTAGATACAGTCGTATCTGTGTTAATAGAACCCAGTTGTAGCTGCGATGCATTGTCTTTAATCTCCTTTCTAATGAGTTCAATTTTCTTATTAAAGAAATTCATAAAATCATCTGCTGAGTGGGTGGAGCTACTGGGAGGAGTCCCTTGTTGGGTTAGCGATGCTACTGTACTAAACAAAAATTGCGGATCATTTTTGTTGAGGTGGATGAGATTTGAGTAATATTTAGCTTTAGCTAGGGTAAGCATGTGTTTATAAGTTATTAAACTATCACTCCATGCTTGATGGAAAACCTCAAGTTTAGTAGCGCGCCATTTGCGTTCCAGCTTTCTACATGATAATTTATGGGCTCTAGTTTCTTCTGTAAACCATGGGGTGCGCCTTTTAGGGGCTCTTTTAAGCTTTAGCGGTGCTATACTATCAATGGTGTCCCGCAGGGCGTCGTTAAAGTTGTTAGTGAGGTTATCAATAGAGCCGACATAATTTGGGAATGGTGCCATTACCGAAGGCAGTAGGCCAGCAAGAGTCATCGTTGTGGCAGCATTAATGTTGCGGCTGCTATAGTAGTTATTATTATTAGTTTGTTGGCAATGAGTCAGAACTTCGAATTTTATAAGGTAATGATCGGACATTACTTTAGTATACGGGAGTATCGTAACTTTGGAGGTGGTGACACCCCTGACCAGCACTAGATCTATCGTATTTCCGTTGCGATGCGTAGGTTCATTTATTATTTGTGAAAGACCACAGCTATCAATTATAGTCTGGAGCGCCATGCACTGAGGGTCCGATGGGGTATTCATATGGATATTAAAGTCCCCCATTATGATTATATTGTCGGCGTGCGTCACTAAATCAGCAACGAACTCTGAAAATTCACTGATGAAGTCCGAATTGGGTCCTGGGGGGCGGTAGATAACAGCCAGGTGGAGAGGCAGCGGTGTGACAAACCTCATAGTAAGCATCTCAAACGAGTTATATTTATTATTTAGGTTCGGGGTAAGATTAAAGTTTTTATTGTGGATGAGTGCAACTCCCCCACCCCTTTTAATGGGACGGGCAATATGCGCTCCCGCATAGCCAGGAGGAGACGCCTCACCCAGCGCAAAGAAATCATCTGGTTTGAGCCAGGTCTCGGCGAGACCAATAACGTCAAGATTATTGTCTCTAATGACCTCATTCACTAATAACGTTTTGGAAGATAATGATCTTATGTTTAAGAAGCCCATATTATAGGTAGTGGGCTGTTTTGAGGAGTTTTTGTTGAAATTATCCGTAGTAGCAATATTAATAATGTTGTGTTTATTATGTGTAGTGCAATTTAAATAATTTCGACCAAAACTAGGAATTGATATGACGGGAATTTTCCGATTGTTTGCTTGATGTTGTGATAAACCGAACGCATCATAACTTGCCACCTCAGTAGAGTGCATGTCTACTTTTGACACAGAAAAAACATTTTTGAGTTGTGTATTGTTCTAAAATAGTTGCTATGTGTGCAGGTATTATCCAGCCTGGCGCTGGCTAGTTCTATTTTAACAAACTTCTCACCCGGACTAGCGCTTCTTTGAGGATTAGCCTTTCGCTTTGTTGTTAGCCCCGCTCGGCATCCCCGCTTCTGCTTCCGCTCACACCGCTTACGTGTCTTCCGTTGACGGTCCTCGCTGGCACTTAACTCCGCTGCTTTCGAGGCCGCTGGATGTAGCCGGCGAAGAATCCCCATGCTAGCGAGGAGGTCGAAAGTACCCGCATCTTTCAGCCTATAACGGCCCGATCTATCCACATCCAGAATCGTCTGTCGGTCGTATCTGATCACGAAGTGTCCACGCTATGAGCCAGCCATGAAATAGACAGAATTGACGGGTATTTTTGCCAAATCGCTCTACACTTCCAAGAGCGTCTGCAAGCCGCTGCCATCAGGGCGCCGCCATCTTGGCTGAATATATATATATACAGGTAAAAGCCAGTAAATTAGAATATTTTGAAAAACTTGATTTATTTCAGTAATTGCATTCAAAAGGTGTAACTTGTACATTATATTTATTCATTGCACACAGACTGATGCATTCAAATGTTTATTTCATTTAATTTTGATGATTTGAAGTGGCAACAAATGAAAATCCAAAATTCCGTGTGTCACAAAATTAGAATATTACTTAAGGCTAATACAAAAAAGGGATTTTTAGAAATGTTGGCCAACTGAAAAGTATGAAAATGAAAAATATGAGCATGTACAATACTCAATACTAGGGTTGGAGCTCCTTTTGCCTCAATTACTGCGTTAATGCGGCGTGGCATGGAGTCGATGAGTTTCTGGCACTGCTCAGGTGTTATGAGAGCCCAGGTTGCTCTGACAGTGGCCTTCAACTCTTCTGCGTTTTTGGGTCTGGCATTCTGCATCTTCCTTTTCACAATACCCCACAGATTTTCTATGGGGCTAAGGTCAGGGGAGTTGGCGGGCCAATTTAGAACAGAAATACCATGGTCCGTAAACCAGGCACGGGTAGATTTTGCGCTGTGTGCAGGCGC
Source organism: Nerophis lumbriciformis (assembly GCF_033978685.3). Taxonomy (NCBI): domain Eukaryota; kingdom Metazoa; phylum Chordata; class Actinopteri; order Syngnathiformes; family Syngnathidae; genus Nerophis; species Nerophis lumbriciformis. The sequence goes on along the minus strand of NC_084586.2, from coordinate 9,638,727 downwards.
CAAGTCCTGTTGGAACTTGAAATCTCCATCTCCATAGAGCAGGTCAGCAGCAGGAAGCATGAAGTGCTCTAAAACTTGCTGGTAGACGGCTGCGTTAACCCTGGATCTCAGGAAACAGAGTGGACCGACACTAGCAGATGACATGGCACCCCAAACCAGCCTAGAAATTCTGTCCATAAAGGTTATGAACAGAATCGGTGACAAAGGGCAGCCTTGGCGGAGTCCAACCCTCACTGGAAACGGGTCCGACTTACTGCCGGCAATGCGGACCAAGCTCTGACTCTTGCAAAGGGAGCGAACCGCCACAATAAGACAGTCCGTTACTCCATACTCTCTAAGCACTCTCCACAGGACTTCCAGGGGTAAATGGTCGAATGCCTTCTCCAAGTCCATAAAGCACATGTAGACTGGTTGGGCAAACTCACATGCACCCTCAAGGACCCTGCCGAGAGTATAAAGCTGGTCCGCAGTTCCACGACCAGGACGTAAACCACACTGTTCCTCCTGAATCCGAGGTTTGACTATCCGGCGTAGCCTCTTCTCCAGTACACATGAATAGACCTTACCGGGAAGACTGAGGAGTGTGATCTCACGATAGTTGAAACACACCCTCTGGTTCCCCTTCTTAAAGAGAGGAACCACCACCCCGGTCTCCCAATCCAGAAGTACCGCACCCGATGTCCACGCGATGTTGCAGAGTCTTGTCAACCAAGACAGCCCCACAGCATCCAGAGCCTTAAGGAACTCCGGACAGATCTCATCCACCCCCAGGGCGTTGCCATTGAGGAGCTTTTTAACTACCTTGGCATCCTCAGCCCCAGAAATAGGAGAGCCCACCACAGATTCCCCAGGCACTGCTTCCTCATAGGAAGACATGTTGGTGGGATTAAGGAGGTCTTCGAAGTATTCCCTCCACCGATCAATAACAGCTGCAGTAGAGGTCAGCAGCGCACCATCCTCACCATACACGGTGTTACAGTGCACTGCTGCCCCCCCTTGAGCCGGCGGATGGTGGTCCAGAATCGCTTCGAAGCCGTCTGGAAGTCGTTTTCCATGGCTTCTCCAAACTCCTCCCATGTCCGAGTTTTTGCCTCTGCGACCGCTGAAGCCGCACTTCGCTTGGCCTGTCGGCTGCCTCTGGAGTCCCATGAGCCTAAAGGACCCGATAGGCTCTTTCTTCAGCTTGACGGCATCCCTCACTGCTGGTGTCCACCAGCGGGTTCTAGGATTACCGCCACGACAGGCACCAAACTCCTTGCGGCAACAGCTCCAATCAGCCGGCTCGACAAGAGAGGCACGTAACAAGGTCCACTCAGACTCAATGTCCAGCGCCTCGCTCGTGACATGTTCAAAGTTCTTCCGGAGGCGTTCCCAGCAAACCCTCACAATGCGTTTGGGCCTGCCGGTCTGTCAGGCATCCTCCCCCAAAATTATTTTTGTGAGTTTTACTGGAAAAACATAGTTTGTAATGTTTGTAAAGACACAAGTTAGTTTTACTCAAGATGACAGTATAACTGTCATAATACATATGAAAGTTATATAAACATAATTCCAAAACCAAACATGCATTATGTCTAAAAATACCTGTAAAATTGTATCCATGTGAGTTTTACTATAATCATTTTTTGCGATGAGATGGCGATGGTGTACCCCACCTTCCGCCCGATTGTAGCTGAGATAGGCTCCAGCGCCTCCTGCCACCCCAAAAGGGAATAAGCGGTAGAAAATGGATAGATGGGCATTTTTTGTTGTCGTTACTAAATCCATCCACTTTCTTCCGCTTAACCGAGGTCGGGTTGCAGGGGCAGCAGCCTAAACAGAGAAGCCCAGACTTCCCTCTCCCCAGCCACTTCTTCCAGCTCTTCTCGGGGGATCCTGAGGCGTTCCCAGGCCAGCCGGGAGACATAATCTTCCCAATGTGTCCTGGGTCTTCCCCGTGGCCTCCTGCCGGTCGGACTTGCCCTAAACACCTCCCTCGGGAGGCGTTCGGGTGGCATCCTGAGCAGATGCCCGAACCACCTCATCTGGCTCCTCTCAATGTGGAGGAGCAGCGCTTTACTCTGAGTTCCTCCAGGATGACAGAGCTTCTTATCCTATCTCTAAGGGAGAGACCCGCCACCCGAAGGAGGAAACTCTTGTCTTTGATCTTGTCTTTTCGGTCATAACCATGACCATGGGTGCAGGATGGGACTGTAGATCGACCGGTAAATTTAGAGCTTTTAATTCTGGCTCAGCTCCTTCTTCACCACAATGGATCGATATAGCGTCCTCATTACTGAAGACGCTGCACCGATCCGCCTGTGGATCTCATGATCCACTCTTCCCTCACTCGTGAACAAGACTCCTAGGTACTTGAACTCCTCCACTTGGGGCCATCTAGTATGTGCCATCGCCTCCTCAACCTGGAAATGGCACCCCACCCTTTACCGGGCGAGAACCATGGACTCGGACTTGGAGGTGCTGACTCTCATCCCAGTCGCTTCATACTCGGCCATCCAATGAGAGCTGGAGATCCTGGCCAGTTGAAGCCATCAGGACCACATCAACTGCAAAAAGCAGAGACCTAATCCTGCAACCACCAAACCGGATCCCCTCAACGCCATGACTGCAATTCTGTCCATAAAAGTTAACAACAGAATCGGTGACAAAGGGCAGCCTTGGCGGGCCAAGGCTGCCCTACACTGATCATACAGGGAGCGACCCGCCACAATCAGACAGTCCGATACCCCATACTCTTGTCTTTGAGCCGGGGGGACAACAAGAAATGCCACCCCAGCCTCTCATTGCTTGCAACGCCATAGTGGAAGAGAGTCCAGCCCCTCTCGAGAGAACAGGTTCCTGTGCGTCGAAGTGAGTCCAACTATATCTAGCCGGAACTTCTCCACCTCGCACACCAGCTCAGGCTCCTTCCCTCCCAGCGAGGTGACATTTCACGTCAGAAGAGCTAGCTTATGTAGCCGATGATCGGACCGCCAAGTGCCCTGCCTTCGGCTACCGCTCAGCTCACACTATAACCCAGCCCATGAGTGGTGAGCCCATTGGAGGAGGGAACCACGTTGCTTCATTGAGCTGAGCCAGCCAACAGGCGCTCGCCATCGTGCCCCACCTCTGGGCCTGGCTCCACAGGGGAGCCACGGTAACCCGCGTCCGGGCGAGGAAAAATCTAGGACCTCGATTTGTACTTTTCATAAAGGTCTTTGAGCTGCTCTTTGTCTGATCCCTCACCTAGGACCTATTTGTCTTGGGAGAGCCTACGAGGGGGCATAGAAGCCCACAGACAGCATAGCTCCTAGGATCAGTGGGCTCCGCAAACTCCTCTACCACGAAAGGTGGCGGCTCAGAAAGGAGGTTTTATAAACATAACTCAAAAACCAAGATTAGGTTGTTTTTTTTCACCATGACAATGTACCCTCATCCATCCATCCATTTTTCTACCGCTTATTCTCTTTGGGGTCGCGGGGGGGCGCTGGAGCCTATCTCAGCTACAATCAGGCGGAAGGCGGTGTACACCCTGGACAAGTCGCTATCTCATCGCAGGGCCAACACAGATAGACAGACAACATTCACACTCACATTCACACACTAGGGCCAATTTGGTGTTGCCAATCAACCTATCCCCAGGTGCATGTCTTTGGAGGTGGGAGGAAGCCGGAGTACCCGGAGGGAACCCACGCAGTCACGGGGAGAACATGCAAACTCCACACAGAAAGATCCCGAGCCTGGGATTGAACCAAGGACTACTCAGGTCCTTCGTATTGTGAGGCAGACGCACTAACCCCTCTTCCACCGTGCTGCCCAATGTACACTCAATATGACAGTAAATTAAACATAACTCCTAAACTACACTTAAAAATGAGCTAATATTGCCTGAAATAATGCATTCTGTGAGTTTTACTCGAAACATATGCTTTTTTAAGGCTTGCAAACACAAAAAGTAGTTTTTACTCAATATGACAGTAATGTTCTTAAAATTCTGAGATAATGCGAAAAAAGCAAAAAAAAGTATTCCAACATAATTCCTAAACCAACATTGCGAAATGTCTAAAAATGCCTGTAATATTAAATCCATGTGAGTTTTACTAGAATCAGTTGTTTTAGTAAAGTTTGCAAAAACAAAAATTAGGTTTTACTCTTTATGAAAGTAAACGTCACACTCAATATGACAGTTTTTTAATCATAACTCCTAAACTACTCATGCAAAATTGCTAATAATGTTTGAAATAATGGATTCTTGGGTGTTTTCCTTGAAACATATGCTTTCTTAAGGCTTGCAAACACAAAAAGTATTTTTTTTTACTCAATATGACAGTAATGTTCTTAAAATTCTGAGATAATGCGAAAAAAGCAATACAAATGTATTCCAACATAATTCCTAAACCAACAATGCAAAATGTCTAAAAATGCCAGTAAGATTATATCCTTGTGAGTTTCACTAGAATCAGTGTTTTAGTAAGATTTGCAAAAGCAAAAATTAGGTTTTACTCTTTATGAAAGTAAACTGTCACACTCAATATGACAATTTTTTAATCATAACTCCTAAACCACTCATGCAAAATGGCTAATGATGTTTGAAATAATGGACCCTTGGGAGTTTTTCTCGAAACATATGCTTTCTTAAGGCTTGCAAACACAAAAAGTATTTTTTTACTCAATATGACAGTAATGTTCTTAAAATCCTGAGATAATGCGAAAAAAGCAATAAAAATGTATTCAATCATAATTTCTAAACTAAACATGCAAAATGTGTAAAAATGCCTGTAATATTGAGTCTATGTGAGTTTTACTAGAATCAGTTGATTTAGTAAAGTTTGCAAAAACAAAAATTAGGTTTTACTCTTTATGAAAGTAAACTGTCACACTCAATATGACAGTTTTTTAATCATAACTCCTAAACTACTCATGCAAAATGGCTAATAATGTTTGAAATAATGGATTATTGGGAGTTTTCCTCGAAACATTTGCTTTCTTAAGGCTTGCAAACACAAAAAGTTTTTTTTTTTACTCAATATGACAGTAATGTTCTTATAATTCTGAGATATTGCAAAAAAAGCAATACAAATGTATTCCAACATAATTCCTAAACCAACAATGCAAAATGTCTAAAAATGCCAGTAATATTAAATCCATGTGAGTTTCACTAGAATCAGTTAATTTAGTAAGGTTTGCAAAAGCAAAAATTAGGTTTTACTCTTTATGAAAGTAAACTGTCACACTCAATATGACAATTTTTGAATCATAACTCCTAAACCACTCATGCAAAATGGCTAATAATGTTTGAAATAATGGATCCTTGGGAGTTTTCATTGAAACATATGCTTTCTTAAGGCTTGCAAACACAAAAAGTATTTTTTTACTCAATATGACAGTAATGTTCTTAAAATCCTGAGATAATGCGAAAAAAGCAATAAAAATGTATTCAATCATAATTTCTAAACTAAACATGCAAAATGTGTAACAATGCCTGTATTATTGAATCCATGTGAGTTTTACTAGAATCAGTTGTTTTAGTGAAGTTTGCAAAAACAAAAATTAAGTTTTACTCTTTATGAAAGTAAACTGTCCCACTCAATATGACAGTTTTTTAATCATAACTCCTAAACTACTCATGCAAAATGGCTAATAATGTTTGAAATAATGGATTATTGGGAGTTTTCTTTGAAACATTTGCTTTCTTAAGGCTTGCAAACACAAAAAGTATTTTTTTTTACCAATATGACAGTAATGTTCTTAAAATTCTGATATAATGCGAAAAAAGCAATAAAAATGTATTCCAACATAATTCCTAAATCAACAATGCAAAATGTCTAAAAATGCCAGTAATATTAAATCCATGTGCGTTTCACTAGAATCAGTTGTTTTAGTGAAGTTTGCAAAAACAAAAATTTGGTTTTACTCTTTATGAAAGTAAACTGTCACACTCAATATGACAATTTTTGAATCATAACTCCTAAACCACTCATGCAAAATGGCTAATAATGTTTGAAATAATGGATCCTTGGGAGTTTTCATTGAAACATATGCTTTCTTAAGGCTTGCAAACACAAAAAGTATTTTTTTACTCAATATGACAGTAATGTTCTTAAAATCCTGAGATAATGCGAAAAAAGCAATAAAAATGTATTCAATCATAATTTCTAAACTAAACATGCAAAATGTGTAAAAATGCCTGTATTATTGAATCCATGTGAGTTTTACTAGAATCAGTTGTTTTAGTGAAGTTTGCAAAAACAAAAATTAGGTTTTACTCTTTATGAAAGTAAACTGTCCCACTCAATATGACAGTTTTTTAATCATAACTCCTAAACTACTCATGCAAAATGGCTAATAATGTTTGAAATAATGGATTATTGGGAGTTTTCCTCGAAACATTTGCTTTCTTAAGGCTTGCAAACACAAAAAGTATTTTTTTTACCAATATGACAGTAATGTTCTTAAAATTCTGAGATAATGCGAAAAAAGCAATAAAAATGTATTCCAACATAATTCCTAAATCAACAATGCAAAATGTCTAAAAATGCCAGTATTAAATCCATGTGCGTTTCACTAGAATCAGTTGTTTTAGTGAAGTTTGCAAAAACAAAAATTAGGTTTTACTCTTTATGAAAGTAAACTGTCACACTCAATATGACAATTTTTGAATCATAACTCCTAAACCACTCATGCAAAATGGCTAATAATGTTTGAAATAATGGATCCTTGGGAGTTTTCCTTGAAACATATGCTTTCTTAAGGCTTGCAAACACAAAAAGTATTGTTTTACTCAAAATGACAGTAATGTTCTTAAAATTCTGAGATAATGCGAAAAAAGCAATAAAAATGTATTCCAACATAATTCCTAAACCAACAATGCAAAATGTCTAAAAATGCCAGTAATATTAAATCCATGTGAGTTTCACTAGAATCAGTTGTTTTAGTAAAGTTTGCAAAAACAAAAATTAGGTTTTACTCTTTATGAAAGTAAACTGTCACACTCAATATGACAGTTTTTTAATCATAACTCCTAAACCACTCATGCAAAATGGCTAATAATGTTTGAAATAATGGATCCTTGGGAGTTTTCCTTGAAACATATGCTTTCTTAAGGCTTGCAAACACAAAAAGTATTTTTTTACTCAATATGACAGTAATGTTCTTAAAATCCTGAGATAATGCGAAAAAAGCAATAAAAATGTATTCAATCATAATTTCTAAACTAAACATGCAAAATGTGTAAAAATGCCTGTATTATTGAATACATGTGAGTTTTACTAGAATCAGTTGTTTTAGTGAAGTTTGCAAAAACAAAAATTAGGTTTTACTCTTTATGAAAGTAAACTGTCCCACTCAATATGACAGTTTTTTAATCATAACTCCTAAACTACTCATGCAAAATGGCTAATAATGTTTGAAATAATGGATTATTGGGAGTTTTCCTCGAAACATTTGCTTTCTTAAGGCTTGCAAACACAAAAAGTATTTTTTTTACCAATATGACAGTAATGTTCTTAAAATTATGAGATAATGCGAAAAAAGCAATAAAAATGTATTCCAACATAATTCCTAAATCAACATTGCAAAATGTCTAAAAATGCCAGTAATATTAAATCCATGTGCGTTTCACTAGAATCAGTTGTTTTAGTGAAGTTTGCAAAAACAAAAATTAGGTTTTACTCTTTATGAAAGTAAACTGTCACACTCAATATGACAATTTTTGAATCATAACTCCTAAACCACTCATGCAAAATGGCTAATAATGTTTGAAATAATGGATCCTTGGGAGTTTTCCTTGAAACATATGCTTTCTTAAGGCTTGCAAACACAAAAAGTATTTTTTTATTCAATATGACAGTAATGTTCTTAAAATCCTGAGATAATGCGAAAAAAGCAATAAAAATGTATTCAATCATAATTTCTAAACTAAATATGCAAAATGTGTAAAAATGCCTGTATTATTGAATCCATGTGAGTTTTACTAGAATCAGTTGTTTTAGTAAAGTTTGCAAAAACAAAAATTAGGTTTTACTCTTTATGAAAGTAAACTGTCCCACTCAATATGACAGTTTTTTAATCATAACTCCTAAACTACTCATGCAAAATGGCTAATAATGTTTGAAATAATGGATTATTGGGAGTTTTCCTCGAAACATTTGCTTTCTTAAGGCGTGCAAACACAAAAAGTATTTTTTTTTACCAATATGACAGTAATGTTCTTAAAATTCTGAGATAATGCGAAAAAAGCAATAAAAAAGTATTCCAACATAATTCCTAAATCAACAATGCAAAATGTCTAAAAATGCCAATAATATTAAATCCATGTGCGTTTCACTAGAATCTGTTGTTTTAGTGAAGTTTGCAAAAACAAAAATTAGGTTTTACTCTTTATGAAAGTAAACTGTCACACTCAATATGACAATTTTTGAATCATAACTCCTAAACCACTCATGCAAAATGGCTAATAATATTTGAAATAATGGATCCTTGGGAGTTTTCATTGAAACATATGCTTTCTTAAGGCTTGCAAACACAAAAAGTATTTTTTTACTCAATAATCATAACTCCTAAACTACTCATGCAAAATGGCTAATAATGTTTGAAATAATGGATTATTGGGAGTTTTCCTCGAAACATTTGCTTTCTTAAGGCGTGCAAACACAAAAAGTATTTTTTTTTACCAATATGACAGTAATGTTCTTAAAATCCTGAGATAATGCGAAAAAAGCAATAAAAATGTATTCAATCATAATTTATAAACTAAACATGCAAAATGTGTAAAAATGCCTGTATTATTGAATCCATGTGAGTTTTACTAGAATCAGTTGTTTTAGTGAAGTTTGCAAAAACAAAAATTAGGTTTTACTCTTTATGAAAGTAAACTGTCACACTCAATATGACAATTTTTGAATCATAACTCCTAAACCACTCATGCAAAATGGCTAATAATGTTTGAAATAATGGATCCTTGGGAGTTTTCCTTGAAACATATGCTTTCTTAAGGCTTGCAAACACAAAAAGTATTTTTTTACTCAATATGACAGTAATGTTCTTAAAATCCTGAGATAATGCGAAAAAAGCAATAAAAATGTATTCAATCATAATTTCTAAACTAAACATGCAAAATGTGTAAAATTGCCTGTATTATTGAATCCATGTGAGTTTTACTAGAATCAGTTGTTTTAGTGAAGTTTGCAAAAACAAAAATTAGGTTTTACTCTTTATGAAAGTAAACTGTCCCACTCAATATGACAGTTTTTTAATCATAACTCCTAAACTACTCATGCAAAATGGCTAATAATGTTTGAAATAATGGATTATTGGGAGTTTTCCTCGAAACATTTGCTTTCTTAAGGCTTGCAAACACAAAAAGTATTTTTTTTTACCAATATGACAGTAATGTTCTTAAAATTCTGAGATAATGCGAAAAAAGCAATAAAAATGTATTCCAACATAATTCCTAAATCAACAATGCAAAATTTCTAAAAATGCAAGTAATATTAAATCCATGTGCGTTTCACTAGAATCAGTTGTTTTAGTAAGGTTTGCAAAAGCAAAAATTAGGTTTTACTCTTTATGAAAGTAAACTGTCACTCGATATGACAATTTTTTAATCATAACTCCTAAACCACTCATGCAAAATGGCTAATAATGTTTGAAATAATGGATCCTTGGGAGTTTTCCTTGAAACATATGCTTTCTTAAGGCTTGCAAACACAAAAAGTATTTTTTTTACCAATATGACAGTAATGTTCTTAAAAATCTGAGATAATGCGAAAAAAGCAATAAAAATGTATTCCAACATAATTCCTAAACCAACAATGCAAAATGTCTAAAAATGCCACTAATATTAAATCCATGTGAGTTTCACTAGAATCAGTTGTTTTAGTAAAGTTTGCAAAAACAAAAATTTGGTTTTACTCTTTATGAAAGTAAACTGTCACACTCAATATGACAATTTTTGAATCATAACTCCTAAACCACTCATGCAAAATGGCTAATAATGTTTGAAATAATGGATTCTTGGGAGTTTTCCTTGAAACATATGCTTTCTTAAGGCTTGCAAACACAAAAAGTATTTTTTTACTCAATATGACAGTAATGTTCTTAAAATCCTGAGATAATGCGAAAAAAGCAATAAAATTGTATTCAATCATAATTTCTAAACTAAACATGCAAAATGTGTAAAAATGCCTGTATTATTGAATCCATGTGAGTTTTACTAGAATCAGTTGTTTTAGTGAAGTTTGCAAAAACAAAAATTAGGTTTTACTCTTTATGAAAGTAAACTGTCCCACTCAATATGACAGTTTTTTAATCATAACTCCTAAACTACTCATGCAAAATGGCTAATAATGTTTGAAATAATGGATTATTGGGAGTTTTCCTCGAAACATTTGCTCTCTTAAGGCTTGCAAACACAAAAAGTATTTTTTTTTACCAATATGACAGTAATGTTCTTAAAATTCTGAGATAATGCGAAAAAAGCAATAAAAATGTATTCCAACATAATTCCTAAATCAACAATGCAAAATGTCTAAAAATGCCAGTAATATTAAATCCATGTGCGTTTCACTAGAATCAGTTGTTTTAGTGAAGTTTGCAAAAACAAAAATTAGGTTTTACTCTTTATGAAAGTAAACTGTCCCACTCAATATGACAGTTTTTTAATCATAACTCCTAAACCACTCATGCAAAATGGCTAATAATGTTTGAAATAATGGATCCTTGGGAGTTTTCCTTGAAACATATGCTTTCTTAAGGCTTGCAAACACAAAAAGTATTTTTTTACTCAATATGACAGTAATGTTCTTAAAATCCTGAGATAATGCGAAAAAAGCAATAAAAATGTATTCAATCATAATTTCTAAACTAAATATGCAAAATGTGTAAAAATGCCTGTATTATTGAATCCATGTGAGTTTTACTAGAATCAGTTGTTTTAGTAAAGTTTGCAAAAACAAAAATTAGGTTTTACTCTTTATGAAAGTAAACTGTCACACTCAATATGACAATTTTTGAATCATAACTCCTAAACCACTCATGCAAAATGGCTAATAATGTTTGAAATAATGGATCCTTGGGAGTTTTCATTGAAACATATGCTTTCTTAAGGCTTGCAAACACAAAAAGTATTTTTTTACTCAATATGACAGTAATTTCCTTAAAATCCTGAGATAATGCGAAAAAAGCAATAAAAATGTGTGCCATCATAATTTCTAAACCAAACATGCAAAATGTGTAAAAATGCCTGTAATATTGAATCCATGTGAGTTTTACTAGAATCAGTTGTTTTTGTAAGGTTTTCAAATACAAAAAATAGGTTTTACTTACTATGACAGTTATTTAAACTCTATGTATCTTTGTGAGTTTTACTAGAAAAAATATATTTTGAATGTTTACAAAAACAAAAGTTAGTTTTTTTTTACTCAATATGATAGTATAACTGTCATACTAAATCCATCCATTTTCTTCCGCTTATCCGAGGTCGTGTTGTGGGGGCTGCAGCCTAAGCAGAGAAGCCCAGACTTCCCTATCCCCAGCTACTTCGTCCAGCTCTTCTCGGGGGATCCCGAGGCGTTCCCAGGCCAGCCAGCTGATATAATCTTCCCAATGTGTCCTGTGTCTTCCCCGTGGCCTCCTGCCGTTTGGACTTGCCTTAACGAAAAAAGCAATACTAATGTATTCAAACACAACTCCTAAACAAAACATGTAAAATGTCTAAAATGCCTTTAATATCCATGTGAGTTTTACAAGAATCAGTTGTTTTTGTAAGGTTTGCAAATACAAAAATTAGGTTTTACACTTAACTTTATAACTCAATATGTGTGGCAGTTATACTACCACACTCAAGTTGACAGTTATTTAAACATAACTCCCAAACTACACATGACCATTTTCTAATAATGCATGAAGAAATGTATCTTTGTGAGTTTTACTAGTAACATTTTCTTTTGTAAGGTTTGCAAGGACACGAGTTAGTTTTTTTTTACTCACTTTGACAGTATACTGTCACACTCAATTTCAGTTATTTAAACATAACTCCTAAACCACACATACAAAATGGCTAATAATGTCTGTAGAAATGTATCTTTGTGAGTTTTACTGGGAAACAATATTTTGTAAAGTTTGCAAAGACACAAATTAGTTTTTTTTACTCAATATAACAGTATAACTGTCATACTATAAACACAAGTTATATAAACATAACTCCAAAACCAAACATGCATTATGTCTAAAAATTCAGCACTGCAACTACACATGCACCGGATTTAAACTAAATGTCCCTGCTGCTGAGATCCGAGTTGCAGGGCTGGCCACCACGCCAACATCATCCAGGGCTCCAGAAACATTTGTAGGTCAATGCCCCACAATAGATGCTGGAGGCACTATTCTGCCAGGACTTTTAGACACCGGTTCCCAAGTGACGCTAATGTCCGAAAGCCTATTTAATGCTCACTTTACCGAAGCTAAGCTCGAAAGGACCCCTACCCTTTTTCGTCTAAGAGCAGCTAATGGCCTGGAAATCCCCTATATCGGCTATGCGGTTCTTGATTTTGAGGTAGAGGGTGTTAAAGTTCCCGAAAGAGGAGTAGTAATTGTTGCGGATCAAAACTGTACACACCCCTTCATAATAGGTATGAATCTAATCGTGGGTTGTTGGGATGCCGTTTTTAAATGTCCTAAGACCTCTACTCTTCGGCATCTTCAAAAGCAAAAGGTGTGGAGGGAAGCTTTTGCTACATGTTCCCGTATAGAAGCTGTTGCTGCTGAAGATGGCTTGCTAGGCCACGTGAGATTGGCCTCGAAGACTAGTATTACATATCCCCCAAAGGAGATGTTGGTGCGGGGCTAACTACTGCGCCCTGCCACGCCAACTGCCGGTGCAGTTGGCGGGGCAAAATCACTGGTCGTGGTGAACAGAGGTAGGCTGCCCCTCCGTGTTTATAACCCCCATTCCTACAGTATTTCCTTAAAACGATTTGAGAAGCTAGGGCAGCTGTTCTGTGTTGATGATAGTGATGTGCATGGAGCTGAGGATCTGTGTTTATCTCTAGTAGAGGAGGGTGTGGTAGAAGTGTCACTCATTGATGCCACAGCCCAAACCAATCCAGAACTGTCCCCAGATGTTAGGGATTTGAGTGATAAACCGGATCTGTCTGAGCAGCAACAGGTGCAGCTATGCGCCCTGCTGGCGAAGTGGGAGAAGGTGTTTGCACAACATGAGGACTTTGGAAGGACCAGTCTTGTGCAACACAGGATACTGACAGGAGATTCCGCCCCTACCAGGGAGAGATACCGACCCATCCCGCCTCTGTTGCATAAAAAAGTGAAGACACTGCATGCTTTCAGGTATGCTTGAACAGAGAGTGATAAAGGAAAGCTGCAGTCCCTGGGCAGCGCCTATAGTGTTAGTCCGCAAAAAGGATGGGAGTTGGCGCTTTTGTGTAGACTACCGGAGGTTAAACTCAGTTACACATAAAGACGCCTTTCCGTTCCCCTGAATCGAAGAGACCCTAACTGGTCTGAGCAAATCTGAATGGTTTTCGACCTTAGACCTCGCTAGTGGGTATTGGCAAGTGGAGGTGCACCCGGACGATCGTGAAAAGACTGCATTTACAACTCCCCTCGGACTGTTCGAGTTTGAACGCATGCCATTTGGTCTATGCAATGCACCTGCCACTTTCCAACGGCTTATACATCATTGTTTGAATGGTCAAATAGCGGAATCATTGTTGGTTTATCTTGATGACATAATACTTTTTTCTGTTGATTTCACTGCCCATCTACAGCACCTGGACCAGGTGTTTGAACGGTTGCAGCGACATGGACTTAAACTCAAGCCCTCTAAGTGCAAGCTCTTTCAGCGTGAGGTGAAATTCTTGGGACACGTGGTGGATCGGGATGGAGTGAGACAGGGCCGGCCCGTGGCATAGGCCGTATAGGCAAATGCTAAGGGCGCCGTCCATCAGGGGGCGCCACGCCAGTGCCACAAATGTTGGGAGGAAAAAAAAAAAGAAAAAAAAATAAGTTGGTACTATTATTTCTAAATACAAAAAATAATCCCACGTTAATTAAAATGCAAAGTAAAGCCTATTTAATAGAAATATTATTTGTTACAACATTACGCCCCCTCCTCCCCCGCACGGTGCGCCCCCTCCCTTCCCGTATCGTGACTCTTTTTGGACGTCCCCACATCAAAAAATCAACACAAGATGCCAAAACTGTCAGGTGCCCAGGGAAGAAAAAAGAGAAAAGAAGAGGAGGAGAAACGAGCAAAGACAGAGGTAGCAGGTAGGTAACGTTAGCCTACATGAAATTATTTGTCTGTTACAGAATGTGATAGTAACCTGGCTTTTTAGCATTAAGCTAATGTTACATGATTCGGCAATTGCTAATAGTTGTGTTTTAACGTCGGGTTAATATTGTGGAGGGGGCTAAATTGTTATGGAAAATAATAATGTAACGTTAGGTAATTACAGTACTCCCACTTTACATTCCTCAGGGACATTTCTTTCTTTCTTTAGTTTATTTCGAACATGAACACACTTACATCATAATACATCACACAATTTCATATCATTTCATTTTACATCATGCCCGAAAAGGAGTAGGAAGAAGCAAAGCTTATTTAATCCTACCTCTTTCCCACTTCAAAGCGTTTACAAATATATAGAATCATTTCTGACCTTTTTATATAATAAAATAACATCTATGAGTTAGTATACAACAGTTTTGTACTATGTAATTAATTAATTAATTCAGTCATTATTAACATACTGAGATGAAGAATATCTTATTTTCAATAAGGTTGAAAGTATTTCTCATAATTCTTCTTCTTTGTACTCTGTAAGCACTATTATTTTGAACAACCTCTTAAACTGGATCATATCAGTACAATTTTTAACTTTTTTACTTAATCCATTCCATAATTTGATTCCACATACTGATATGCTAAAAGTTCTAAGTGTTGTACGTGCATATAAATGTTTGTATTAGATCTCTCCCAAGCAGGTGTTTTTTGTTTACATTGTTATTGCCTTCTGGTTAGCTAATGTTTGCCCTGCAGGTAATAGTCACTTTTCCACCCCTTTATATATTAGGTATAGTTGTAAGTAAAAAAAAAAAGGTCAAAGACAAAGCTATTCAGGTTCTTGTGAGTATATACACTTCACTGCCGATGTGGGGGGGCGCCACCTAAAATCTTGCCTAGGGCGCCAGATTGGTTAGGGCCGGGCCTGAGTGAGACCGGACCCAGGTAAAATTAAGGCAGTACAGGACTGGGCCGCTCCGACCACTGTCAAGGAAGTGAGAGCGTTTCTTGGATTGGCAGGCTATTACCAACGTTTTGTGGCTGGGTTTGCTAAAATAGCCCGTCCCCTAAATAAATGTCGTTGGGACGGCCTCACTGGCCGTCCCACCGACAAGAAGGCACAGGCCCCCAAAATAGTGTGGACACCAGAGTGTCAGACGTCCTTTGAAGAGCTAAAAAAGGCTTTGACCGACAGTTGCCTGCCCGCTATGCAGACGAGAGTTCCCCCCGTTGCAGGGACTGACAACGATAATGTATGGGGGGGATGTGATGGGACACAGGTAGGGGATTTTATTTTTTTTGTTTCATTGTCATGCATGTCTGAGTGTTTTTATTGTTGTAGATTTTAATTGCATGTTTTTACATTTTACAATTTGATTGCATGTTTTTACACTTTGAGGACTTTGACTGTATTTTTAATTGCATAAGTTTATTCCTTGTGGACTTTGCTGGCATTTTAAGACGTTGCCCCTTTTAGCTTGTTGCCCCTGACAACCAAAGTGCCCAATCGAACGGCACCTGAAATCAGACGCACCTGTGGAGCATTAGGGCTGCACACATTTAAAAAAGGAGCGACCAGGAGGATCGTCAGGCTTGACAAGGAGGACCGGGTGAACGCGTGCAAGTTGAGAAGGAATCCCCAAGACTACCCAGCAGACCCGCAGGCTACCGAAAAAAAAACCAGAATCCCACAATACGCAGGGGCAGAGGAAACTCTGACTCCAAAGTAAGTGTCGTGCCTTGTGGATTTGCAGGGGTATTTAACTGCCTTGGGCTGTGGGCTTGTGGCTCGTGTGTTGTGCGCTGGCTGTGTGGTTCTGTGAGCAGGAGCAATCGAACACGATTCATAAACCAAAGATGTATTATGTCTAAAAATGCCTGTAATATTTTATCCATGTGAGTTTTACTACAATCAGTTGTTTTTGTAAGGTTTGCAAATACAACAATTAGGTTTTACACATAATGACAGTATAACTGCCACACCCAATCAGTAGTTTTTTTACTCAATTTGACTAATATTTTTACAATCCTGAGATAATGCAAAAAAAGCAATAAAAATGTATTGCAACATAATTCCTAAACCAACAATGCAAAATGTCTAAAAATACCTGTAATATTAAAACTATGTGACAATTACTGTAATCAGTTGTTTTTGAAAGATTTGCAAATACAAAAATTAGGTTTTACGCATAGACATATAACTGCCACCTAAATATGACAGTTGTTTAAAACATATCTCCTAAACCACACATGCAAAGTGGCTAATAATGCCTGGAAGAATGTATCTTTGTGAGTTTTACTAGAATAATGATCTTTTGTAAGGATTGCAAAGACACAAGTTAGTTTTTTTTACTCAATATGACAGTTTTACTGTCATACTAAATATGACATTTATATAAACATAACTCTAAAACCAAACATGCATTATGTCTAAAAATGCCTGTAATATTGAATCTATGTGAGTTTTACCAGAATCAGGTATTTTGGTAAGGTTTACAATTACAAAAATTAGGTTTTACTCATAATGACAGTATAACTGCCACATTCAATATGGCAGTTATTTAAACATAACCCCTAAACAACATGCAAAATGGCTTATAATGCCTGGAGATGTATCTTTGTGAGTTTTACTAGAAAACATATCATTTGTAAGGTTTTTTAAAGACACAAGTTAGTTTTTTTACTCAATATAATAGTATAACTGTCATACTAAATGTATCCATTTTCTTCCGCTTATCGGAGGTCGGGTTGCGGGGGCAGCAGCTTAAGCAGAGAAGCCCAGACTTCCCTCTCCCCAGCCACTTCGTCCAGCTCTTCTCGGGGGATCCCGAAGCGTTCCCAGGCCAGCCGGCTGACATAGTCTTCCCAATGTGTCCTGGGGCATCCCCGTGGCCTCCTGCCGGTCGGACTTGCCCTAACGATAAAAGCAATTAAAATGTATTCAAACACAACTCCTAAACCAAACATGTGAAATGTCTAAAATGCCTGCAATATTGAATCTGAGTTTTACTAGAATCAGTTGTTTTTGTAAGGTTTGCAAATACAAAAATTAGGTTTAACACTTAATGACAGTATAACTGCCACACTCAATTTGACAGTTATTAAAACATAACTCCTAAACTACACATGAACATTTTCTAATAATGCATGAAGAAATGTATCTTTTGTGAGTTTTACTAGTAACATTTTCTTTTGTAAGCATTGCAAAGACACAAGTTAGTTTGTTTTACTCACTATGACTTTACTGTCACACTAGATATGACAGTTATTTAAACATAAATCCTAAACCGCACATGCAAAATGGCTAATAATGCCTGTAGAAATGTATCTTTGAGTTTTACTGGGAAAAATATTTTGTAAGGTTTGTAAAGACACAAGTTAGTTGTTTTTTTTACTCAATATGACAGTATTACTGTAATACTAAATATGAAAGTTATATAAACACAACTCCAAAACCAAACATGCATTATGTCTAAAAATGCCTGTGATATTGTATCCATGTGAGTATTACTAGAATCAATTGTTTTTGTAAGGTTTGCAAATACAAAATTTAGGTTTTACTCACTATGACAGTTATTTAAACATAAATCCTAAACAACAAATGCAAATAGCTAATAATGCTTGGAGAACTGTATCTTTGTTATAGAGAGCCTGCATCTCTGTCTGGACTGGAGCCTGCAGTGCCTCAGACTGGAAGTCTCCCCAGAGAGTGGTGAGGACGCCGGAAAAGATCTTCAGGAATCCTCTTCCTCTTATCCAGGAGATCGCAAAAAGCGCTGCCTGACCAGGGCTCAGAAAATTTGCAAAGACTCCTCCCACCCCCACCAAGGACTGTTTTCACTGCTGGACTCTAGAAAGAGGTTCCGCAGCCTCCGAAGCAGAACCTCCAGCTTCTTCCCTCAGGCCGTAAGACTCTTGAACGCATTATAATTAAATTATCCCCTCAACTCCCCTCAAAATGGATTAACTCGCTGGAATAAAAAAAATAACAATATAACATACACCCATAAACGTGGGCGCATGTGGAAAAAGTGCAATATATTTATCTGCACAGTATCCTTTTTATTTATTTATATATATTTAAGTATATTTATTTATTTTATATGTATATTTATATATTATTTATATTTATTTATTTATATATGCACCTTATTGCTTTTTTATCCTGCCCTACCATGAGCTTATGTCACGAAATTGTGTTATCTATGCTGTAAAGTTCAAATTTGAATGACAATAAAAAGAAAGTCTAAGTCTTTACCAGAATAATGATCTTTTGTAAGGTTTGCAAAGACGCAAGTTAGTTTTTTTTTTACTCAATATGACAGTATAACTGTCATACTAAATATGAAAGTTGTAAAAACATAACTCCAAAACCAAACAAGCAATCCGTCTAAAAATGCATGTAATATTCAATCTATGTGAGTTTTATCAGAATCAGGTATTTTGGTAAGGTTTACAATTACAAAAATTAGGTTTTACTCATGACAGTATACCTGCCACATTCAATTTGATATGTATTTAAACATAACTCCTAAACCACACATGCACAATGGCTAATAATACCTGGGGAAATGTCTCTTTGTGAGTTTTACTAGAAAAAATATATTGTGTAAGGTTTGTAAAACACAAGTTAGTTTTTTTTACTCAATATAACAGTATAGCTGTCATACTATATATAAATAAATAAATAAATAAATGGGTTGTACTTGTATAGCGCTTTTCTACCTTCAAGGTACTCAAAGCGCTTTGACACTACTTCCACATTTACCCATCACACACTGATGGAGGGAGCTGCCATGCAAGGCGCTAACCAGCACCCATCAGGAGCAAGGGTGAAGTGTCTTGCTCAGGACACAACGGACATGACGAAGTTGATACTAGGTGGGGATTGAACCAGGGACCCTCGGGTCGAGCACTGCCATTCTTCCACTGCACTGCAGTTGTTTTTGTAAGGTTTTCAAATACCAAAATTAGGTTTTATTTACTTTGACAGTTATTTAAACATAACACCTAAACAACAAATGCAAAATAGCTAATAATGCTTGGAGAGATGTATCGTTGTTATAGCGAGCCTGCTGACCAACAGCATCTCTGTCTGGACTGGAGCCTGCAGTGCCTCAGACTGGAAGTATCTCCAGAGAGTGGTGAGGACGGCGGAAAAGATCATCAGGACTCCTCTTCCTCCTATCCAGGAGATCGCAAAAAGTGCTGCCTGACCAGGGCTCAGAAAATTTGCAAAGACTCCTCCCACCCCCACCAAGGACTGTTTTCACTGCTGGACTCTAGAAAGAGGTTCCGCAGCCTCCGAAGCTTCTGTAGCAGCTTCTTCCCTCAGGCCGTAAGACTCTTGAACGCATCATAAATAAATTATCTCCTCAACTCCCCTCAAAATGAATTAACTCGCTGGAATGAAATAAACAATATAACATACACCCATAAACGTGGGCGCATGTGGAAAAAGTGCAATATATTTATCTGCACAGTAATCTATTTATCTATATTTATATATATTTATTTATTATATATGTATGTATATATATATATATATATATATATAGTATTTATATATTATTTATATATATTTATGTATCGAAATATGCACCTTATTGCTTTTTTATCCTGCACTACGACATTTCGTTCTTATCTGTGCTGTAAAGTTCAAATTTGAATGACAATAAAAAGAAAGTCTAAGTCTTTACTAGAATAACGATCTTTTGTAAGGTTTGCAAAGACACAAGTTAGGTTTTTTTTTTACTCAATGGTAATATACAGTATAACTGTCATACTAAATATGAAAGTTGTATAATCAAAACTCCAAAACCAAACATGCAATCCGTCTAAAAATGCATGTAATATTGAATCTATGTGAGTTTTACCAGAATCAGGTATTTTGGTAAGGTTTACAATTACAAAAATTAGGTTTCACTCATAATGACAGTATAACTGCCACGTTCAATTTGACATCTATTTAAACATAACTCCTAAACCACAGATGCACAATGGCTATTAATGCCTGGAGAAATGTCTCTTTGTGAGTTTTACTGAGAAAAAAAAATATTTCGTAATGTTTGTACCGACACAAGTTAGTTTTTTTTACTCAATATGACAGTGTTACTGTCATACTAAATATGAAAGTTATATAAACATAACTCCAAAACCAAACATGCATTATCTCTAAAAATGCCTGTAATTTTGTATCCATGTGAGTTTTACTAGAATCAGTTGTTTTTGTAAGGTTTGCAAATACAAAATATGGGTTTTACTCACAGTATACTGTCACACTCAATCTGACAGTTATTTAAACATAACTCCTAAACCACACATGCCAAATGGCTAATAATGCCTGGAGAAATGTCTCTTTGTGAGTTTTGCAGGAAAAAAAATATTTTGTAAGGTTTGTAAAGACACAAGTTAGTTTTTATTACTCAATATGACAGTATTACTGTAATACTAAATATGAAAGTTATATAAACACAACTCCAAAATCAAACATGCATCCTGTCTAAAAATGCCTGCAATATTGCATCCATGTGAGTTTTACTAGAATCAGTTGTTTTTGTAAGGTTTTTGCAAATACAAAAATTAGGTTTTACTTACTATGACAGTTATTTAAACATAACTCCTAAACAACAAATGCAAAATGACTAATAATGCTTGGAGAAATGTATCTTTGTTAGATTTACTAGAAAAAATATATTTTGTAAGTTAGTTTTTTTTACTTAATATGACAGTTATACTGTCATATTAAATCCATCCATTTTCTTCTGCTTATCCGAGGTCCGGTTGCAAGGGCAGCAGCCTAAGCAGAGAAGCCCGGACTTCCCTATCCCCAACCACTTCGTCCAGATCTTCTCGGGGGATCCCGAGGCGTTCGACAGCCCAGCCGGGAGACATAGTCTTCCCAATGTGTCCTGGGTCTTCCCCGCGGCCTCCTGCCCGTCGGACTTGCCCTAATGAAAAAAGCAATACAAATGTATTCAAACAAAACTCTAAACCAAACATGTAAAATGTCTAAAAATGCCTGTAATATTGAATCTATGTGAGTTTTACCAGAATCAGGTATTGTGGTAAGGTTAACATTTACAAAAATTAGGTTTTACTCATAATAACAGTATAACTGCCACATTCAATTTGACATTTATTTAAACATAACTCCTAAACCACATGTGCACAATGGCTAATAATGCCTGGAGAAATGTCTCTTTGTGAGTTTTACTGGGAAAAAAAATATTTTTTAAGGTTTGTACAGATACAAGTTAGTTTTTTTTATTCAATATGACAGTATTACTGTCATACAAAATATGAAAGTTATATAAACATTACTCCAAAACCAAACATGCATTATGTCTAAAAATGCCTGTAATATTGTATCCATGTGAGTTTTAGTAGAATTATTTGTTTTCATAAGGTTTGCAATTACAAAATATGGGTTTTACTCACTATGACAGTATACTGTCACACTCAATCTGACGATTATTTAAACATAAGTCCTAAACCACACATGAAAAATGTCTAATAATGCTTGAAGAAATGTATCTTTGTGATTTTTATTAGAAACGTTTTCTTTTGTGAGGTTTGCAAAGACACAAGTTAGTTTTTTTTACTCAATATGACAGTGTAACTGCCACACTCACTATGACAGTTATTTAAACATAACTCCTAAACTCACACTTGCCAACATTGAGACCTCCGATTTCAGGAGGTGGGGGTGGGGAAGGCATGGTCGGGGGTGGGGTGGGGGCGTGGTTGGGGGTGTGGTTAAGAGGGGAGGAGTATATTTAGAGCTAGAATTCACCAAGTCAAGTATTTCATATATATATATATATATATATATATATATATATATATATATATATATATATATATATATATATATATACACACACACACACATATATAAAAAAAACTTGACTTTCAGTGAATTCTAGCTATATATATATATATATATATATATATATATATATATATATATATATATATATATATATATACACACACATATATATAAAAAACTTGACTTTCAGTGAATTCTAGCTATATATATATATATATATATATATATATATATATATATATATATATATATATATATATGTATGTGTGGGGAAAAAATCACAAGACTACTTCATCTCTACAGGCCTGTTTCATGAGGGGTTCCCTCAATCATCAGGAGATATAAGACATATATATATATATATATATATATATATATATATATAAAAAATAAATACTTGAATTTCAGTTTTCATTTATTTACACATATACACACACATAACACTCATCTACTCATTGTTGAGTTAAGGGTTGAATTGTCCATCCTTGTTCTATTCTCTGTCACTATTTTTATAACCATGCTGAACACCCTCTCTGATGATGCATTGCTGTGTGGCACGCACAACAGTGCTTTCATCAAATGCACGAGAGTCTGGAATTTTCCATCCCTCCCGAGCATGGCCAAAAACCGGTCAATCTTTGCTTCCTGAGGAAGATCTTCACTGCCAAGCACTTGGTATTCCACTACTTCTTCCCGGAGGCTATCCAGGTCCAATCGCAGCTGCGGCTTGGAACTTATAAGCGTGTTTCTTCATCTTACTCGTCGTCGGCGTTGCCATGGCTGTATCTTCCGCGTTCTTCTGCTTCGTCTCCTTGTTGTGTGCGCAGTTGTGCACTGCACTCTCTAAAAGCCCTGGATGTTATTGTTACATATGCATGTACAGTAGATGGCAGTATTGCCCTGTTTAAAGTGTGTCACAACATTGCTGTTTACGGCAGACAAACTGCTTTACGGTAGACGAAAACGTGACTGCTGTTGTTTTGTGTTGTTACCGCGCTGGGAGGACGTTAATGAAACTACCTAACAATAAACCCACATAAGAAACCAAGAACTCACCCTCGATCATTCTACAGTTATAACGTGATTGGGCAGGCATGCTGTTTATATCGTGGGAAAGCAGACGTGAATACAGGCTGTCCTCACTCAGATCAGCCTGAATTTCGGGAGATTTTCGGGAGAAAATTTGTCCCGGGAGGTTTTCGGGAGAGGCGCTGAATTTCAGGAGTCTCCTGGAAAATCCAGGAGGCTTGGCAAGTATGCCTAAACTACACATAAAAAATGGCTAATAATGCCTGAAATAAGGCATTCTTGTGAGTTTTACTCGAAACATATGCTTTTTTAAGGCTTGCAAACACAAAAAGTATTTGTTTTCCTCAATATGACAGTAAAGTTCTTAAAATCCTGAGATAATGCGAAATAAGCAAAAACAATGTATTCCATCATAATTCCTACACCAAATAAGCAAAATGTCTAAAAATGCCTGTAATATTGAATCTGTGTGAGTTTTACTAAAATCAGTTGTTTTGGTTTACAAATACAAAAATGAGGTTTTACTCTTTATGACTGTTATTTAAACATAACTCCATCCATCCAGCCATCCATTTTCTTCCGCTTATCCGAGGTCGGGTCGCGGGGGCTGCAGCCTAAGCAGGGAAGCCCAGACTTTCCTCTCCCCAGCCACTTCGTCCAGCTCCTCCCGGGGGATCCTGGGGCGTTCCCAGGCGAGCCGGGAGAGATAAGCTTCCCGTTTCCTGGGTCTTCCTGGGCCTCCTACCGGTCGGACGTGCCCGAAACACCTCCCTAGGGAGGCGTTCGGGTGGCATCCTGACCAGATGCCCGAACCACCTCATCTGGCTCCTCTCGAAATGGAGGAGCAATGACTTTACTTTGAGCTCCTCCCGGATGACAGAGCTTCTCACCCTATCTCTAAGGGAGAGCCCCGCCACCCGGCGGAGGAAACTCATTTCGGCCGCTTGTACCCGTGATTTTGTCCTTTCGGCCATGACACAAAGTTCATGACCATAGGTGAGGATGGGAACGTAGATCGACCGGTAAATCGAGAGCTTTGCCTTCCGGCTCAGCTCCTTCTTCACCACAACGGATCAATACAGCGTCCGCATTACTGAAGACGCCACACCGTTCCGCCTGTCGATCTCACGATCCACTCTTCCCTCACTCGTGAACAAGACTCTGAGGTCCTTGAACTCCTCCACTTGGGGCAAGATCTCCTCCCCAACCCGGAGATGGCACTCCACCCTTTTCCGGGCGAGAACCATGGACTCGGACTTGGAGGTGCTGATTCACATCCCAGTCACTTCACACTCGTCTGCGAACCGATCCAGTGAGGGCTGAAGATCTTGGCCAGATGAAGCCATCAGGACCACATCATCTGCAAATAGCAGAGACCTAATCCTGCAAACACCAAACCGGATCCCCTCAACGCCCTGACTGCGCCTAGAAAATCTGTCCATAAAGGTTATGAACAGAATCGGTGACAAAGGGCAGCCTTAGCGGAGTCCAACCCTCACTGGAAACGGGTCCGACTTACTGCGGCAATGCAGACCAAGCTCTGACTCTTGCAAAGGGAGCGAACCGCCACAATAAGACAGTCCGTTACCCCATACTCTCTAAGCACTCCCCACAGGACTTCCAGGGGTAAATGGTCAAATGCCTTCTCCAAGTCCATAAAGCACAAACTCCCATGCACCCTCAAGGACCCTGCCGAGAGTATAAAGCTGGTCCGCAGTTCCACGACCAGGACG
This sequence comes from Nerophis lumbriciformis, assembly GCF_033978685.3. Taxonomy (NCBI): domain Eukaryota; kingdom Metazoa; phylum Chordata; class Actinopteri; order Syngnathiformes; family Syngnathidae; genus Nerophis; species Nerophis lumbriciformis. Next base: position 9,613,847 of record NC_084586.2, on the reverse strand, counting down.
TAAACCACACTGTTCCTCCTGAATCCGAGGTTCGACTATCCGGCGTAGCCTCTTCTCCAGTACACATGAATAGACCTTACCGGGAAGACTGAGGAGTGTGATCTCACGATAGTTGAAACACACCCTCTGGTTCCCCTTCTTAAAGAGAGGAACCACCACCCCGGTCTCCCAATCCAGAAGTACCTCCCCCGATGTCCACGCGATGTTGCAGAGTCTTGTCAACCAAGACAGCCCCACAGCATCCAGAGCCTTAAGGAACTCCGGACGGATCTCATCCACCCCCAGGGCGTTGCCATTGAGGAGCTTTTTAACTACCTTGGCATCCTCAGCCCCAGAAATAGGAGAGCCCACCACAGACTCCCCAGGCACTGCTTCCTCATAGGAAGACATGTTGGTGGGATTAAGGAGGTCTTCGAAGTATTCCCTCCACCGATCAATAACAGCTGCAGTAGAGGTCAGCAGCGCACCATCCTCACCATACCGGTGTTACAGTGCACTGCTCCCCCCCCTTGAGCCGGCGGATGGTGGTCCAGAATCGCTTCAAAGCCGTCTGGAAGTCGTTTTCCATGGCTTCTCCAAACTCCTCCCATGTCCGAGTTTTTGCCTCTGCGACCGCTGAAGTCGCACTTCGCTTGGCCTGTCGGCTGCCTCTGGAGTGCCATGAGCCAAAAGGACCCGATAGGCTCTTTCTTCAGCTTGACGGCATCCCTCACTGCTGGTGTCCACCAGCGGGTTCTAGGATTACCGCCACGACAGGCACCAAACTCCTTGCGGCCACAGCTCCAATCAGCCGGCTCGACAAGAGAGGCACGGAACATGGTCCACTCAGACTCAATGTCCAGCGCCTCCCTCGTGACATGTTCAAAGTTCTTCCGGAGGCGTTCCCAGCAAACCCTCACAATGCGTTTGGGCCTGCCAGGTCTGTCAGGCATCCTCCCCCACCATCGCAGCCAACTCACCACCAGGTGGTGATCGGTAGAAAGCTCCGCCCCTCTCTTCACCCGAGTGTCCAAAACATGAGACCGCAAATCCGATGACACAACTACAAAATCGATCATGGAACTGCGGCCTGGGGTGTCCTGGTGCCAAGTGCACATATGGACACCCTTATGTTTGAAATTGGTGTTTGTTATTGACAATCTGTGACGAGCACAAAAGTCCAATAACAAAACACCACTCGGGTTCAGATCCGGGCGGCCATTCTTCCCAATCACGCCCCTCCAGGTTTCACTGTTGTTGCCAAGATGAGCGTTGAAGGCCCCCAGTAGAACGAGGGAATCACCCGGTGGAGCACATTCCAGTACTCCCTCGAGTGAATCCAAAAAGGGTGGGTACTCTGAGCTGCCGTTTGGCGCGTAAGGCCAAACAACAGTCAGGACCCGTCCCCCCACCCGAAGGCGGAGGAAAGCTACCCACTGGTCCACTGGATTGAACTCCAACGTGCAGGCTTTGAGCCGGGGGGCAACAAGAATTGCCACCCGAGCCCGTCGCCTCTCAACGCAAGCATTATAACTCCAAAACAACAAATGCTAATAATGCTTGGAAAAATTTATCTTTGTTAGTTTTACTAGAATAATAATCTTTTGTAAGGTTTGCAGACACAAGTTTTTTTTTTTTTTACTCAATATGACAGTATAACTGTCATACTAAATATGAAAGTTGTATAAACATATCTCCAAAACCAAACATACAATCCATCTAAAGATGCCTGTAATATTGAATCTATGAAAAATAGTTTTTTTACTCAATATGACAGTATAACTGTCATACTAAATCCATCCATTTTCTTCCGCTTATCCGAGGTCGGGTTGCGGGGGCAGCAGCCTAAGCAGAGAAGCCCCAGCCACTTTGTCCAGCTCTTCTCGGGGGATCCCGAGGCGTTCCCAGGCCAGCCTGAGACATAGTCTTCCCAATGTGTCCTGGGTCTTCCCCGTGGCCTCCTGCCGATCGGACTTGCCCTAACAAAAAAAGCAATAAAAATGTATTCAAACATGTGAAATGTCTAAAAATGCCTGTAATATTGAATCTATGTGAGTTTTACTAGAATCAGTTGTTTTTGTAAGGTTTGCAAATACAAAAATTTGGTTTTACACATAATAACAGTATAACTGCCACATTCAATATGACAGTTATTTAAACATATTTCCTAAACCACACATGAAAAATGTCTAATAATGCCTGGAAAACATAATTTTTGTGAGTTTTACTGGAAAAACATAGTTTGTAATGTTTGTAAAGACACAAGTTAGTTTTACTCAAGATGACAGTATAACTGTCTAATACATATGAAAGTTATATAAACATAATTCCAAAACCAAACATGCAATATGTCTAAAAATACCTGTAAAATTGCATCAATGTGAGTTTTACTAGAATCATTTTTTGCGATGAGGTGGCGGGTGTACCCCGCCTTCCGCCCGATTGTAGCTGAGATAGGCTCCAGCGCCCCCTGCCACCCCAAAAGGGAATAAGCGGTAGAAAATGGATGGATGGGCATTTTTTGTTGTCATTACTAAATCCATCCATTTTCTTCCGCTTAACCGAGGTCGGGTTGCGGGGGAAGCAGCCTAAACAGAGAAGCCCAGACTTCCCTCTCCCCAGCCACTTCTTCCAGCTCTTCTCGGGGGATCCTGAGGCGTTCCCAGGCCAGCCGGGAGACATAATCTTCCCAATGTGTCCTGGGTCTTCCCCGTGGCCTCCTGCCGGTCGGACTTGCCCTAAACACCTCCCTCGGGAGGCGTTCGGGTGGCATCCTGAGCAGATGCCCGAACCACCTCATCTGGCTCCTCTCAATGTGGAGGAGCAGCGCTTTACTCTGAGTTCCTCCCGGATGACAGAGCTTCTTATCCTATCTCTAAGGGAGAGACCCGCCACCCGGCGGAGGAAACTCAATTTGGCCGCTTGTACCCGGGATCTTGTCTTTTCGGTCATAACCATGACCATAGGTGCAGGATGAGAATGTAGATCGACCGGTAAATTTAGAGCTTTTAATTCTGGCTCAGCTCCTTCTTCACCACAATGGATCGATATAGCGTCCTCATTACTGAAGACGCCGCACCGATCCGCCTGTGGATCTCATGATCCACTCTTCCCTCACTCGTGAACAAGACTCCTAGGTACTTGAACTCCTCCACTTGGGGCCATCTAGTATGTGCCATCGCCACCTCAACCTGGAAATGGCACCCCACCCTTTACCGGGCGAGAACCATGAACTCGGACTTGGAGGTGCTGATTCTCATCCCAGTCGCTTCATACTCGGCCATCCAATGAGAGCTGGAGATCCTGGCCAGTTGAAGCCATCAGGACCACATCAACTGCAAAAAGCAGAGACCTAATCCTGCAACCACCAAACCGGATCCCCTCAACGCCATGACTGCAATTCTGTCCATAAAAGTTAACAACAGAATCGGTGACAAAGGGCAGCCTTGGCGGACCAAGGCTGCCCTACACTGATCATACAGGGAGCGACCCGCCACAATCAGACAGTCCGATACCCCATACTCTTGTCTTTGAGCCGGGGGGACAACAAGATTTGCCACCCCAGCCTCTCATTGCTTGCAACGCCATAGTGGAAGAGAGTCCAGCCCCTCTCGAGAGAACAGGTTCCTGTGCGTCGAAGTGAGTCCAACTATATCTAGCCGGAACTTCTCCACCTCGCACATCAGCTCAGGCTCCTTCCCTCCCAGCGAGGTGACATTTAGTGGCCTAGCAACCTACTCAGTGGCCTAGTGGTTAGAGTGTCCGCCCTGAGATCGGTAGGTTGTGAGTTCAAACCCCGGCCGAGTCATACCAAAGACTATAAAAATGGGACCCATTACCTCCCTGCTTGGCACTCAGCATCAAGGGTTGGAATTGGGGGTTAAATCACCAAAAATGATTCCCGGGCGCGGCCACCGCTGCTGCCCACTGCTCCCCTCACCTCCCAGGGGGTGATCAAGGGTGATGGGTCAAATGCAGAGAATAATCTCGCCACACCTAGTGTGTGTGTGTGACAATCATTGGTACTTTAACTTTAACTTTTAATTTCACGTCAGAAGAGCTAGCTTATGTAGCCGATGATCGGACCGCCAAGTGCCCTGCCTTCGGCTGCCGCTCAGCACCCGACCTCTATAACCCAGCCCATGAGTGGTGAGCCCATTGGTGGAGGGAACCACGTTGCTTCATTGAGCTGAGCCAGCCAACAGGCGCTCACCATCGTGCCCCACCTCTGGGCCTGGCTCCACAGGGGAGCCACGGTGACCCGCGCCGGGCGAGGAAAAATGTAGGACCTCGATTTGTACTTTTCATAAAGGTCTTTGAGCTGCTCTTTGTCTGATCCCTCACCTAGGACCTATTTGTCTTGGGAGAGCCTACGAGGGGGCATAGAAGCCCACAGACAGCATAGCTCCTAGGATCAGTGGGCCCCGCAAACTCCTCTACCACGATAAGGTGGCGGCTCAGAAAGGAGGTTATATAAACATAACTCCAAAACCAAACATGCATTATGTCTAAAAATGCCTACAATATTGTATCTGTGTGACTTTTACTAGAATGGGTTGTTTTTGTAAGGTTTGTAAATACAAACATTTGGTTTTACTCACTATGGTAAATGGGCTATACTTGTATAGCGCTTTTCTACCTTCAAGGTACACAAAGCGCTTTGACACTATTTTTACATTCATCCATTCACACACACATTCACACACTCATGGCGGAAGCTGGCATGCAAGGCCCTAACCACAACCCATCAGGAGCAAGGGTAAAGTGTCTCCCTCAAGGACGCAACAGACGTGACGAGGTTGGTAGAAGGTGGGGATCGAACCAAGAACCCTCAGGTTGCTGGAACGGCCACTCTCCCAACTGCGCCACGCCTTCCCCATGTATACTGTCTCTGTCTCTGTATCTGACAGTTATTTAAACATAATTCCGAAACCACACATGCAAAATGGCTAATAAGAGAAATGTATCTTTGTGAGTTTTACTGGAAAAAAATATTTTGTAAGGTTTGCAAAGACACGTCTTTTTTTTTTTTTTTACTTAATATGACAGTATAACTGTCATACTAAATATGAAAAGTTATAAACCTAACTCCAAAACCAAACCTGCATTATGTCTAAAAATGCCTGTAATATTGTATCTTTGTGAATTTTACTAGAATCAGGAGGTTTTCAGGTTTAAAAATACAAAAATTAGGTAACTAACAGCCACACGCAATATGACAGTTATTTAAAAACTCCTAATCCACACAAGCAAAATGGCTATTTATGCCTGAAATAATGCATCCTTAGGAGTTTTCCTCGAAACATATGCTTTTTTAAATCTTGCAAACACGAAAAGTAGTTTTTTACTCAATATGACAGTAATGTTCTTAAAATCCTGAGATAATTACGAAAAAAGCAAAAAAAAAATGTATTCCATTATAATTCCTAAACCAAACATGCAAAATGTGTAAAAATGCCTGTAATATTGAATCAATGTATGTTTTACTAGAATCAGTTGTGTTTGAAAGGTTTGCAATTAGAAAAAGTGGGTTTTTTTCACCATGACAATGTACACTCAATATGACAGTAAATTAAACATAACTCCTAAACTACACATAAAAATGAGCTAATATTGCCTGAAATAATGCATTCTTGTGAGTTTTACTCGAAACATATGCTTTTTTAAGGCTTGCAAACACAAAAACTAGTTTTTTACTCAATATGACAGTAATGTTCTTAAAAATCTGAGATAATGCGAAAAAAAGCAATAAATGTATTCCAACATAATTCCTAAACCAACAATGCAAAATGTCTAAAAATTTCTGTAATATTATATCCATGTGAGTTTTACTAGAATCAGTTGTTTTAGTAAGGTTTGCAAAAACAAAAATTAGGTTTTACTCTTTAGGAAAGTAAACTGTCACACTCAATATGACAGTTCTTTTAATCATAACTCCTAAACTACTCATGCAAAATGGCTAATAATGTTTGAAATAATGGATCCTTGGGAGTTTTCCTCGAAACATATGCTTTCTTAAGGCTTGCAAACACAAAAAGTATTTTTTTACTCAATATGACAGTAATGTTCTTCAATTCCTGAGATAATGCGAAAAAAGCAAAAAAAAATTCTTCAATCATAATTTCTAAACCAAACATGCAAAATGTGTAAAAATGCCTGTATTATTGAATCCATGTGAGTTTTACTAGAATCAGTTGATTTAGTAAAGTTTGCAAAAACAAAAATTAGGTTTTACTCTTTATGAAAGTAAACGTCACACTCAATATGACAGTTTTTTAATCATAACTCCTAAACTACTCATGCAAAATGGCTAATAATGTTTGAAATAATGGATCCTTGGGAGTTTTCCTTGAAACATATGCTTTCTTAAGGCTTGCAAACACAAAAAGTATTTTTTTTTACTCAATATGACAGTAATGTTCTTAAAATTCTGAGATAATGCGAAAAAAGCAATAAAAATGTATTCCAACATAATTCCTAAACCAACAATGCAAAATGTCTAAAAATGCCAGTAATATTATATCCTTGTGAGTTTCACTAGAATCAGTTGTTTTAGTAAGGTTTGCAAAAGCAAAAATTTGGTTTTACTCTTTATGAAAGTAAACTGTCACACTCAATATGACAATTTTGAAATAATGGATCCTTGGGAGTTTTCTTCGAAACATATGCTTTCTTAAGGATTGCAAACACAAAAAGTATTTTTTTACTCGAAATGACAGTAAAGTTCTTAAAATCCTGAGATAATGCGAAAAAAGCAATAAAAATGTATTCAATCATAATTTCTAAACTAAACATGCAAAATGTGTAAAAATGCCTGTATTATTGAATCCATGTGAGTTTTACTAGAATCAGTTGTTTTAGTAAAGTTTGCAAAAACAAAAATTAGGTTTTTTTCACCATGACAATGTACACTCAATATGACAGTAAATAAACATAACTCCTAAACTACACATAAACATGAGCTAATATTGCCTGAAATAATGCATTATTATGAGTTTTACTCGAAACATATGCTTTTTTAAGGCTTGCAAACACAAAAAGTAGTTTTTTACTCAATATGACAGTAATGTTCTTAAAATCCTGAGATAATGCGAAAAAAGCAATAAAAATGTATTCCAACATAATTCCTAAACCAACAATGCAAAATGTCTAAAAATGCCTGTAATATTAAATCCATGTGAGTTTTACTAGAATCAGTTGTTTTTATAAGGTTTGCAAATACAAAAATTAAGTTTTACTCACTATGACAGTATACTGTCACACTCAATATGACAGTTATTTAAAAATAACTCCTAACTACACATGCAAAATGGCTAATGATACCTCAAATAATGCATTCTACGGAGTTTTACTCGAAACATATGCTTTTTCAAATCTTGCAAACACAAAAAGTAGTTTTTTACTCAATATGACAGTAATATTCCTAAAATCCTGATATAATGCGAAAAAAGCAATGAAAATATATTCAATCATATTTCCTAAATCAAACATGCAAAATGTGGGAAAATGCCTGTAATATTGAATCCATGTGAGTTTTACTAGAATCGGTTGTGTTTGAAATTTTTGCAAATAGAAAAATTAGGTTTTTTTTCCACCATGACAATGTACACTCAATATGACAGTAAATAAACATAACTCCTAAACTACACATAAAAATGAGCTAATATTGCCTGAAATAATGCATTATTGTGAGTTTTACTCGAAACATATACTTTTTTAAGGCTTGCAAACACAAAAAGTAGTTTTTTATTCAATATGACAGTAATATTCCTAAAATCCTGAGATAATGCGACAAAAGCAATACAATGTATTCCATCATAATTTCTAAACCAAACAGGCAAAATGTCTAAAAATAACTGTAATATTGAATGCATGTGAGTTTTACTAGAATCGGTTGTGTTTGAAATTTTTGCAAATAAAAAAAATAGTTTTTTTTCACCATGACAATGTACACTCAATATGACAGTAAATAAACATAACTCCTAAACTACACATAAAAATGAGCTAATATTGCCTGAAATAATGCATTATTGTGAGTTTTACTCGAAACATATGCTTTTTTTAAGGCTTGCAAACACAAAAAGTAGTTTTTTACTCAATATGACAGTAATATTCCTAAAATCCTGAGATAATGCGAAAAAAGCAATACAAATGTATTCCATCATAATTTCTAAACCAAACAGGCAAAATGTCTAAAAATAACTGTAATATTGAATGCATGTGAATTTTACTAGAATCAGTTGTTTTTGTAAGGTTTGCAAATACAAAAATTAGGTTTTACTCTATATGAGAGTATACTGTTACATTTAATATGACAGTTATTTAAACATAACTCCTAAACAACAAATGCAAAATGACTAATAATGCCTGGAGATGTATCTTTGAGTTTTACTAAAATGTTCTTTTGTAAGGTTTGCAAAGACACAAGTTAGTTTTTTTTACTCAATATGATAGTATCACTGTCATACTAAATAAGAAAGTTGTATGAACATAATTTCAAAAATACACATGCAATCCGTCCAAAACTGCCTGTAATATTGAATCTATGTGAGTTTTACCAGAATCAGGTATTTTGGTAAGGTTTACAATTACAAAAATTAGGTTTTACTCATAATGACAGTATAACTGCCACATTCAATATGGCAGTTATTTAAACATAACCCCTAAACCACATGCAAAATGGCTTATAATGCCTGGAGATGTATCTTTGTGAGTTTTACTAGAAAACATATAATTTGTAAGGTTTTTTAAGGACACAAGTTAGTTTTTTTTACTCAATATAATAGTATAACTGTCATACTAAATGTATCCATTTTCTTCCGCTTATCCGAGGTCGGGTTGCGGGGGCAGCAGCCTAAGCAGAGAAGCCCAGACTTCCCTCTCCCCAGCCACTTCGTCCAGCTCTTCTCGGGGGATCCCGAAGCGTTCCCAGGCCAGCCGGCTGACATAGTCTTCCCAATGTGTCCTGGGGCTCCCCCGTGGCCTCCTGCCAGTCGGACTTGCCCTAACGAAAAAAACAATTAAAATGTATTCAAACACAACTCCTAAACCAAACATGTGAAATCTCTAAAATGCCTGCAATATTGAATCTATGTGAGTTTTACTAGAATCAGTTGTTTTTGTAAGGTGTGCAAATACAAAAATTAGGTTTAACACTTAATGACAGTATAACTGCCACACTCAATTTGACAGTTATTAAAACATAACACCTAAACTACACATGAACATTTTCTAATAATGCATGAAGAAATGTATCTTTTGTGAGTTTTACTAGTAACATTTTCTTTTGTAAGCATTGCAAAGACACACGTTAGTTTGTTTTACTCACTATGACTTTACTGTCACACTCAATATGACAGTTATTTAAACATAAATCCTAAACCGCACATGCAAAATGGCTAATAATGCCTGTAGAAATGTATCTTTGAGTTTTACTGGGAAAAATATTTTGTAAGGTTTGTAAAGACACAAGTTAGTTGTTTTTTTTACTCAATATGACAGTATTACTGTAATACTAAATATGAAAGTTATATAAACACAACTCCAAAACCAAACATGCATTATGTCTAAAAATGCCTGTGATATTGTATCTGTGAGTTTTACTAGAATCAGTTGTTTTTGTAAGGTTTTCAAATACCAAAATTAGGTTTTATTTACTTTGACAGTTATTTAAACATAACTCCTAAACAACAAATGCAAATAGCTAATAATGCTTGGAGAACTGTATCTTTGTTTTAGAGAGCCTGCTGACCAACAGCATCTCTGTCTGGACTGGAGCCTGCAGTGCCTCAGACTGGAAGTCTCTCCAGAGAGTGGTGAGGACGGCGGAAAAGATCATCAGGACTCCTCTTCCTCCTATCCAGGAGATCGCAAAAAGCGCTGCCTGACCAGGGCTCAGAAAATTTGCAAAGACTCCTCCCACCCCCACCAAGGACTGTTTTCACTGCTGGACTCTAGAAAGAGGTTCCGCAGCCTCCGAAGCAGAACCTCCAGCTTCTTCCCTCAGGCCATAAGACTCTTGAACGCATCATAAATAAATTATCTCCTCAACTCCCCTCAAAATGAATTAACTCGCTGGAATGAAATAAAAAATATAACATACACCCATAAACGTGGGCGCATGTGGAAAAAGTGCAATATATTTATCTGCACAGTAATCTATTTATCTATTTTTTATATATTTATGTATATTTATTTATTATATATATATATATATATGTATATATATATATATATATAGTATTTATATATTATTTATATATATTTATGTATCGAAATATGCACCTTATTGCTTTTTTATCCTGCACTACGACATTTCGTTCTTATCTGTGCTGTAAAGTTCAAATTTGAATGACAGTAAAAAGAAAGTCTAAGTCTAAGTCTAAGTCTTTACTAGAATAACGATCTTTTGTAAGGTTTGCAAAGACACAAGTTAGGTTTTTTTTTACTCAATGGTAATATACAGTTTAACTGTCATACTAAATATGAAAGTTGTATAATCAAAACTCCAAAACCAAACATGCAATCCGTCTAAAATGCATGTAATATTGAATCTATGTGAGTTTTACCAGAATCAGGTATTTTGGTAAGGTTTACAATTACAAACATTAGGTTTCACTCATAATGACAGTATAACTGCCACATTCAATTTGACATCTATTTAAACATAACTCCTAAACCACACATGCACAATGGCTATTAATGCCTGGAGAAATGTCTCTTTGTGAGTTTTACTGGGAAAAAAATATTTCGTAATGTTTGTACCGACACAAGTTAGTTTTTTTTACTCAATATGACAGTGTTACTGTCATACTAAACATGAAAGTTATATAAACCTAACTCCAAAACCAAACATGCATTATCTCTAAAAATGCCTGTAATTTAAAAGTTAAAAAGTTAAAGTACCAATGATTGTCACACACACACTAGGTGTGGCGAAATTATTCTCTGCATTTGACCCATCACCCTTGATCACCCCCTGGAGGTGAGGGGAGCAGTGGGCAGCAGCGGTGGCCGCGCCCAGGAATAATTTTGGTGATTTAACCCCCAATTCCAACCGTTGATGCTGAGTGCCAAGCAGGGAGGTAATGGGTCCCATTTTTTTAGTCTTTGGTATGACTCGGCCGGGGTTTGAACTCCCAACCTACCGATCCCAGGACGGACACTCTAACCACTAGGCCACTGAGTAGGTGGCCTAGTGTAATTTTGTATCCATGTGAGTTTTACTAGAATCAGTTGTTTTTGTAAGGTTTGCAAATATGGGTTTTACTCACAGTATAATGTCACACTCAATCTGACAGTTATTTAAACATAACTCCTAAACCACACATGCCAAATGGCTAATAATGCCTGGAGAAATGTCTCTTTGTGAGTTTTTTAGGAAAAAAAACATTTTGTAAGGTTTGTAAAGACACAAGTTAGTTTTTATTACTCAATATGACAGTATTACTGTAATACTAAATATGAAAGTTATATAAACACAACTCCAAAATCAAACATGCATCATGTCTAAAAATGCCTGCAATATTGCATCCATGTGAGTTTTACTAAAATCAGTTGTTTTTGTAAGGTTTTTGCAAATACAAAAATTAGGTTTTACTCACTATGACAGTTATTTAAACATAACTCCTAAACAACAAATGCAAAATGACTAATAATGCTTGGAGAAATGTATCTTTGTTAGATTTACTAGAAAAAATATATTTTGTAAGTTAGTTTTTTTTACTTAATATGACAGTATAACTGTCATACTAAATCCATCCATTTTCTTCCGCTTATCCGAGGTCCGGTTGCAGGGGCAGCAGCCTAAGCAGAGAAGCCCAGACTTCCCTATCCCCAACCACTTCGTCCAGCTCTTCTCGGGGGATCCCGAGGCGTTCGACAGCCCAGCCGGGAGACATAGTCTTCCCAATGTGTCCTGGGTCTTCCCCGCGGCCTCCTGCCCGTCGGACTTGCCCTAATGAAAAAAGCAATACAAATGTATTCAAACACAACTCTAAACCAAACATGTAAAATGTCTAAAAATGCCTGTAAAATTGAATCTATGTTTTACTAGAATCAGTTGTTTTTATAAGGTTTGCAAATACAAAATGAGGTTTTACACATAATGACAGTATAACTGCCACACTCAATATGACAGTTATTTAAACATAACTCCTAAACCACACATGAAAAATGTCTGATAATGCGTGAAGAAATGTATCTTTGTGATTTTTATTAGAAACGTTTTCTTTTGTGAGGTTTGCAAATACACAAGTTAGTTTTTTTTACTCAATATGACAATATGACACTCACTATGACAGTTATTTAAACATAACTCCTAAACTCATACTTGCCAACATTGAGACCTCCGATTTCAGGAGGTGGGGGTGGGGAAGGCATGGTCGGGGGTGGGGTGGGGGCGTGGTTGGGGGTGTGGTTAAGAGGGGAGGAGTATATTTAGAGCTAGAATTCACCAAGTCAAGTATTTCATATATATATATATATATATATATATATATATATATATATATATATATATATATATATATATATATATATTTATATATATATATATATATATATATATATATATATATATATATATATATATATATATATATATATATATATATATATATATTTATATATATATATATATATATATATATATATATATATATATATATATATATACACACATATATAAAAAAACTTGACTTTCAGTGAATTCTAGCTATATATATATATATATATATATATATATTATATATATATATATATATATATATATATATATATATATATATATATATATATATATATATATATATATATGTATGTTTGGGGAAAAAAATCACAAGACTACTTCATCTCTACAGGCCTGTTTCATGAGGGGTTCCCTCAATCATCAGGAGATATAAGACATATATCAATCAATCAATCAATCAATGTTTATTTATATAGCCCTAAATCACAAGTGTCTCAAAGGGCTGCACAAGCCACAACAACATCCTCGGTATAGCCCACATAAGGGCAAGGAAAAACTCACCCCAGTGGGACGTCGATGTGAATGACTATGAGAAACCTTGGAGAGGACCGCATATGTGGGTAACCCCCCCCCCTCTAGGGAGACCGAATGCAATGGATGTCGAGTGGGTCTAACATAATATTGTGAGAGTCCAGTCCATAGTGGATCCAGCATAACAGTAAGAGTACAGTCCACAGTGGGGTCAGCAGGAAACCATCCCGAGCGGAGACGGGTCAGCAGCGCAGAGATGTTCCCAACCGATATACAGGCGAGCGGTCCACCCCGGGTCCCGACCCCGGACAGCCAGCACCCCATCCATGGCCACCGGATCTGTGTGTCTCCCCTTCCACAAGGGATAGGGGGGAGCAGAGGAGAAAAGAAAAGAAACGGCAGATCAACTGGTCTAAAAAAGGGGGGCTATTCAAAGGTTAGAGTATACAAATGAGTTTTGAGATGGGACTTAAATGTTTCTACTGAGGTAGCATCTCTAACTGTTACCGGGAGGGCATTCCATAGTGCTGGAGCCCGAATAGAAAACGCTCTACAGCCCGCAGACTTTTTTTGGGCTCTAGGAATCACTAATAAGCCGGAGTTCTTTGAACGCAGATTTCTTGCCGGGACATATGGTACAATACAATCGGCAAGATAGGCTGGAGCTAGACCGTGTAGTATTTTATACCTAAGTAGTAAAACCTTAAAGTCGCATCTTAAGTGCACAGGAAGCCAGTGCAGGTGAGCCAGTATAGGCGTAATATGATCAAACTTTCTTGTTCTTGTCAAAAGTCTAGCAGCCGCATTTTGTACCAACTGTAATCTTTTAATGCTAGACATAGGGAGACCCGAAAATAATACGTTACAGTAATCGAGACGAGACGTAACGAACGCATGAATAATGATCTCAGCGTCGCTAGTGGACAAAATGGAACGAATTTTAGCGATATTACGGAGATGAAAGAAGGCCGTTTTAGTAACACTCTTTATGTGTGACTCAAAGGAGAGAGTTGGGTCGAAGATAATACCCAGATTCTTTACTGAGTCGCTTTGTGTAATTGTTTGGTTGTCAAATGTTAAGGTGGTATTATCAAATAAATGTCGGTGTTTAGCAGGACCGATAATCAGCATTTCCGTTTTCTTAGTGTTGAGTTGCAAGAAGTTAGCGGACATCCATTGTTTAATTTCATTAAGACACGCCTCCAGCTGACTACAATCCGGCGTGTTGGTCAGCTTTAGGGGCATGTAGAGTTGGGTGTCATCAGCATAGCAATGAAAGCTAACACCGTATTTGCGTATGATGTCGCCTAGCGGCAGCATGTAAATACTAAAGAGTGCAGGGCCAAGAACCGAACCTTGGGGGACTCCGCACGTTACCTTAACATAGTCCGAGGTCACATTGTTATGGGAGACGCACTGCATCCTGTCAGTAAGATAAGAGTTAAACCACGACAAGGCTAAGTCTGACATACCAATACGTGTTTTGATACGCTCTAATAAAATGTTATGATCGACGGTATCGAAAGCAGCGCTAAGATCAAGAAGCAGCAACATAGATGACGCATCAGAATCCATCGTTAGCAGTAGATCATTAGTCATTTTTGCGAGGGCTGTCTCCGTAGAGTGATTTGCCCTGAAACCGGATTGAAAAGGTTCACAGAGATTGTTAGACATTAAGTGTTCATTTAGCTGCTGTGCGACAATTTTTTCGAGGATTTTCGAGATAAACGGAAGGTGGGACACCGGCCGGTAGTTTACCATGAGGTCAGGATCGAGGTTAGGTCTTTTGAGCAAAGGATGAATAACCGCTTTTTTGAATGCTAGTGGAACAGTGCCAGAGGAAAGTGATAAGTTTATAATATTTAGCACTGATGGACCTAATAATACAAAAAGCTCCTTAATAAGTTTCCCAGGAAATGGGTCAAGTAAACATGTTGTTTGTTTTGTCCCCTTAACACATCTTAACAATTCCTCTAATGTTATTTCATCAAAGAGAGAGAAACTATTTTGGAGGGCGGTATCCTTCGTAGATACAGTCGTATCTGTGTTAATAGAACCCAGTTGTAGC
This sequence comes from Nerophis lumbriciformis, assembly GCF_033978685.3. NCBI lineage: Eukaryota > Metazoa > Chordata > Actinopteri > Syngnathiformes > Syngnathidae > Nerophis > Nerophis lumbriciformis. The sequence goes on along the minus strand of NC_084586.2, from coordinate 9,598,800 downwards.
TGCGACGCATTGTCTTTAATCTCCTTTCTAATGAGTTCAATTTTCTTATTAAAGAAATTCATAAAATCATCTGCTGAGTGGGTGGAGCTACTGGGAGGAGTCCCTTGTTGGGTTAGCGATGCTACTGTACTAAACAAAAATTGCGGATCATTTTTGTTGAGGTGGATGAGATTTGAGTAATATTTAGCTTTAGCTAGGGTAAGCATGTGTTTATAAGTTATTAAACTATCACTCCATGCTTGATGGAAAACCTCAAGTTTAGTAGCGCGCCATTTGCGTTCCAGCTTTCTACATGATAATTTATGGGCTCTAGTTTCTTCTGTAAACCATGGGGTGCGCCTTTTAGGGGCTCCTTTAAGCTTTAGCGGTGCTATACTATCAATGGTGTCCCGCAGGGCGTCGTTAAAGTTGTTAGTGAGGTTATCAATAGAGCCGACATAATTTGGGAATGGTGCCATTACCGAAGGCAGTAGGCCAGCAAGAGTCATCGTTGTGGCAGCATTAATGTTGCGGCTGCTATAGTAGTTATTATTATTAGTTTGTTGACAATGAGTCAGAACTTCGAATTTTATAAGGTAATGATCGGACATTACTTTAGTATACGGGAGTATCGTAACTTTGGAGGTGGTGACACCCCTGACCAGCACTAGATCTATCGTATTTCCGTTGCGATGCGTAGGTTCATTTATTATTTGTGTAAGACCACAGCTATCAATTATAGTCTGGAGCGCCATGCACTGAGGGTCCGATGGGGTATTCATATGGATATTAAAGTCCCCCATTATGATTATATTGTCGGCGTGCGTCACTAAATCAGCAACGAACTCTGAAAATTCACTGATGAAGTCCGAATTGGGTCCTGGGGGGCGGTAGATAACAGCCAGGTGGAGAGGCAGCGGTGTGACAAACCTCATAGTAAGCATCTCAAACGGGTTATATTTATTATTTAGGTTCGGGGTAAGATTAAAGCTTTTATTGTGGATGAGTGCAACTCCCCCACCCCTTTTAATGGGACGGGCAATATGCGCTCCCGCATAGCCAGGAGGAGACGCCTCACCCAGCGCAAAGAAATCATCTGGTTTGAGCCAGGTCTCGGCGAGACCAATAACGTCAAGATTATTGTCTCTAATGACCTCATTCACTAATAACGTTTTGGAAGATAATGATCTTATGTTTAAGAAGCCCATATTATAGGTAGTGGGCTGTTTTGAGGAGTTTTTGTTGAAATTATCCGTAGTAGCAATATTAATAATGTTGTGTTTATTATGTGTAGTGCAATTTAAATAATTTCGACCATATCTAGGAATTGATATGACGGGAATTTTCCGATTGTTTGCTTGATGTTGTGATAAACCGAACGCATCATAACTTGCCACCTCAGTAGAGTGCATGTCTACTTTTGACACAGAAAAAACATTTTTGAGTTGTGTATTGTTCTAAAATAGTTGCTATGTGTGCAGGTATTATCCAGCCTGGCGCTGGCTAGTTCTATTTTAACAAACTTCTCACCCGGACTAGCGCTTCTTTGAGGATTAGCCTTTCGCTTTGTTGTTAGCCCCGCTCGGCATCCCCGCTTCTGCTTCCGCTCACACCGCTTACGTGTCTTCCGTTGACGGTCCTCGCTGGCACTTAACTCCGCTGCTTTCGAGGCCGCTGGATGTAGCCGGCGAAGAATCCCCATGCTAGCGAGGAGGTCGAAAGTACCCGCATCTTTCAGCCTATAACGGCCCGATCTATCCACATCCAGAATCGTCTGTCGGTCGTATCTGATCACGAAGTGTCCACGCTATGAGCCAGCCATGAAATAGACAGAATTGACGGGTATTTTTGCCAAATCGCTCTACACTTCCAAGAGCGTCTGCAAGCCGCTGCCATCAGGGCGCCGCCATCTTGGCTGAATATATATATATACAGGTAAAAGCCAGTAAATTAGAATATTTTGAAAAACTTGATTTATTTCAGTAATTGCATTCAAAAGGTGTAACTTGTACATTATATTTATTCATTGCACACAGACTGATGCATTCAAATGTTTATTTCATTTAATTTTGATGATTTGAAGTGGCAACAAATGAAAATCCAAAATTCCGTGTGTCACAAAATTAGAATATTACTTAAGGCTAATACAAAAAAGGGATTTTTAGAAATGTTGGCCAACTGAAAAGTATGAAAATGAAAAATATGAGCATGTACAATACTCAATACTAGGGTTGGAGCTCCTTTTGCCTCAATTACTGCGTTAATGCGGCGTGGCATGGAGTCGATGAGTTTCTGGCACTGCTCAGGTGTTATGAGAGCCCAGGTTGCTCTGACAGTGGCCTTCAACTCTTCTGCGTTTTTGGGTCTGGCATTCTGCATCTTCCTTTTCACAATACCCCACAGATTTTCTATGGGGCTAAGGTCAGGGGAGTTGGCGGGCCAATTTAGAACAGAAATACCATGGTCCGTAAACCAGGCACGGGTAGATTTTGCGCTGTGTGCAGGCGCCAAGTCCTGTTGGAACTTGAAATCTCCATCTCCATAGAGCAGGTCAGCAGCAGGAAGCATGAAGTGCTCTAAAACTTGCTGGTAGACGGCTGCGTTGACCCTGGATCTCAGGAAACAGAGTGGACCGACACTAGCAGATGACATGGCACCCCAAACCAGCCTAGAAATTCTGTCCATAAAGGTTATGAACAGAATCGGTGACAAAGGGCAGCCTTGGCGGAGTCCAACCCTCACTGGAAACGGGTCCGACTTACTGCCGGCAATGCGGACCAAGCTCTGACTCTTGCAAAGGGAGCGAACCGCCACAATAAGACAGTCCGTTACCCCATACTCTCTAAGCACTCTCCACAGGACTTCCAGGGGTAAATGGTCGAATGCCTTCTCCAAGTCCATAAAGCACATGTAGACTGGTTGGGCAAACTCACATGCACCCTCAAGGACCCTGCCGAGAGTATAAAGCTGGTCCGCAGTTCCACGACCAGGACGTAAACCACACTGTTCCTCCTGAATCCGAGGTTTGACTATCCGGCGTAGCCTCTTCTCCAGTACACATGAATAGACCTTACCGGGAAGACTGAGGAGTGTGATCTCACGATAGTTGAAACACACCCTCTGGTTCCCCTTCTTAAAGAGAGGAACCACCACCCCGGTCTCCCAATCCAGAAGTACCGCACCCGATGTCCACGCGATGTTGCAGAGTCTTGTCAACCAAGACAGCCCCACAGCATCCAGAGCCTTAAGGAACTCCGGACAGATCTCATCCACCCCCAGGGCGTTGCCATTGAGGAGCTTTTTAACTACCTTGGCATCCTCAGCCCCAGAAATAGGAGAGCCCACCACAGATTCCCCAGGCACTGCTTCCTCATAGGAAGACATGTTGGTGGGATTAAGGAGGTCTTCGAAGTATTCCCTCCACCGATCAATAACAGCTGCAGTAGAGGTCAGCAGCGCACCATCCTCACCATACACGGTGTTACAGTGCACTGCTGCCCCCCCTTGAGCCGGCGGATGGTGGTCCAGAATCGCTTCGAAGCCGTCTGGAAGTCGTTTTCCATGGCTTCTCCAAACTCCTCCCATGTCCGAGTTTTTGCCTCTGCGACCGCTGAAGCCGCACTTCGCTTGGCCTGTCGGCTGCCTCTGGAGTCCCATGAGCCTAAAGGACCCGATAGGCTCTTTCTTCAGCTTGACGGCATCCCTCACTGCTGGTGTCCACCAGCGGGTTCTAGGATTACCGCCACGACAGGCACCAAACTCCTTGCGGCAACAGCTCCAATCAGCCGGCTCGACAAGAGAGGCACGTAACAAGGTCCACTCAGACTCAATGTCCAGCGCCTCGCTCGTGACATGTTCAAAGTTCTTCCGGAGGCGTTCCCAGCAAACCCTCACAATGCGTTTGGGCCTGCCGGTCTGTCAGGCATCCTCCCCCAAAATTATTTTTGTGAGTTTTACTGGAAAAACATAGTTTGTAATGTTTGTAAAGACACAAGTTAGTTTTACTCAAGATGACAGTATAACTGTCATAATACATATGAAAGTTATATAAACATAATTCCAAAACCAAACATGCATTATGTCTAAAAATACCTGTAAAATTGTATCCATGTGAGTTTTACTATAATCATTTTTTGCGATGAGATGGCGATGGTGTACCCCACCTTCCGCCCGATTGTAGCTGAGATAGGCTCCAGCGCCTCCTGCCACCCCAAAAGGGAATAAGCGGTAGAAAATGGATAGATGGGCATTTTTTGTTGTCGTTACTAAATCCATCCATTTTCTTCCGCTTAACCGAGGTCGGGTTGCAGGGGCAGCAGCCTAAACAGAGAAGCCCAGACTTCCATCTCCCCATCCACTTCTTCCAGCTCTTCTCGGGGGATCCTGAGGCGTTCCCAGGCCAGCCGGGAGACATAATCTTCCCAATGTGTCCTGGGTCTTCCCCGTGGCCTCCTGCCGGTCGGACTTGCCCTAAACACCTCCCTCGGGAGGCGTTCGGGTGGCATCCTGAGCAGATGCCCGAACCACCTCATCTGGCTCCTCTCAATGTGGAGGAGCAGCGCTTTACTCTGAGTTCCTCCAGGATGACAGAGCTTCTTATCCTATCTCTAAGGGAGAGACCCGCCACCCGAAGGAGGAAACTCTTGTCTTTGATCTTGTCTTTTCGGTCATAACCATGACCATGGGTGCAGGATGGGACTGTAGATCGACCGGTAAATTTAGAGCTTTTAATTCTGGCTCAGCTCCTTCTTCACCACAATGGATCGATATAGCGTCCTCATTCCTGAAGACGCTGCACCGATCCGCCTGTGGATCTCATGATCCACTCTTCCCTCACTCGTGAACAAGACTCCTAGGTACTTGAACTCCTCCACTTGGGGCCATCTAGTATGTGCCATCGCCTCCTCAACCTGGAAATGGCACCCCACCCTTTACCGGGCGAGAACCATGGACTCGGACTTGGAGGTGCTGACTCTCATCCCAGTCGCTTCATACTCGGCCATCCAATGAGAGCTGGAGATCCTGGCCAGTTGAAGCCATCAGGACCACATCAACTGCAAAAAGCAGAGACCTAATCCTGCAACCACCAAACCGGATCCCCTCAACGCCATGACTGCAATTCTGTCCATAAAAGTTAACAACAGAATCGGTGACAAAGGGCAGCCTTGGCGGGCCAAGGCTGCCCTACACTGATCATACAGGGAGCGACCCGCCACAATCAGACAGTCCGATACCCCATACTCTTGTCTTTGAGCCGGGGGGACAACAAGAAATGCCACCCCAGCCTCTCATTGCTTGCAACGCCATAGTGGAAGAGAGTCCAGCCCCTCTCGAGAGAACAGGTTCCTGTGCGTCGAAGTGAGTCCAACTATATCTAGCCGGAACTTCTCCACCTCGCACACCAGCTCAGGCTCCTTTCCTCCCAGCGAGGTGACATTTCACGTCAGAAGAGCTAGCTTATGTAGCCGATGATCGGACCGCCAAGTGCCCTGCCTTCGGCTGCCGCTCAGCTCACACTCTATAACCCAGCCCATGAGTGGTGAGCCCATTGGAGGAGGGAACCACGTTGCTTCATTGAGCTGAGCCAGCCAACAGGCGCTCGCCATCGTGCCCCACCTCTGGGCCTGGCTCCACAGGGGAGCCACGGTAACCCGCGTCCGGGCGAGGAAAAATCTAGGACCTCGATTTGTACTTTTCATAAAGGTCTTTGAGCTGCTCTTTGTCTGATCCCTCACCTAGGACCTATTTGTCTTGGGAGAGCCTACGAGGGGGCATAGAAGCCCACAGACAGCATAGCTCCTAGGATCAGTGGGCTCCGCAAACTCCTCTACCACGAAAGGTGGCGGCTCAGAAAGGAGGTTTTATAAACATAACTCAAAAACCAAGATTAGGTTGTTTTTTTTCACCATGACAATGTACCCTCATCCATCCATCCATTTTTCTACCGCTTATTCCCTTTGGGGTCGCGGGGGGGCGCTGGAGCCTATCTCAGCTACAATCAGGCGGAAGGCGGTGTACACCCTGGACAAGTCGCCATCTCATCGCAGGGCCAACACAGATAGACAGACAACATTCACACTCACATTCACACACTAGGGCCAATTTGGTGTTGCCAATCAACCTATCCCCAGGTGCATGTGTTTGGAGGTGGGAGGAAGCCGGAGTACCCGGAGGGAACCCACGCAGTCACGGGGAGAACATGCAAACTCCACACAGAAAGATCCCGAGCCTGGGATTGAACCAAGGACTACTCAGGTCCTTCGTATTGTGAGGCAGACGCACTAACCCCTCTTCCACCGTGCTGCCCAATGTACACTCAATATGACAGTAAATTAAACATAACTCCTAAACTACACTTAAAAATGAGCTAATATTGCCTGAAATAATGCATTCTTGTGAGTTTTACTCGAAACATATGCTTTTTTAAGGCTTGCAAACACAAAAAGTAGTTTTTACTCAATATGACAGTAATGTTCTTAAAATTCTGAGATAATGCGAAAAAAGCAAAAAAAAGTATTCCAACATAATTCCTAAACCAACATTGCGAAATGTCTAAAAATGCCTGTAATATTAAATCCATGTGAGTTTTACTAGAATCAGTTGTTTTAGTAAAGTTTGCAAAAACAAAAATTAGGTTTTACTCTTTATGAAAGTAAACGTCACACTCAATATGACAGTTTTTTAATCATAACTCCTAAACTACTCATGCAAAATTGCTAATAATGTTTGAAATAATGGATTCTTGGGAGTTTTCCTTGAAACATATGCTTTCTTAAGGCTTGCAAACACAAAAAGTATTTTTTTTTACTCAATATGACAGTAATGTTCTTAAAATTCTGAGATAATGCGAAAAAAGCAATACAAATGTATTCCAACATAATTCCTAAACCAACAATGCAAAATGTCTAAAAATGCCAGTAAGATTATATCCTTGTGAGTTTCACTAGAATCAGTGTTTTAGTAAGATTTGCAAAAGCAAAAATTAGGTTTTACTCTTTATGAAAGTAAACTGTCACACTCAATATGACAATTTTTTAATCATAACTCCTAAACCACTCATGCAAAATGGCTAATGATGTTTGAAATAATGGACCCTTGGGAGTTTTTCTCGAAACATATGCTTTCTTAAGGCTTGCAAACACAAAAAGTATTTTTTTTTACTCAATATGACAGTAATGTTCTTAAAATCCTGAGATAATGCGAAAAAAGCAATAAAAATGTATCCAATCATAATTTCTAAACTAAACATGCAAAATGTGTAAAAATGCCTGTAATATTGAGTCTATGTGAGTTTTACTAGAATCAGTTGATTTAGTAAAGTTTGCAAAAACAAAAATTAGGTTTTACTCTTTATGAAAGTAAACTGTCACACTCAATATGACAGTTTTTTAATCATAACTCCTAAACTACTCATGCAAAATGGTTAATAATGTTTGAAATAATGGATCCTTGGGATTTGTCCTCGAAACATATGCTTTCTTAAGGCTTGCAAACACAAAAAGTATTTTTTTACTCAATATGACAGTAATGTTCTTAAAATCCTGAGATAATGCGAAAAAAGCAATAAAAATGTATTCAATCATAATTCCTAAACTAAACATGCAAAATGTGTAAAAATGCCTGTATTATTGAATCCATGTGAGTTTTACTAGAATCAGTTGTTTTAGTGAAGTTTGCAAAAACAAAAATTAGGTTTTACTCTTTATGAAAGTAAACTGTCCCAATCAATATGACAGTTTTTTAATCATAACTCCTAAACTACTCATGCAAAATGGCTAATAATGTTTGAAATAATGGATTATTGGGAGTTTTCCTCGAAACATTTGCTTTCTTAAGGCTTGCAAACACAAAAAGTATTTTTTTTTACCAATATGACAGTAATGTTCTTAAAATTCTGAGATAATGCGAAAAAAGCAATAAAAATGTATTCCAACATAATTCCTAAATCAACAATGCAAAATGTCTAAAAATGCCAGTAATATTAAATCCATGTGCGTTTCACTAGAATCAGTTGTTTTAGTGAAGTTTGCAAAAACAAAAATTAGGTTTTACTCTTTATGAAAGTAAACTGTCACACTCAATATGACAATTTTTGAATCATAACTCCTAAACCACTCATGCAAAATGGCTAATAATGTTTGAAATAATGGATCCTTGGGAGTTTTCCTTGAAACATATGCTTTCTTAAGGCTTGCAAACACAAAAAGTATTGTTTTACTCAAAATGACAGTAATGTTCTTAAAATTCTGAGGTAATGCGAAAAAAGCAATAAAAATGTATTCCAACATAATTCCTAAACCAACAATGCAAAATGTCTAAAAATGCCAGTAATATTAAATCCATGTGAGTTTCACTAGAATCAGTTGTTTTAGTAAAGTTTGCAAAAACAAAAATTAGGTTTTACTCTTTATGAAAGTAAACTGTCACACTCAATATGACAATTTTTGAATCATAACTCCTAAACCACTCATGCAAAATGGCTAATAATGTTTGAAATAATGGATTATTGGGAGTTTTCATTGAAACATATGCTTTCTTAAGGCTTGCAAACACAAAAAGTATTTTTTTACTCAATATGACAGTAATGTTCTTAAAATCCTGAGATAATGCGAAAAAAGCAAAAAAAATGTATTCAATCATAATTTCTAAACTAAACATGCAAAATGTGTAAAAATGCCTGTATTATTGAATCCATGTGAGTTTTACTAGAATCAGTTGTTTTAGTGAAGTTTGCAAAAACAAAAATTAGGTTTTACTCTTTATGAAAGTAAACTGTCCCACTCAATATGACAGTTTTTTAATCATAACTCCTAAACTACTCATGCAAAATGGCTAATAATGTTTGAAATAATGGATTATTGGGAGTTTTCCTCGAAACATTTGCTTTCTTAAGGCTTGCAAACACAAAAAGTATTTTTTTTTACCAATATGACAGTAATGTTCTTAAAATTCTGAGATAATGCGAAAAAAGCAATAAAAATGTATTCCAACATAATTCCTAAATCAACAATGCAAAATGTCTAAAAATGCCAGTAATATTAAATCCATGTGCGTTTCACTAGAATCAGTTGTTTTAGTGAAGTTTGCAAAAACAAAAATTAGGTTTTACTCTTTATGAAAGTAAACTGTCACACTCAATATGACAATTTTTGAATCATAACTCCTAAACCACTCATACAAAATGGCTAATAATGTTTGAAATAATGGATCCTTGGGAGTTTTCCTTGAAACATATGCTTTCTTAAGGCTTGCAAACACAAAAAGTATTTTTTTACTCAATATGACAGTAATGTTCTTAAAATCCTAAGATAATGCGAAAAAAGCAATAAAAATGTATTCAATCATAATTTCTAAACTAAATATGCAAAATGTGCAAAAATGCCTGTATTATTGAATCCATGTGAGTTTTACTAGAATCAGTTGTTTTAGTAAAGTTTGCAAAAACAAAAATTAGGTTTTACTCTTTATGAAAGTAAACTGTCACACTCAATATGACAATTTTTGAATCATAACTCCTAAACCACTTATGCAAAATGGCTAATAATGTTTGAAATAATGGATCCTTGGGAGTTTTCATTGAAACATATGCTTTCTTAAGGCTTGCAAACACAAAAAGTATTTTTTTACTCAATATGACAGTAATGTTCTTAAAATCCTGAGATAATGCGAAAAAAGCAATAAAAATGTATTCAATCATAATTTCTAAACTAAACATGCAAAATGTGTAAAAATGCCTGTATTATTGAATCCATGTGAGTTTTACTAGAATCAGTTGTTTTAGTGAAGTTTGCAAAAACAAAAATTAGGTTTTACTCTTTATGAAAGTAAACTGTCCCACTCAATATGACAGTTTTTTAATCATAACTCCTAAACTATTCATGCAAAATGGCTAATAATGTTTGAAATAATGGATTATTGGGAGTTTTCCTCGAAACATTTGCTTTCTTAAGGCTTGCAAACACAAAAAGTATTTTTTTTTACCAATATGACAGTAATGTTCTTAAAATTCTGAGATAATGCGAAAAAAGCAATAAAAATGTATTCCAACATAATTCCTAAATCAACAATGCAAAATGTCTAAAAATGCCAGTAATATTAAATCCATGTGCGTTTCACTAGAATCAGTTGTTTTAGTGAAGTTTGCAAAAACAAAAATTAGGTTTTACTCTTTATGAAAGTAAACTGTCACACTCAATATGACAATTTTTGAATCATAACTCCTAAACCACTCATGCAAAATGGCTAATAATGTTTGAAATAATGGATCCTTGGGAGTTTTCCTTGAAACATATGCTTTCTTAAGGCTTGCAAACACAAAAAGTATTGTTTTACTCAAAATGACAGTAATGTTCTTAAAATTCTGAGATAATGCAAAAAAAGCAATAAAAATGTATTCCAACATAATTCCTAAACCAACAATGCAAAATGTCTAAAAATGCCAGTAATATTAAATCCATGTGAGTTTCACTAGAATCAGTTGTTTTAGTGAGGTTTTCAAAAGCAAAAATTAGGTTTTACTCTTTATGAAAGTAAACTGTCACACTCAATATGACAATTTTTAAATCATAACTCCTAAACCAGTCATGCAAAATGGCTAATAATGTTTGAAATAATGGATCCTTGGGTGTTTTCCTCAAAACATATGCTTTCTTAAGGCTTGCAAACACAAAAAGTATTTTTTTACTTAATATGACAGTAATGTTCTTAAAATCCTGAGATAATGCGAAAAAAGCAATAAAAATGTATTCAATCATAATTTCTAAACTTAACATGCAAAATGTGTAAAAATGCCTGTATTATTGAATCCATGTGAGTTTTACTAGAATCAGTTGTTTTAGTAAAGTTTGCAAAAACAAAATTTAGGTTTTACTCTTTATGAATGTAAACTGTCACACTCAATATGACATTTATTTAATCATAACTCCTAAACTTCACATTCAAAATGTCTAATGATGCCTCAAATAATGCATTCTACGGAGTTTTACTCGAAACATATGCTTTTTCAAATCTTGCAAACACAAAAAGTAGTTTTTTACTCAATATGACAGTAATATTCCTAAAATACTGAGATAATGCAAAAAAAGAAATGAAAATATATTCAATCATATTTCCTAAATCAAACATGCAAAATGTGTAAAAATGCCTGTAATATTGAATCCATGTGAGTTTTACTAGATTAGGATGTGTTTGAAATTTTTGCAAATACAAAAATTAGTTTTTTTTCACCATGACAATGTACACTCAATATGACAGTAAATTAAACATAACTCCTAAATTACACTTAAAAATGAGCTAATGTTGCCTGAAATAATGCATTCTTGTGAGTTTTACTCGAAATATATGCTTTTTTAAGGCTTGCAAACACAAAAAGTAGTTTTTATTCAATATGACAGTAATGTTCTTAAAATTCTGAGATAATGCGAAAAAAGCAGTACAAATGTATTCCAACATAATTGCTAAACCAACAATGCAAAATGTCTAAAAATGCCTGTAATATAAATCCATGTTAGTTTTACTAGAATCAGTTGTTTTTATAAGGTTTGCAAATACAAAAATTAAGTTTTACTCACTATGACAGTATACTGTCACACTCAATATGACAGTTATTTAAAAATAACTCCTAACTACACTTGCAAAATGGCTAATGTTGCCTCAAATAATGCATTCTACGGAGTTTTGCTCTAAACATATGCTTTTTTAAATCTTGCAAACACAAAAAGTAGTTCTTTACTCAATATGACAGTAATATTCTTAAAATCCTGAGATAATGCGAAAAAAGCAATACAAATGTATTCCATCAAAATTTCTAAAACAAACAGGCAAAATGTCTAAAAATAACTGTAATATTGAATTCATGTGAGTTTTACTAGAATCAGTTGTTTTTGTAAGGTTTGCAAATACAAAAATTAGGTTTTACTCTATATGAGAGTATACTGTTACATTTAATATGACAGTTATTTAAACATAACTCCTAAACTACAAATGCTAAATGGCTAATGATGCCTGAAATAATGCATCCTTAGGAGTTTTACTCGAAAAATATGCTTTTTTTAATCCTTGCAAACACAGAAAGTAGTTTTTCCTCAATGTGACAGTAATATTCTTTAAAATCCTGAGATAATGCGAAAAAAGCAATAAAAATGTGTGCCATCATAATTTCTAAACCAAACATGCAAAATGTGTAAAAATGCCTGTAATATTGAATCCATGTGAGTTTTACTAGAATCAGTTGTTTTTGTAAGGTTTTCAAATACAAAAAATAGGTTTTACTTACTATGACAGTTATTTAAACTCTATGTATCTTTGTGAGTTTTACTAGAAAAAATATATTTTGAATGTTTACAAAAACAAAAGTTAGTTTTTTTTTTACTCAATATGATAGTATAACTGTCATACTAAATCCATCCATTTTCTTCCGCTTATCCGAGGTCGTGTTGTGGGGGCTGCAGCCTAAGCAGAGAAGCCCAGACTTCCCTATCCCCAGCTACTTCGTCCAGCTCTTCTCGGGGGATCCCGAGGCGTTCCCAGGCCAGCCAGCTGATATAATCTTCCCAATGTGTCCTGTGTCTTCCCCGTGGCCTCCTGCCGTTTGGACTTGCCTTAACGAAAAAAGCAATACTAATGTATTCAAACACAACTCCTAAACAAAACATGTAAAATGTCTAAAATGCCTTTAATATCTATGTGAGTTTTACAAGAATCAGTTGTTTTTGTAAGGTTTGCAAATACAAAAATTAGGTTTTACACTTAACTTTATAACTCAATATGTGTGGCAGTTATACTACCACACTCAAGTTGACAGTTATTTAAACATAACTCCCAAACTACACATGACCATTTTCTAATAATGCATGAAGAAATGTATCTTTGTGAGTTTTACTAGTAACATTTTCTTTTGTAAGGTTTGCAAGGACACGAGTTAGTTTTTTTTTACTCACTTTGACAGTATACTGTCACACTCAATTTCAGTTATTTAAACATAACTCCTAAACCACACATACAAAATGGCTAATAATGTCTGTAGAAATGTATCTTTGTGAGTTTTACTGGGAAACAATATTTTGTAAGGTTTGCAAAGACACAAATTAGTTTTTTTTACTCAATATAACAGTATAACTGTCATACTATAAACACAAGTTATATAAACATAACTCCAAAACCAAACATGCATTATGTCTAAAAATTCAGCACTGCAACTACACATGCACCGGATTTAAACTAAATGTCCCTGCTGCTGAGATCCGAGTTGCAGGGCTGGCCACCACGCCAACATCATCCAGGGCTCCAGAAACATTTGTAGGTCAATGCCCCACAATAGATGCTGGAGGCACTATTCTGCCAGGACTTTTAGACACCGGTTCCCAAGTGACGCTAATGTCCGAAAGCCTATTTAATGCTCACTTTACCGAAGCTAAGCTCGAAAGGACCCCTACCCTTTTTCGTCTAAGAGCAGCTAATGGCCTGGAAATCCCCTATATCGGCTATGCGGTTCTTGATTTTGAGGTAGAGGGTGTTAAAGTTCCCGAAAGAGGAGTAGTAATTGTTGCGGATCAAAACTGTACACACCCCTTCATAATAGGTATGAATCTAATCGTGGGTTGTTGGGATGCCGTTTTTAAATGTCCTAAGACCTCTACTCTTCGGCATCTTCAAAAGCAAAAGGTGTGGAGGGAAGCTTTTGCTACATGTTCCCGTATAGAAGCTGTTGCTGCTGAAGATGGCTTGCTAGGCCACGTGAGATTGGCCTCGAAGACTAGTATTACATATCCCCCAAAGGAGATGTTGGTGCGGGGCTAACTACTGCGCCCTGCCACGCCAACTGCCGGTGCAGTTGGCGGGGCAAAATCACTGGTCGTGGTGAACAGAGGTAGGCTGCCCCTCCGTGTTTATAACCCCCATTCCTACAGTATTTCCTTAAAACGATTTGAGAAGCTAGGGCAGCTGTTCTGTGTTGATGATAGTGATGTGCATGGAGCTGAGGTTCTGTGTTTATCTCTAGTAGAGGAGGGTGTGGTAGAAGTGTCACTCATTGATGCCACAGCCCAAACCAATCCAGAACTGTCCCCAGATGTTAGGGATTTGAGTGATAAACCGGATCTGTCTGAGCAGCAACAGGTGCAGCTATGCGCCCTGCTGGCGAAGTGGGAGAAGGTGTTTGCACAACATGAGGACTTTGGAAGGACCAGTCTTGTGCAACACAGGATACTGACAGGAGATTCCGCCCCTACCAGGGAGAGATACCGACCCATCCCGCCTCTGTTGCATAAGGAAGTGAAGACACTGCATGCTTTCAGGTATGCTTGAACAGAGAGTGATAAAGGAAAGCTGCAGTCCCTGGGCAGCGCCTATAGTGTTAGTCCGCAAAAAGGATGGGAGTTGGCGCTTTTGTGTAGACTACCGGAGGTTAAACTCAGTTACACATAAAGACGCCTTTCCGTTCCCCTGAATCGAAGAGACCCTAACTGGTCTGAGCAAATCTGAATGGTTTTCGACCTTAGACCTCGCTAGTGGGTATTGGCAAGTGGAGGTGCACCCGGACGATCGTGAAAAGACTGCATTTACAACTCCCCTCGGACTGTTCGAGTTTGAACGCATGCCATTTGGTCTATGCAATGCACCTGCCACTTTCCAACGGCTTATACATCATTGTTTGAATGGTCAAATAGCGGAATCATTGTTGGTTTATCTTGATGACATAATAATTTTTTCTGTTGATTTCACTGCCCATCTACAGCACCTGGACCAGGTGTTTGAACGGTTGGACATGGACTTAAACTCAAGCCCTCTAAGTGCAAGCTCTTTCAGCGTGAGGTGAAATTCTTGGGACACGTGGTGGATCGGGATGGAGTGAGACAGGGCCGGCCCGTGGCATAGGCCGTATAGGCAAATGCTAAGGGCGCCGTCCATCAGGGGGCGCCACGCCAGTGCCACAAATGTTGGGAGGAAAAAAATAAATTAAAAAAAATAAGTTGGTACTATTATTTCTAAATACAAAAAATAATCCCACGTTAATTAAAATGCAAAGTAAAGCCTATTTAATAGAAATATTATTTGTTACAACATTACGCCCCCTCCTCCCCCGCACGGTGCGCCCCCTCCCTTCCCGTATCGTGACTCTTTTTGGACGTCCCCACATCAAAAAATCAACACAAGATGCCAAAACTGTCAGGTGCCCAGGGAAGAAAAAAGAGAAAAGAAGAGGAGGAGAAACGAGCAAAGACAGAGGTAGCAGGTAGGTAACGTTAGCCTACATGAAATTATTTGTCTGTTACAGAATGTGATAGTAACCTGGCTTTTTAGCATTAAGCTAATGTTACATGATTCGGCAATTGCTAATAGTTGTGTTTTAACGTCGGGTTAATATTGTGGAGGGGGCTAAATTGTTATGGAAAATAATAATGTAACGTTAGGTAATTACAGTACTCCCACTTTACATTCCTCAGGGACATTTCTTTCTTTCTTTAGTTTATTTCGAACATGAACACACTTACATCATAATACATCACACAATTTCATATCATTTCATTTTACATCATGCCCGAAAAGGAGTAGGAAGAAGCAAAGCTTATTTAATCCTACCTCTTTCCCACTTCAAAGCGTTTACAAATATATAGAATCATTTCTGACCTTTTTATATAATAAAATAACATCTATGAGTTAGTATACAACAGTTTTGTACTATGTAATTAATTAATTAATTCAGTCATTATTAACATACTGAGATGAAGAATATCTTATTTTCAATAAGGTTGAAAGTATTTCTCATAATTCTTCTTCTTTGTACTCTGTAAGCACTATTATTTTGAACAACCTCTTAAACTGGATCATATCAGTACAATTTTTAACTTTTTTACTTAATCCATTCCATAATTTAATTCCACATACTGATATGCTAAAAGTTCTAAGTGTTGTACGTGCATATAAATGTTTGTATTAGATCTCTCCCAAGCAGGTGTTTTTTGTTTACATTGTTATTGCCTTCTGGTTAGCTAATGTTTGCCCTGCAGGTAATAGTCACTTTTCCACCCCTTTATATATTAGGTATAGTTGTAAGTAAAAAAAAAAAGGTCAAAGACAAAGCTATTCAGGTTCTTGTGAGTATATACACTTCACTGCCGATGTGGGGGGGCGCCACCTAAAATCTTGCCTAGGGCGCCAGATTGGTTAGGGCCGGGCCTGAGTGAGACCGGACCCAGGTAAAATTAAGGCAGTACAGGACTGGGCCGCTCCGACCACTGTCAAGGAAGTGAGAGCGTTTCTTGGATTGGCAGGCTATTACCAACGTTTTGTGGCTGGGTTTGCTAAAATAGCCCGTCCCCTAAATAAATGTCGTTGGGACCGACAAGAAGGCACAGGCCCCCAAAATAGTGTGGACACCAGAGTGTCAGACGTCCTTTGAAGAGCTAAAAAAGGCTTTGACCGACAGTTGCCTGCCCGCTATGCAGACGAGAGTTCCCCCCGTTGCAGGGACTGACAACGATAATGTATGGGGGGGATGTGATGGGACACAGGTAGGGGATTTTATTTTTTTTGTTTCATTGTCATGCATGTCTGAGTGTTTTTATTGTTGTAGATTTTAATTGCATGTTTTTACATTTTACAATTTGATTGCATGTTTTTACACTTTGAGGACTTTGACTGTATTTTTAATTGCATAAGTTTATTCCTTGTGGACTTTGCTGGCATTTTAAGACGTTGCCCCTTTTAGCTTGTTGCCCCTGACAACCAAAGTGCCCAATCGAACGGCACCTGAAATCAGACGCACCTGTGGAGCATTAGGGCTGCACACATTTAAAAAAGGAGCGACCAGGAGGATCGTCAGGCTTGACAAGGAGGACCGGGTGAACGCGCGCAAGTTGAGAAGGAATCCCCAAGACTACCCAGCAGACCCGCAGGCTACCGAAAAAAAAACCAGAATCCCACAATACGCAGGGGCAGAGGAAACTCTGACTCCAAAGTAAGTGTCGTGCCTTGTGGATTTGCAGGGGTATTTAACTGCCTTGGGCTGTGGGCTTGTGGCTCGTGTGTTGTGCGCTGGCTGTGTGGTTCTGTGAGCAGGAGCAATCGAACACGATTCATAAACCAAAGATGTATTATGTCTAAAAATGCCTGTAATATTTTATCCATGTGAGTTTTACTACAATCAGTTGTTTTTGTAATGTTTGCAAATACAACAATTAGGTTTTACACATAATGACAGTATAACTGCCACACCCAATCAGTAGTTTTTTTACTCAATTTGACTAATATTTTTACAATCCTGAGATAATGCAAAAAAAGCAATAAAAATGTATTCCAAAATAATTCCTAAACCAACAATGCAAAATGTCTAAAAATACCTGTAATATTAAAACTATGTGACAATTACTGTAATCAGTTGTTTTTGAAAGATTTGCAAATACAAAAATTAGGTTTTACGCATAGACATATAACTGCCACCTAAATATGACAGTTGTTTAAAACATATCTCCTAAACCACACATGCAAAGTGGCTAATAATGCCTGGAAGAATGTATCTTTGTGAGTTTTACTAGAATAATGATCTTTTGTAAGGATTGCAAAGACACAAGTTAGTTTTTTTTACTCAATATGACAGTTTTACTGTCATACTAAATATGACATTTATATAAACATAACTCTAAAACCAAACATGCATTATGTCTAAAAATGCCTGTAATATTGAATCTATGTGAGTTTTACCAGAATCAGGTATTTTGGTAAGGTTTACAATTACAAAAATTAGGTTTTACTCATAATGACAGTATAACTGCCACATTCAATATGGCAGTTATTTAAACATAACCCCTAAACAACATGCAAAATGGCTTATAATGCCTGGAGATGTATCTTTGTGAGTTTTACTAGAAAACATATCATTTGTAAGGTTTTTTAAAGACACAAGTTAGTTTTTTTTACTCAATATAATAGTATAACTGTCATACTAAATGTATCCATTTTCTTCCGCTTATCCGAGGTCGGGTTGCGGGGGCAGCAGCTTAAGCAGAGAAGCCCAGACTTCCCTCTCCCCAGCCACTTCGTCCAGCTCTTCTCGGGGGATCCCGAAGCGTTCCCAGGCCAGCCGGCTGACATAGTCTTCCCAATGTGTCCTGGGGCATCCCCGTGGCCTCCTGCCGGTCGGACTTGCCCTAACGATAAAAGCAATTAAAATGTATTCAAACACAACTCCTAAACCAAACATGTGAAATGTCTAAAATGCCTGCAATATTGAATCTGAGTTTTACTAGAATCAGTTGTTTTTGTAAGGTTTGCAAATACAAAAATTAGGTTTAACACTTAATGACAGTATAACTGCCACACTCAATTTGACAGTTATTAAAACATAACTCCTAAACTACACATGAACATTTTCTAATAATGCATGAAGAAATGTATCTTTTGTGAGTTTTACTAGTAACATTTTCTTTTGTAAGCATTGCAAAGACACAAGTTAGTTTGTTTTACTCACTATGACTTTACTGTCACACTAGATATGACAGTTATTTAAACATAAATCCTAAACCGCACATGCAAAATGGCTAATAATGCCTGTAGAAATGTATCTTTGAGTTTTACTGGGAAAAATATTTTGTAAGGTTTGTAAAGACACAAGTTAGTTGTTTTTTTTACTCAATATGACAGTATTACTGTAATACTAAATATGAAAGTTATATAAACACAACTCCAAAACCGAACATGCATTATGTCTAAAAATGCCTGTGATATTGTATCCATGTGAGTATTACTAGAATCAATTGTTTTTGTAAGGTTTGCAAATACAAAATTTAGGTTTTACTCACTATGACAGTTATTTAAACATAAATCCTAAACAACAAATGCAAATAGCTAATAATGCTTGGAGAACTGTATCTTTGTTATAGAGAGCCTGCTGACCAACAGCATCTCTGTCTGGACTGGAGCCTGCAGTGCCTCAGACTGGAAGTCTCCCCAGAGAGTGGTGAGGACGCCGGAAAAGATCTTCAGGAATCCTCTTCCTCTTATCCAGGAGATCGCAAAAAGCGCTGCCTGACCAGGGCTCAGAAAATTTGCAAAGACTCCTCCCACCCCCACCAAGGACTGTTTTCACTGCTGGACTCTAGAAAGAGGTTCCGCAGCCTCCGAAGCAGAACCTCCAGCTTCTTCCCTCAGGCCGTAAGACTCTTGAACGCATTATAATTAAATTATCCCCTCAACTCCCCTCAAAATGGATTAACTCGCTGGAATAAAAAAAATAACAATATAACATACACCCATAAACGTGGGCGCATGTGGAAAAAGTGCAATATATTTATCTGCACAGTATCCTTTTTATTTATTTATATATATTTAAGTATATTTATTTTATATGTATATTTATATATTATTTATATTTATTTATTTATATATGCACCTTATTGCTTTTTTATCCTGCCCTACCATGAGCTTATGTCACGAAATTGTGTTATCTATGCTGTAAAGTTCAAATTTGAATGACAATAAAAAGAAAGTCTAAGTCTTTACCAGAATAATGATCTTTTGTAAGGTTTGCAAAGACACAAGTTAGTTTTTTTTTACTCAATATGACAGTATAACTGTCATACTAAATATGAAAGTTGTAAAAACATAACTCCAAAACCAAACAAGCAATCCGTCTAAAAATGCATGTAATATTCAATCTATGTGAGTTTTATCAGAATCAGGTATTTTGGTAAGGTTTACAATTACAAAAATTAGGTTTTACTCATGACAGTATACCTGCCACATTCAATTTGATATGTATTTAAACATAACTCCTAAACCACACATGCACAATGGCTAATAATACCTGGGGAAATGTCTCTTTGTGAGTTTTACTAGAAAAAATATATTGTGTAAGGTTTGTAAAACACAAGTTAGTTTTTTTTACTCAATATAACAGTATAGCTGTCATACTATATATAAATAAATAAATAAATAAATGGGTTGTACTTGTATAGCGCTTTTCTACCTTCAAGGTACTCAAAGCGCTTTGACACTACTTCCACATTTACCCATCACACACTGATGGAGGGAGCTGCCATGCAAGGCGCTAACCAGCACCCATCAGGAGCAAGGGTGAAGTGTCTTGCTCAGGACACAACAGACATGACGAAGTTGGTACTAGGTGGGGATTGAACCAGGGACCCTCGGGTCGAGCACTGCCATTCTTCCACTGCACTGCAGTTGTTTTTGTAAGGTTTTCAAATACCAAAATTAGGTTTTATTTACTTTGACAGTTATTTAAACATAACACCTAAACAACAAATGCAAAATAGCTAATAATGCTTGGAGAGATGTATCGTTGTTATAGCGAGCCTGCTGACCAACAGCATCTCTGTCTGGACTGGAGCCTGCAGTGCCTCAGACTGGAAGTATCTCCAGAGAGTGATGAGGACGGCGGAAAAGATCATCAGGACTCCTCTTCCTCCTATCCAGGAGATCGCAAAAAGTGCTACCTGACCAGGGCTCAGAAAATTTGCAAAGACTCCTCCCACCCCCACCAAGGACTGTTTTCACTGCTGGACTCTAGAAAGAGGTTCCGCAGCCTCCGAAGCTTCTGTAGCAGCTTCTTCCCTCAGGCCGTAAGACTCTTGAACGCATCATAAATAAATTATCTCCTCAACTCCCCTCAAAATGAATTAACTCGCTGGAATGAAATAAACAATATAACATACACCCATAAACGTGGGCGCATGTGGAAAAAGTGCAATATATTTATCTGCACAGTAATCTATTTATCTATTTATATATATTTATATATATTTATTTATTATGTATGTATATATATATATATATATATATATATATAGTATTTATATATTATTTATATATATTTATGTATCGAAATATGCACCTTATTGCTTTTTTATCCTGCACTACGACATTTCGTTCTTATCTGTGCTGTAAAGTTCAAATTTGAATGACAATAAAAAGAAAGTCAAAGTCTAAGTCTTTACTAGAATAACGATCTTTTGTAAGGTTTGCAAAGACACAAGTTAGGTTTTTTTTTTACTCAATGGTAATATACAGTATAACTGTCATACTAAATATGAAAGTTGTATAATCAAAACTCCAAAACCAAACATGCAATCCGTCTAAAAATGCATGTAATATTGAATCTATGTGAGTTTTACCAGAATCAGGTATTTTGGTAAGGTTTACAATTACAAAAATTAGGTTTCACTCATAATGACAGTATAACTGCCACGTTCAATTTGACATCTATTTAAACATAACTCCTAAACCACACATGCACAATGGCTATTAATGCCTGGAGAAATGTCTCTTTGTGAGTTTTACTGAAAAAAAAATATTTCGTAATGTTTGTACCGACACAAGTTAGTTTTTTTTACTCAATATGACAGTGTTACTGTCATACTAAATATGAAAGTTATAAAAACATAACTCCAAAACCAAACATGCATTATCTCTAAAAATGCCTGTAATTTTGTATCCATGTGAGTTTTACTAGAATCAGTTGTTTTTGTAAGGTTTGCAAATACAAAATATGGGTTTTACTCACAGTATACTGTCACACTCAATCTGACAGTTATTTAAACATAACTCCTAAACCACACATGCCAAATGGCTAATAATGCCTGGAGAAATGTCTCTTTGGGAGTTTTGCAGGAAAAAAAATATTTTGTAAGGTTTGTAAAGACACAAGTTAGTTTTTATTACTCAATATGACAGTATTACTGTAATACTAAATATGAAAGTTATATAAACACAACTCCAAAATCAAACATGCATCCTGTCTAAAAATGCCTGCAATATTGCATCCATGTGAGTTTTACTAGAATCAGTTGTTTTTGTAAGGTTTTTGTAAATACAAAAATTAGGTTTTACTTACTATGACAGTTATTTAAACATAACTCCTAAACAACAAATGCAAAATGACTAATAATGCTTGGAGAAATGTATCTTTGTTAGATTTACTAGAAAAAATATATTTTGTAAGTTAGTTTTTTTTACTTAATATGACAGTATAACTGTCATACTAAATCCATCCATTTTCTTCTGCTTATCCGAGGTCCGGTTGCAAGGGCAGCAGCCTAAGCAGAGAAGCCCGGACTTCCCTATCCCCAACCACTTCGTCCAGCTCTTCTCGGGGGATCCCGAGGCGTTCGACAGCCCAGCCGGGAGACATAGTCTTCCCAAAGTGTCCTGGGTCTTCCCCGCGGCCTCCTGCCCGTCGGACTTGCCCTAATGAAAAAAGCAATACAAATGTATTCAAACACAACTCTAAACCAAACATGTAAAATGTCTAAAAATGCCTGTAATATTGAATCTATGTGAGTTTTACCAGAATCAGGTATTGTGGTAAGGTTAACATTTACAAAAATTAGGTTTTACTCATAATAACAGTATAACTGCCACATTCAATTTGACATTTATTCAAACATAACTCCTAAACCACATGTGCACAATGGCTAATAATGCCTGGAGAAATGTCTCTTTGTGAGTTTTACTGGGAAAAAAATATTTTTTAAGGTTTGTACAGATACAAGTTAGTTTTTTTTATTCAATATGACAGTATTACTGTCATACAAAATATGAAAGTTATATAAACATTACTCCAAAACCAAACATGCATTATGTCTAAAAATGCCTGTAATATTGTATCCATGTGAGTTTTAGTAGAATTATTTGTTTTCATAAGGTTTGCAATTACAAAATATGGGTTTTACTCACTATGACAGTATACTGTCACACTCAATCTGACGATTATTTAAACATAAGTCCTAAACCACACATGAAAAATGTCTAATAAACTTGAAGAAATGTATCTTTGTGATTTTTATTAGAAACGTTTTCTTTTGTGAGGTTTGCAAAGACACAAGTTAGTTTTTTTTACTCAATATGACAGTGTAACTGCCACACTCACTATGACAGTTATTTAAACATAACTCCTAAACTCATACTTGCCAACATTGAGACCTCCGATTTCAGGAGGTGGGGGTGGGGAAGGCATGGTCGGGGGTGGGGTGGGGGCGTGGTTGGGGGTGTGGTTAAGAGGGGAGGAGTATATTTAGAGCTAGAATTCACCAAGTCAAGTATTTCATATATATATATATATATATATATATATATATATATATACACACACACACATATATAAAAAAAACTTGACTTTCAGTGAATTCTAGCTATATATATATATATATATATATATATATATATATATATATATATATATATATATATATATATATATATATATATATACACACACACATATATAAAAAAAACTTGACTTTCAGTGAATTCTAGCTATATATATATATATATATATATATAAATGTATGTGTGGGGAAAAAATCACAAGACTACTTCATCTCTACAGGCCTGTTTCATGAGGGGTTCCCTCAATCATCAGGAGATATAAGACATATATATATATATATATATATATATATATATATAAAAAATAAATACTTGAATTTCAGTTTTCATTTATTTACACATATACACACACATAACACTCATCTACTCATTGTTGAGTTAAGGGTTGAATTGTCCATCCTTGTTCTATTCTCTGTCACTATTTTTATAACCATGCTGAACACCCTCTCTGATGATGCATTGCTGTGTGGCACGCACAACAGTGCTTTCATCAAATGCACGAGAGTCTGGAATTTTCCATCCCTCCCGAGCATGGCCAAAAACCGGTCAATCTTTGCTTCCTGAGGAAGATCTTCACTGCCAAGCACTTGGTATTCCACTACTTCTTCCCGGAGGCTATCCAGGTCCAATCGCAGCTGCGGCTTGGAACTTATAAGCGTGTTTCTTCATCTTACTCGTCGTCGGCGTTGCCATGGCTGTATCTTCCGCGTTCTTCTGCTTCGTCTCCTTGTTGTGTGCGCAGTTGTGCACTGCACTCTCTAAAAGCCCTGGATGTTATTGTTACATATGCATGTACAGTAGATGGCAGTATTGCCCTGTTTAAAGTGTGTCACAACATTGCTGTTTACGGCAGACAAACTGCTTTACGGTAGACGAAAACGTGACTGCTGTTGTTTTGTGTTGTTACCGCGCTGGGAGGACGTTAATGAAACTACCTAACAATAAACCCACATAAGAAACCAAGAACTCACCCTCGATCATTCTACAGTTATAACGTGATTGGGCAGGCATGCTGTTTATATCGTGGGAAAGCAGACGTGAATACAGGCTGTCCTCACTCAGATCAGCCTGAATTTCGGGAGATTTTCGGGAGAAAATTTGTCCCGGGAGGTTTTCGGGAGAGGCGCTGAATTTCAGGAGTCTCCTGGAAAATCCAGGAGGCTTGGCAAGTATGCCTAAACTACACATAAAAAATGGCTAATAATGCCTGAAATAAGGCATTCTTGTGAGTTTTACTCGAAACATATGCTTTTTTAAGGCTTGCAAACACAAAAAGTATTTGTTTTCCTCAATATGACAGTAAAGTTCTTAAAATCCTGAGATAATGCGAAATAAGCAAAAACAATGTATTCCATCATAATTCCTACACCAAATAAGCAAAATGTCTAAAAATGCCTGTAATATTGAATCCGTGTGAGTTTTACTAAAATCAGTTGTTTTGGTTTACAAATACAAAAATGAGGTTTTACTCTTTATGACTGTTATTTAAACATAACTCCATCCATCCAGCCATCCATTTTCTTCCGCTTATCCGAGGTCGGGTCGCGGGGGCTGCAGCCTAAGCAGGGAAGCCCAGACTTTCCTCTCCCCAGCCACTTCGTCCAGCTCCTCCCGGGGGATCCTGGGGCGTTCCCAGGCGAGCCGGGAGAGATAAGCTTCCCGTTTCCTGGGTCTTCCTGGGCCTCCTACCGGTCGGACGTGCCCGAAACACCTCCCTAGGGAGGCGTTCGGGTGGCATCCTGACCAGATGCCCGAACCACCTCATCTGGCTCCTCTCGAAATGGAGGAGCAATGACTTTACTTTGAGCTCCTCCCGGATGACAGAGCTTCTCACCCTATCTCTAAGGGAGAGCCCCGCCACCCGGCGGAGGAAACTCATTTCGGCCGCTTGTACCCGTGATTTTGTCCTTTCGGCCATGACACAAAGTTCATGACCATAGGTGAGGATGGGAACGTAGATCGACCGGTAAATCGAGAGCTTTGCCTTCCGGCTCAGCTCCTTCTTCACCACAACGGATCAATACAGCGTCCGCATTACTGAAGACGCCACACCGTTCCGCCTGTCGATCTCACGATCCACTCTTCCCTCACTCGTGAACAAGACTCTGAGGTCCTTGAACTCCTCCACTTGGGGCAATATCTCCTCCCCAACCCGGAGATGGCACTCCACCCTTTTCCGGGCGAGAACCATGGACTCGGACTTGGAGGTGCTGATTCACATCCCAGTCACTTCACACTCGTCTGCGAACCGATCCAGTGAGGGCTGAAGATCTTGGCCAGATGAAGCCATCAGGACCACATCATCTGCAAATAGCAGAGACCTAATCCTGCAAACACCAAACCGGATCCCCTCAACGCCCTGACTGCGCCTAGAAAATCTGTCCATAAAGGTTATGAACAGAATCGGTGACAAAGGGCAGCCTTAGCGGAGTCCAACCCTCACTGGAAACGGGTCCGACTTACTGCCGGCAATGCAGACCAAGCTCTGACTCTTGCAAAGGGAGCGAACCGCCACAATAAGACAGTCCGTTACCCCATACTCTCTAAGCACTCCCCACAGGACTTCCAGGGGTAAATGGTCGAATGCCTTCTCCAAGTCCATAAAGCACAAACTCCCATGCACCCTCAAGGACCCTGCCGAGAGTATAAAGCTGGTCCGCAGTTCCACGACCAGGACGTAAACCACACTGTTCCTTCTGAATCCGAGGTTCGACTATCCGGCGTAGCCTCTTCTCCAGTACACATGAATAGACCTTACCGGGAAGACTGAGGAGTGTGATCTCACGATAGTTGAAACACACCCTCTGGTTCCCCTTCTTAAAGAGAGGAACCACCACCCCGGTCTCCCAATCCAGAAGTACCGCCCCCGATGTCCACGCGATGTTGCAGAGTCTTGTCAACCAAGACAGCCCCACAGCATCCAGAGCCTTAAGGAACTCCGGACGGATCTCATCCACCCCCAGGGCGTTGCCATTGAGGAGCTTTTTAACTACCTTGGCATCCTCAGCCCCAGAAATAGGAGAGCCCACCACAGATTCCCCAAGCACTGCTTCCTCATAGGAAGACATGTTGGTGGGATTAAGGAGGTCTTCGAAGTATTCCCTCCACCGATCAATAACAGCTGCAGTAGAGGTCAGCAGCGCACCATCCTCACCATACCGGTGTTACAGTGCACTGCTCCCCCCCCTTGAGCCGGCGGATGGTGGTCCAGAATCGCTTCAAAGCCGTCTGGAAGTCGTTTTCCATGGCTTCTCCAAACTCCTCCCATGTCCGAGTTTTTGCCTCTGCGACCGCTGAAGTCGCACTTCGCTTGGCCTGTCGGCTGCCTCTGGAGTCCCATGAGCCAAAAGGACCCGATAGGCTCTTTCTTCAGCTTGACGGCATCCCTCACTGCTGGTGTCCACCAGCGGGTTCTAGGATTACCGCCACGACAGGCACCAAACTCCTTGCGGCCACAGCTCCAATCAGCCGGCTCGACAAGAGAGGCACGGAACATGGTCCACTCAGACTCAATGTCCATCGCCTCCCTCGTGACATGTTCAAAGTTCTTCCGGAGGCGTTCCCAGCAAACCCTCACAATGCGTTTGGGCCTGCCAGGTCTGTCAGGCATCCTCCCCCACCATCGCAGCCAACTCACCACCAGGTGGTGATCGGTAGAAAGCTCCGCCCCTCTCTTCACCCGAGTGTCCAAAACATGAGACGGCAAATCCGATGACACAACTACAAAATCGATCATGGAACTGCGGCCTGGGGTGTCCTGGTGCCAAGTGCACATATGGACACCCTTATGTTTGAACTTGGTGTTTGTTATTGACAATCTGTGACGAGCACAAAAGTCCAATAACAAAACACCACTCGGGTTCAGATCCGGGCGGCCATTCTTCCCAATCACGCCCCTCCAGGTTTCACTGTTGTTGCCAAGATGAGCGTTGAAGGCCCCCAGTAGAACGAGGGAATCACCCGGTGGAGCACTTTCCAGTACTCCCTCGAGTGAATCCAAAAAGGGTGGGTACTCTGAGCTGCCGTTTGGCGCGTAAGGCCAAACAACAGTCAGGACCCGTCCCCCCACCCGAAGGCGGAGGAAAGCTACCCAATGGTCCACTGGATTGAACTCCAACGTGCAGGCTTTGAGCCGGGGGGCAACAAGAATTGCCACCCGAGCCCGTCGCCTCTCAACGCAAGCATTATAACTCCAAAACAACAAATGCTAATAATGCTTGGAAAAATTTATCTTTGTTAGTTTTACTAGAATAATAATCTTTTGTAAGGTTTGCAGACACAAGTTTTTTTTTTTTTTACTCAATATGACAGTATAACTGTCATACTAAATATGAAAGTTGTATAAACATATCTCCAAAACCAAACATACAATCCATCTAAAGATGCCTGTAATATTGAATCTATGAAAAATAGTTTTTTTTACTCAATATGACAGTATAACTGTCATACTAAATCCATCCATTTTCTTCCGCTTATCCGAGGTCGGGTTGCGGGGGCAGCAGCCTAAGCAGAGAAGCCCCAGCCACTTTGTCCAGCTCTTCTCGGGGGATCCCGAGGCGTTCCCAGGCCAGCCTGAGACATAGTCTTCCCAATGTGTCCTGGGTCTTCCCCGTGGCCTCCTGCTGATCGGACTTGCCCTAACAAAAAAAGCAATAAAAATGTATTCAAACATGTGAAATGTCTAAAAATGCCTGTAATATTGAATCTATGTGAGTTTTACTAGAATCAGTTGTTTTTGTAAGGTTTGCAAATACAAAAATTTGGTTTTACACATAATAACAGTATAACTGCCACATTCAATATGACAGTTATTTAAACATATTTCCTAAACCACACATGAAAAATGTCTAATAATGCCTGGAAAACATAATTTTTGTGAGTTTTACTGGAAAAACATAGTTTGTAATGTTTGTAAAGACACAAGTTAGTTTTACTCAAGATGACAGTATAACTGTCTAATACATATGAAAGTTATATAAACATAATTCCAAAACCAAACATGCAATATGTCTAAAAATACCTGTAAAATTGTATCAATGTGAGTTTTACTAGAATCATTTTTTGCGACGAGGTGGCGGGTGTACCCCGCCTTCCGCCCGATTGTAGCTGAGATAGGCTCCAGCGCCCCCTGCCACCCCAAAAGGGAATAAGCGGTAGAAAATGGATGGATGGGCATTTTTTGTTGTCATTACTAAATCCATCCATTTTCTTCCGCTTAACCGAGGTCGGGTTGCGGGGGAAGCAGCCTAAACAGAGAAGCCCAGACTTCCCTCTCCCCAGCCACTTCTTCCAGCTCTTCTCGGGGGATCCTGAGGCGTTCCCAGGCCAGCCGGGAGACATAATCTTCCCAATGTGTCCTGGGTCTTCCCCGTGGCCTCCTGCCGGTCGGACTTGCCCTAAACACCTCCCTCGGGAGGCGTTCGGGTGGCATCCTGAGCAGATGCCCGAACCACCTCATCTGGCTCCTCTCAATGTGGAGGAGCAGCGCTTTACTCTGAGTTCCTCCCGGATGACAGAGCTTCTTATCCTATCTCTAAGGGAGAGACCCGCCACCCGGCGGAAGAAACTCAATTTGGCCGCTTGTACCCGGGATCTTGTCTTTTCGGTCATAACCATGACCATAGGTGCAGGATGAGAATGTAGATCGACCGGTAAATTTAGAGCTTTTAATTCTGGCTCAGCTCCTTCTTCACCACAATGGATCGATATAGCGTCCTCATTACTGAAGACGCCGCACCGATCCGCCTGTGGATCTCATGATCCACTCTTCCCTCACTCGTGAACAAGACTCCTAGGTACTTGAACTCCTCCACTTGGGGCCATCTAGTATGTGCCATCGCCACCTCAACCTGGAAATGGCACCCCACCCTTTACCGGGCGAGAACCATGAACTCGGACTTGGAGGTGCTGATTCTCATCCCAGTCGCTTCATACTCGGCCATCCAATGAGAGCTGGAGATCCTGGCCAGTTGAAGCCATCAGGACCACATCAACTGCAAAAAGCAGAGACCTAATCCTGCAACCACCAAACCGGATCCCCTCAACGCCATGACTGCAATTCTGTCCATAAAAGTTAACAACAGAATCGGTGACAAAGGGCAGCCTTGGCGGACCAAGGCTGCCCTACACTGATCATACAGGGAGCGACCCGCCACAATCAGACAGTCCGATACCCCATACTCTTGTCTTTGAGCCGGGGGGACAACAAGATTTGCCACCCCAGCCTCTCATTGCTTGCAACGCCATAGTGGAAGAGAGTCCAGCCCCTCTCGAGAGAACAGGTTCCTGTGCGTCGAAGTGAGTCCAACTATATCTAGCCGGAACTTCTCCACCTCGCACATCAGCTCAGGCTCCTTCCCTCCCAGCGAGGTGACATTTAGTGGCCTAGCAACCTACTCAGTGGCCTAGTGGTTAGAGTGTCCGCCCTGAGATCGGTAGGTTGTGAGTTCAAACCCCGGCCGAGTCATACCAAAGACTATAAAAATGGGACCCATTACCTCCCTGCTTGGCACTCAGCATCAAGGGTTGGAATTGGGGGTTAAATCACCAAAAATGATTCCCGGGCGCGGCCACCGCTGCTGCCCACTGCTCCCCTCACCTCCCAGGGGGTGATCAAGGGTGATGGGTCAAATGCAGAAAATAATCTCGCCACACCTAGTGTGTGTGTGTGACAATCATTGGTACTTTAACTTTAACTTTTAATTTCACGTCAGAAGAGCTAGCTTATGTAGCCGATGATCGGACCGCCAAGTGCCCTGCCTTCGGCTGCCGCTCAGCACCCGACCTCTATAACCCAGCCCATGAGTCGTGAGCCCATTGGTGGAGGGAACCACGTTGCTTCATTGAGCTGAGCCAGCCAACAGGCGCTCACCATCGTGCCCCACCTCTGGGCCTGGCTCCACAGGGGAGCCACGGTGACCCGCGCCGGGCGAGGAAAAATGTAGGACCTCGATTTGTACTTTTCATAAAGGTCTTTGAGCTGCTCTTTGTCTGATCCCTCACCTAGGACCTATTTGTCTTGGGAGAGCCTACGAGGGGGCATAGAAGCCCACAGACAGCATAGCTCCTAGGATCAGTGGGCCCCGCAAACTCCTCTACCACGATAAGGTGGCGGCTCAGAAAGGAGGTTATATAAACATAACTCCAAAACCAAACATGCATTATGTCTAAAAATGCCTACAATATTGTATCTGTGTGACTTTTACTAGAATGGGTTGTTTTTGTAAGGTTTGTAAATACAAACATTTGGTTTTACTCACTATGGTAAATGGGCTATACTTGTATAGCGCTTTTCTACCTTCAAGGTACACAAAGCGCTTTGACACTATTTTTACATTCATCCATTCACACACACATTCACACACTCATGGCGGAAGCTGGCATGCAAGGCCCTAACCACAACCCATCAGGAGCAAGGGTAAAGTGTCTCCCTCAAGGACGCAACAGACGTGACGAGGTTGGTAGAAGGTGGGGATCGAACCAAGAACCCTCAGGTTGCTGGAACGGCCACTCTCCCAACTGCGCCACGCCTTCCCCATGTATACTGTCTCTGTCTCTGTATCTGACAGTTATTTAAACATAATTCCGAAACCACACATGCAAAATGGCTAATAAGAGAAATGTATCTTTGTGAGTTTTACTGGAAAAAAATATTTTGTAAGGTTTGCAAAGACACGTCTTTTTTTTTTTTTTTTTACTTAATATGACAGTATAACTGTCATACTAAATATGAAAAGTTATAAACCTAACTCCAAAACCAAACCTGCATTATGTCTAAAAATGCCTGTAATATTGTATCTTTGTGAATTTTACTAGAATCAGGAGGTTTTCAGGTTTAAAAATACAAAAATTAGGTAACTAACAGCCACACGCAATATGACAGTTATTTAAAAACTCCTAATCCACACAAGCAAAATGGCTATTTATGCCTGAAATAATGCATCCTTAGGAGTTTTCCTCGAAACATATGCTTTTTTAAATCTTGCAAACACGAAAAGTAGTTTTTTACTCAATATGACAGTAATGTTCTTAAAATCCTGAGATAATTACGAAAAAAGCAAAAAAAAAATTTATTCCATTATAATTCCTAAACCAAACATGCAAAATGTGTAAAAATGCCTGTAATATTGAATCAATGTATGTTTTACTAGAATCAGTTGTGTTTGAAAGGTTTGCAATTAGAAAAAGTGGGTTTTTTTCACCATGACAATGTACACTCAATATGACAGTAAATTAAACATAACTCCTAAACTACACATAAAAATGAGCTAATATTGCCTGAAATAATGCATTCTTGTGAGTTTTACTCGAAACATATGCTTTTTTAAGGCTTGCAAACACAAAAACTAGTTTTTTACTCAATATGACAGTAATGTTCTTAAAAATCTGAGATAATGCGAAAAAAAGCAATAAATGTATTCCAACATAATTCTTAAACCAACAATGCAAAATGTCTAAAAATTTCTGTAATATTATATCCATGTGAGTTTTACTAGAATCAGTTGTTTTAGTAAGGTTTGCAAAAACAAAAATTAGGTTTTACTCTTTAGGAAAGTAAACTGTCACACTCAATATGACAGTTTTTTTAATCATAACTCCTAAACTACTCATGCAAAATGGCTAATAATGTTTGAAATAATGGATCCTTGGGAGTTTTCCTCGAAACATATGCTTTCTTAAGGCTTGCAAACACAAAAAGTATTTTTTTACTCAATATGACAGTAATGTTCTTCAATTCCTGAGATAATGCGAAAAAAGCAAAAAAAATTCTTCAATCATAATTTCTAAACCAAACATGCAAAATGTGTAAAAATGCCTGTATTATTGAATCCATGTGAGTTTTACTAGAATCAGTTGATTTAGTAAAGTTTGCAAAAACAAAAATTAGGTTTTACTCTTTATGAAAGTAAACGTCACACTCAATATGACAGTTTTTTAATCATAACTCCTAAACTACTCATGCAAAATGGCTAATAATGTTTGAAATAATGGATCCTTGGGAGTTTTCCTTGAAACATATGCTTTCTTAAGGCTTGCAAACACAAAAAGTATTTTTTTTTACCCAATATGACAGTAATGTTCTTAAAATTCTGAGATAATGCGAAAAAAGCAATAAAAATGTATTCCAACATAATTCCTAAACCAACAATGCAAAATGTCTAAAAATGCCAGTAATATTATATCCTTGTGAGTTTCACTAGAATCAGTTGTTTTAGTAAGGTTTGCAAAAGCAAAAATTTGGTTTTACTCTTTATGAAAGTAAACTGTCACACTCAATATGACAATTTTGAAATAATGGATCCTTGGGAGTTTTCTTCGAAACATATGCTTTCTTAAGGCTTGCAAACACAAAAAGTATATTTTTACTCAAAATGACAGTAAAGTTCTTAAAATCCTGAGATAATGCGAAAAAAGCAATAAAAATGTATTCAATCATAATTTCTAAACTAAACATGCAAAATGTGTAAAAATGCCTGTATTATTGAATCCATGTGAGTTTTACTAGAATCAGTTGTTTTAGTAAAGTTTGCAAAAACAAAAATTAGGTTTTTTTCACCATGACAATGTACACTCAATATGACAGTAAATAAACATAACTCCTAAACTACACATAAAAATGAGCTAATATTGCCTGAAATAATGCATTATTATGAGTTTTACTCGAAACATATGCTTTTTTAAGGCTTGCAAACACAAAAAGTAGTTTTTTACTCAATATGACAGTAATGTTCTTAAAATCCTGAGATAATGCGAAAAAAGCAATAAAAATGTATTCCAACATAATTCCTAAACCAACAATGCAAAATGTCTAAAAATGCCTGTAATATTAAATCCATGTGAGTTTTACTAGAATCAGTTGTTTTTATAAGGTTTGCAAATACAAAAATTAAGTTTTACTCACTATGACAGTATACTGTCACACTCAATATGACAGTTATTTAAAAATAACTCCTAACTACACATGCAAAATGGCTAATGATACCTCAAATAATGCATTCTACGGAGTTTTACTCGAAACATATGCTTTTTCAAATCTTGCAAACACAAAAAGTAGTTTTTTACTCAATATGACAGTAATATTCCTAAAATCCTGATATAATGCGAAAAAAGCAATGAAAATATATTCAATCATATTTCCTAAATCAAACATGCAAAATGTGGGAAAATGCCTGTAATATTGAATCCATGTGAGTTTTACTAGAATCGGTTGTGTTTGAAATTTTTGCAAATAGAAAAATTAGGTTTTTTTTCACCATGACAATGTACACTCAATATGACAGTAAATAAACATAACTCCTAAACTACACATAAAAATGAGCTAATATTGCCTGAAATAATGCATTATTGTGAGTTTTACTCGAAACATATACTTTTTTAAGGCTTGCAAACACAAAAAGTAGTTTTTTATTCAATATGACAGTAATATTCCTAAAATCCTGAGATAATGCGACAAAAGCAATACAATGTATTCCATCATAATTTCTAAACCAAACAGGCAAAATGTCTAAAAATAACTGTAATATTGAATGCATGTGAGTTTTACTAGAATCGGTTGTGTTTGAAATTTTTGCAAATAAAAAAAATAGTTTTTTTTCACCATGACAATGTACACTCAATATGACAGTAAATAAACATAACTCCTAAACTACACATAAAAATGAGCTAATATTGCCTGAAATAATGCATTATTGTGAGTTTTACTCGAAACATATGCTTTTTTTAAGGCTTGCAAACACAAAAAGTAGTTTTTTACTCAATATGACAGTAATATTCCTAAAATCCTGAGATAATGCGAAAAAAGCAATACAAATGTATTCCATCATAATTTCTAAACCAAACAGGCAAAATGTCTAAAAATAACTGTAATATTGAATGCATGTGAGTTTTACTAGAATCGGTTGTGTTTGAAATTTTTGCAAATAAAAAAAATAGTTTTTTTTCACCATGACAATGTACACTCAATATGACAGTAAATAAACATAACTCCTAAACTACACATAAAAATGAGCTAATATTGCCTGAAATAATGCATTATTGTGAGTTTTACTCGAAACATATGCTTTTTTTAAGGCTTGCAAACACAAAAAGTAGTTTTTTACTCAATATGACAGTAATATTCCTAAAATCCTGAGATAATGCGAAAAAAGCAATACAAATGTATTCCATCATAATTTCTAAACCAAACAGGCAAAATGTCTAAAAATAACTGTAATATTGAATGCATGTGAATTTTACTAGAATCAGTTGTTTTTGTAAGGTTTGCAAATACAAAAATTAGGTTTTACTCTATATGAGAGTATACTGTTACATTTAATATGACAGTTATTTAAACATAACTCCTAAACAACAAATGCAAAATGACTAATAATGCCTGGAGATGTATCTTTGAGTTTTACTAAAATGTTCTTTTGTAAGGTTTGCAAAGACACAAGTTAGTTTTTTTTACTCAATATGATAGTATCACTGTCATACTAAATAAGAAAGTTGTATGAACATAATTTCAAAAATACACATGCAATCCGTCCAAAACTGCCTGTAATATTGAATCTATGTGAGTTTTACCAGAATCAGGTATTTTGGTAAGGTTTACAATTACAAAAATTAGGTTTTACTCATAATGACAGTATAACTGCCACATTCAATATGGCAGTTATTTAAACATAACCCCTAAACCACATGCAAAATGGCTTATAATGCCTGGAGATGTATCTTTGTGAGTTTTACTAGAAAACATATAATTTGTAAGGTTTTTTAAGGACACAAGTTAGTTTTTTTTACTCAATATAATAGTATAACTGTCATACTAAATGTATCCATTTTCTTCCGCTTATCCGAGGTCGGGTTGCGGGGGCAGCAGCCTAAGCAGAGAAGCCCAGACTTCCCTCTCCCCAGCCACTTCGTCCAGCTCTTCTCGGGGGATCCCGAAGCGTTCCCAGGCCAGCCGGCTGACATAGTCTTCCCAATGTGTCCTGGGGCTTCCCCGTGGCCTCCTGCCAGTCGGACTTGCCCTAACGAAAAAAACAATTAAAATGTATTCAAACACAACTCCTAAACCAAACATGTGAAATCTCTAAAATGCCTGCAATATTGAATCTATGTGAGTTTTACCAGAATCAGTTGTTTTTGTAAGGTGTGCAAATACAAAAATTAGGTTTAACACTTAATGACAGTATAACTGCCACACTCAATTTGACAGTTATTAAAACATAACTCCTAAACTACACATGAACATTTTCTAATAATGCATGAAGAAATGTATCTTTTGTGAGTTTTACTAGTAACATTTTCTTTTGTAAGCATTGCAAAGACACAAGTTAGTTTGTTTTACTCACTATGACTTTACTGTCACACTCAATATGACAGTTATTTAAACATAAATCCTAAACCGCACATGCAAAATGGCTAATAATGCCTGTAGAAATGTATCTTTGAGTTTTACTGGGAAAAATATTTTGTAAGGTTTGTAAAGACACAAGTTAGTTTTTTTTTTTTACTCAATATGACAGTATTACTGTAATACTAAATATGAAAGTTATATAAACACAACTCCAAAACCAAACATGCATTATGTCTAAAAATGCCTGTGATATTGTATCTGTGAGTTTTACTAGAATCAATTGTTTTTGTAAGGTTTGCAAATACAAAATTTAGGTTTTACTCACTATGACAGTTATTTAAACATAAATCCTAAACAACAAATGCAAATAGCTAATAATGCTTGGAGAACTGTATCTTTGTTATAGAGAGCCTGCTGACCAACAGCATCTCTGTCTGGACTGGAGCCTGCAGTGCCTCAGACTGGAAGTCTCTCCAGAGAGTGGTGAGGACGGCGGAAAAGATCTTCAGGAATCCTCTTCCTCCTATCCAGGAGATCGCAAAAAGCGCTGCCTGACCAGGGCTCAGAAAATTTGCAAAGACTCCTCCCACCCCCACCAAGGACTGTTTTCACTGCTGGACTCTAGAAAGAGGTTCCGCAGCCTCCGAAGCAGAACCTCCAGCTTCTTCCCTCAGGCCGTAAGACTCTTGAACGCATTATAATTAAATTATCCCCTCAACTCCCCTCAAAATGGATTAACTCGCTGGAATAAAAAAAAAACAATATAACATACACCCATGGGCGCATGTGGAAAAAGTGCAATATATTTATCTGCACAGTAATCTTTTTATTTATTTATATATATTTAAGTATATTTATTTATTTTATATGTATATTTATATATTATTTATATTTATTTATTTATATATGCACCTTATTGCTTTTTTATCCTGCACTACCATGAGCTTATGTAACGAAATTGTGTTATCTATGCTGTAAAGTTCAAATTTGAATGACAATAAAAAGAAAGTCTAAGTCTTTACCAGAATAATGATCTTTTGTAAGGTTTGCAAAGACGCAAGTTAGTTGTTTTTTTTACTCAATATGACAGTATAACTGTCATAGTAAATATGAAAGTTGTAAAAACATAACTCCAAAACCAAACAAGCAATCCGTCTAAAAATGTAATATTCAATCTATGTGAGTTTTACCAGAATCAGGTATTTTGGTAAGGTTTACAATTACAAAAATTAGGTTTTACTCATGACAGTATACCTGCCACATTCAATTTGACATTTATTTAAACATAACTCCTAAACCACACATGCACAATGGCTAATAATACCTGGGGAAATGTCTCTTTGTGAGTTTTACTAGAAAAAATATATTGTGTAAGGTTTGTAAAGACACAAGTTAGTTTTTTTTACTCAATATAACTGTATAGCTGTCATACTATATATAAATAAATAAATAAATAAATGGGTTGTAATTGTATAGCGCTTTTCTACCTTCAAGGTACTCAAAGCGCTTTGACACTACTTCCACATTTACCCATCACACACTGATGGAGGGAGCTGCCATGCAAGGCGCTAAACAGCACCCATCAGGAGCAAGGGTGAAGTGTCTTGCTCAGGACACAACGGACATGACGAGGTTGTTACTAGGTGGGGATTGAACCAGGGACCCTCGGGTCGCGCACGGCCATTCTTCCACTGCGCCAAACATTACTCCAAAACCAAACATGTATTACCGTATTTTCCGCACTATAAGGCGCACCTAAAAACCAAAAATTTTCTCAAAAGCTGACAGTGCGCCTTATAACCCGGTGTGCTTTATATATGGATAAATATTAAGATTTCTTTTCATAAAGTTTTGGTCTCGTAACTACGGTAAACAGCCGCCATCTTTTTTCCCGGTAGAACAGGAAGCGCTTCTTCTTCTACGCAAGCAACCGCCAAGGTAAGCACCTGCCCCCATAGAACAGGAAGCGCTGCTTCTTCTACTGTAAGCAACCACCCGCCCGCGTAGAAGAAGAAAAAGCGCGCGGATATTACCGTACGGTACGTTTCATTTCCTTTGTGTGTTTACATCTGTAAAGACCACAAAATGGCTCCTACTAAACGACAGGGATCCGGTTCATGAAAAGACGCAATCTCTCCATCCGCACACGGATTACTATTTCACAGCAACTGATATTCCTGTGAACCGCACTGTGGATACAACGGGAGCACGTACGGTGAATATTCGCACCACAGGGAATGAGAAGTCATCCTTCACTGTGGTTCTAGCTTGCCATGCTAATGGCCAGAAACTTCCACCCATGGTGATATTCAAAAGGAAGACCTTGCCAAAAGAGACCTTTCCAGCCGGCGTCATCATAAAAGCTAACTCGAAGGGATGGATGAAGAAAAGATGAGCGAGTGGTTAAGGTAAGTTTAAGTTTACGCGAAGAGGCCGGGTGGCTTTTTTCACGCAACTTCGTCCATGTTGATATACGATTCCATGCGCGCCCACATCACGCTGGTTTTAATATATTATTAAAGTTTGACTGACCTATTTGACTGTTTTTTTGACATTCCTTTAGCGCAGTTGGATGCGGCTTACAACACGGGGCGGCTTATAGGTGGACAATGTTTTGAAATATGCCGTTCATTGAAGGCGCGGCTTATAACCCAGGGCGCCTTATGGTGCGGAAAATACGGTATGTCAAAAAATGCCTGTAATATTGTATCTGTGTGAGTTTTACTAGAATCAGTTGTTTTTGTAAGGTTTTCAAATACCAAAATTAGGTTTTATTTACTTTGACAGTTATTTAAACATAACTCCTAAACAACAAATGCAAAATAGCTAATAATGCTTGGAGAGATGTATCGTTGTTATAGCGAGCCTGCTGACCAACAGCATCTCTGTCTGGACTGGAGCCTGCAGTGCCTCAGACTGGAAGTATCTCCAGAGAGTGGTGAGGACGGCGGAAAAGATCATCAGGACTCCTCTTCCTCCTATCCAGGAGATCGCAAAAAGCGCTGCCTGACCAGGGCTCAGAAAATTTGCAAAGACTCCTCCCACCCCCACCAAGGACTGTTTTCACTGCTGGACTCTAGAAAGAGGTTCCGCAGCCTCCGAAGCAGAACCTCCAGCTTCTTCCCTCAGGCCATAAGACTCTTGAACGCATCATAAATAAATTATCTCCTCAACTCCCCTCAAAATGAATTAACTCGCTGCAATGAAATAAAAAATATAACATACACCCATAAACGTGGGCGCATGTGGAAAAAGTGCAATATATTTATCTGCACAGTAATCTATTTATCTATTTTTTATATATTTATGTATATTTATTTATTATATATATATATATATATGTATATATATATATATATATATATATATATAGTATTTATATATTATTTATATATATTTATGTATCGAAATATGCACCTTATTGCTTTTTTATCCTGCACTACGACATTTCGTTCTTATCTGTGCTGTAAAGTTCAAATTTGAATGACAGTAAAAAGAAAGTCTAAGTCTAAGTCTAAGTCTTTACTAGAATAACGATCTTTTGTAAGGTTTGCAAAGACACAAGTTAGTTTTTTTTTTACTCAATGGTAATATACAGTTTAACTGTAATACTAACTATGAAAGTTGTATAATCAAAACTCCAAAACCAAACATGCAATCCGTCTAAAATGCATGTAATATTGAATCTATGTGAGTTTTACCAGAATCAGGTATTTTGGTAAGGTTTACAATTACAAACATTAGGTTTCACTCATAATGACAGTATAACTGCCACATTCAATTTGACATCTATTTAATCATAACTCCTAAACCACACATGCACAATGGCTATTAATGCCTGGAGAAATGTCTCTTTGTGAGTTTTACTGGGAAAAAAATATTTCGTAATGTTTGTACCGACACAAGTTAGTTTTTTTTACTCAATATGACAGTGTTACTGTCATACTAAACATGAAAGTTATATAAACATAACTCCAAAACCAAACATGCATTATCTCTAAAAATGCCTGTAATTTAAAAGTTAAAAAGTTAAAGTACCAATGATTGTCACACACACACTAGGTGTGGCGAAATTATTCTCTGCATTTGACCCATCACCCTTGATCACCCCCTGGAGGTGAGGGGAGCAGTGGGCAGCAGCGGTGGCCGCGCCCGGGAATCATTTTGGTGATTTAACCCCCAATTCCAACCCTTGATGCTGAGTGCCAAGCAGGGAGGTAATGGGTCCCATTTTTTTAGTCTTTGGTATGACTCGGCCGGGGTTTGAACTCCCAACCTACCGATCCCAGGACGGACACTCTAACCACTAGGCCACTGAGTAGGTGGCCTAGTGTAATTTTGTATCCATGTGAGTTTTACTAGAATCAGTTGTTTTTGTAAGGTTTGCAAATACAAAATATGGGTTTTACTCACAGTATAATGTCACACTCAATCTGACAGTTATTTAAACATAACTCCTAAACCACACATGCCAAATGGCTAATAATGCCTGGAGAAATGTCTCTTTGTGAGTTTTTTAGGAAAAAAAAATTTTGTAAGGTTTGTAAAGACACAAGTTAGTTTTTATTACTCAATATGACAGTATTACTGTAATACTAAATATGAAAGTTATATAAACACAACTCCAAAATCAAACATGCATCATGTCTAAAAATGCCTGCAATATTGCATCCATGTGAGTTTTACTAAAATCAGTTGTTTTTGTAAGGTTTTTGCAAATACAAAAATTAGGTTTTACTCACTATGACAGTTATTTAAACATAACTCCTAAACAACAAATGCAAAATGACTAATAATGCTTGGAGAAATGTATCTTTGTTAGATTTACTAGAAAAAATATATTTTGTAAGTTAGTTTTTTTTACTTAATATGACAGTATAACTGTCATACTAAATCCATCCATTTTCTTCCGCTTATCCGAGGTCCGGTTGCAGGGGCAGCATAAGCAGAGAAGCCCAGACTTCCCTATCCCCAACCACTTCGTCCAGCTCTTCTCGGGGGATCCCGAGGCGTTCGACAGCCCAGCCGGGAGACAAAGTCTTCCCAATGTGTCCTGGGTCTTCCCCGCGGCCTCCTGCCCGTCGGACTTGCCCTAATGAAAAAAGCAATACAAATGTATTCAAACACAACTCTAAACCAAACATGTAAAATGTCTAAAAATGCCTGTAAAATTGAATCTATGTTTTACTAGAATCAGTTGTTTTTATAAGGTTTGCAAATACAAAATGAGGTTTTACACATAATGACAGTATAACTGCCACACTCAATATGACAGTTATTTAAACATAACTCTTAAACCACACATGAAAAATGTCTGATAATGCGTGAAGAAATGTATCTTTGTGATTTTTATTAGAAACGTTTTCTTTTGTGAGGTTTGCAAATACACAAGTTAGTTTTTTTTACTCAATATGACAATATGACACTCACTATGACAGTTATTTAAACATAACTCCTAAACTCATACTTGCCAACATTGAGACCTCCGATTTCAGGAGGTGGGGGTGGGGAAGGCATGGTCGGGGGTGGGGTGGGGGCGTGGTTGGGGGTGTGGTTAAGAGGGGAGGAGTATATTTAGAGCTAGAATTCACCAAGTCAAGTATTTCATATATATATACATATATATATATATATATATATATATATATATATATATATATATATATATATATATATATTTATATATATATATATATATATATTTATATATATATATATATATATACACATATATAAAAAAACTTGACTTTCAGTGAATTCTAGCTATATATATATATGTATGTGTGGGGAAAAAAATCACAAGACTACTTCATCTCTACAGGCCTGTTTCATGAGGGGTTCCCTCAATCATCAGGAGATATAAGACATATATCAATCAATCAATCAATCAATGTTTATTTATATAGCCCTAAATCACAAGTGTCTCAAAGGGCTGCACAAGCCACAACGACATCCTCGGTATAGCCCACATAAGGGCAAGGAAAAACTCACCCCAGTGGGACGTCGATGTGAATGACTATGAGAAACCTTGGAGAGGACCGCATATGTGGGTAACCCCCCCCCCCTCTAGGGAGACCGAATGCAATGGATGTCGAGTGGGTCTAACATAATATTGTGAGAGTCCAGTCCATAGTGGATCCAGCATAACAGTAAGAGTACAGTCCACAGTGGGGTCAGCAGGAAACCATCCCGAGCGGAGACGGGTCAGCAGCGCAGAGATGTTCCCAACCGATATACAGGCGAGCGGTCCACCCCGGGTCCCGACCCCGGACAGCCAGCACCCCATCCATGGCCACCGGATCTGTGTGTCTCCCCTTCCACAAGGGATAGGGGGGAGCAGAGGAGAAAAGAAAAGAAACGGCAGATCAACTGGTCTAAAAAAGGGGGGCTATTCAAAGGTTAGAGTATACAAATGAGTTTTGAGATGGGACTTAAATGTTTCTACTGAGGTAGCATCTCTAACTGTTACCGGGAGGGCATTCCATAGTGCTGGAGCCCGAATAGAAAACGCTCTACAGCCCGCAGACTTTTTTTGGGCTCTGGGAATTTCTAATAAGCCGGAGTTCTTTGAACGCAGATTTCTTGCCGGGACATATG
Source organism: Nerophis lumbriciformis (assembly GCF_033978685.3). NCBI lineage: Eukaryota > Metazoa > Chordata > Actinopteri > Syngnathiformes > Syngnathidae > Nerophis > Nerophis lumbriciformis. The sequence goes on along the minus strand of NC_084586.2, from coordinate 9,556,766 downwards.
GTACAATACAATCGGCAAGATAGGCTGGAGCTAGACCGTGTAGTATTTTATACGTAAGTAGTAAAACCTTAAAGTCGCATCTTAAGTGCACAGGAAGCCAGTGCAGGTGAGCCAGTATAGGCGTAATATGATCAAACTTTCTTGTTCTTGTCAAAAGTCTAGCAGCCGCATTTTGTACCAACTGTAATCTTTTAATGCTAGACATAGGGAGACCCGAAAATAATACGTTACAGTAATCGAGACGAGACGTAACGAACGCATGAATAATGATCTCAGCGTCGCTAGTGGACAAAATGGAACGAATTTTAGCGATATTACGGAGATGAAAGAAGGCCGTTTTAGTAACACTCTTTATGTGTGACTCAAAGGAGAGAGTTGGGTCGAAGATAATACCCAGATTCTTTACTGAGTCGCTTTGTGTAATTGTTTGGTTGTCAAATGTTAAGGTGGTATTATCAAATAAATGTCGGTGTTTAGCAGGACCGATAATCAGCATTTCCGTTTTCTTAGTGTTGAGTTGCAAGAAGTTAGCGGACATCCATTGTTTAATTTCATTAAGACACGCCTCCAGCTGACTACAATCCGGCGTGTTGGTCAGCTTTAGGGGCATGTAGAGTTGGGTGTCATCAGCATAGCAATGAAAGCTAACACCGTATTTGCGTATGATGTCGCCTAGCGGCAGCATGTAAATACTAAAGTGTGCAGGGCCAAGAACCGAACCTTGGGGGACTCCGCACGTTACCTTAACATAGTCCGAGGTCACATTGTTATGGGAGACGCACTGCATCCTGTCAGTAAGATAAGAGTTAAACCACGACAAGGCTAAGTCTGACATACCAATACGTGTTTTGATACGCTCTAATAAAATGTTATGATCGACGGTATCGAAAGCAGCGCTAAGATCAAGAAGCAGCAACATAGATGACGCATCAGAATCCATCGTTAGCAGTAGATCATTAGTCATTTTTGCGAGGGCTGTCTCCGTAGAGTGATTTGCCCTGAAACCGGATTGAAAAGGTTCACAGAGATTGTTAGACATTAAGTGTTCATTTAGCTGCTGTGCGACAATTTTTTCGAGGATTTTCGAGATAAACGGAAGGTGGGACACCGGCCGGTAGTTTACCATGAGGTCAGGATCGAGGTTAGGTCTTTTGAGCAAAGGATGAATAACCGCTTTTTTGAATGCTAGTGGAACAGTGCCAGAGGAAAGTGATAAGTTTATAATATTTAGCACTGATGGACCTAATAATACAAAAAGCTCCTTAATAAGTTTCCCAGGAAATGGGTCAAGTAAACATGTTGTTTGTTTTGTCCCCTTAACACATCTTAACAATTCCTCTAATGTTATTTCATCAAAGAGAGAGAAACTATTTTGGAGGGCGGTATCCTTCGTAGATACAGTCGTATCTGTGTTAATAGAACCCAGTTGTAGCTGTGACGCATTGTCTTTAATCTCCTTTCTAATGAGTTCAATTTTCTTATTAAAGAAATTCATAAAATCATCTGCTGAGTGGGTGGAGCTACTGGGAGGAGTCCCTTGTTGGGTTAGCGATGCTACTGTACTAAACAAAAATTTCGGATCATTTTTGTTGAGGTGGATGAGATTTGAGTAATATTTAGCTTTAGCTAGGGTAAGCATGTGTTTATAAGTTATTAAACTATCACTCCATGCTTGATGGAAAACCTCAAGTTTAGTAGCGTGCCATTTGCGTTCCAGCTTTCTACATGATAATTTATGGGCTCTAGTTTCTTCTGTAAACCATGGGGTGCGCCTTTTAGGGGCTCTTTTAAGCTTTAGCGGTGCTATACTATCAATGGTGTCGCGCAGGGCGTCGTTAAAGTTGTTAGTGAGGTTATCAATAGAGCCGACATAATTTGGGAATGGTGCCATTACCGAAGGCAGTAGGCCAGCAAGAGTCATCGTTGTGGCAGCATTAATGTTGCGGCTGCTATAGTAGTTATTATTATTAGTTTGTTGACAATGAGTCAGAACTTCGAATTTTATAAGGTAATGATCGGACATTACTTTAGTATACGGGAGTATCGTAACTTTGGAGGTGGTGACACCCCTGACCAGCACTAGATCTATCGTATTTCCGTTGCGATGCGTAGGTTCATTTATTATTTGTGTAAGACCACAGCTATCAATTATAGTCTGGAGCGCCATGCACTGAGGGTCCGATGGGGTATTCATATGGATATTAAAGTCCCCCATTATGATTATATTGTCGGCGTGCGTCACTAAATCAGCAACGAACTCTGAAAATTCACTGATGAAGTCCGAATTGGGTCCTGGGGCGCGGTAGATAACAGCCAGGTGGAGAGGCAGCGGTGTGACAAACCTCATAGTAAGCATCTCAAACGAGTTATATTTATTATTTAGGTTCGGGGTAAGATTAAAGTTTTTATTGTGGATGAGTGCAACTCCCCCACCCCTTTTAATGGGACGGGCAATATGCGCTCCCGCATAGCCAGGAGGAGACGCCTCACCCAGCGCAAAGAAATCATCTGGTTTGAGCCAGGTCTCGGCGAGACCAATAACGTCAAGATTATTGTCTCTAATGACCTCATTCACTAATAACGTTTTGGAAGATAATGATCTTATGTTTAAGAAGCCCATATTATAGGTAGTGGGCTGTTTTGAGGAGTTTTTGTTGAAATTATCCGTAGTAGCAATATTAATAATGTTGTGTTTATTATGTGTAGTGCAATTTAAATAATTTCGACCATATCTAGGAATTGATATGACGGGAATTTTCCGATTGTTTGCTTGATGTTGTGATAAACCGAACGCATCATAACTTGCCACCTCAGTAGAGTGCATGTCTACTTTTGACACAGAAAAAACATTTTTGAGTTGTGTATTGTTCTAAAATAGTTGCTATGTGTGCAGGTATTATCCAGCCTGGCGCTGGCTAGTTCTATTTTAACAAACTAGAACTAATCTTTGAGGATTAGCCTTTCGCTTTGTTGTTAGCCCCGCTCGGCATCCCCGCTTCTGCTTCCGCTCACACCGCTTACGTGTCTTCCGTTGACGGTCCTCGCTGGCACTTAACTCCGCTGCTTTCGAGGCCGCTGGATGTAGCCGGCGAAGAATCCCCATGCTAGCGAGGAGGTCGAAAGTACCCGCATCTTTCAGCCTATAACGGCCCGATCTATCCACATCCAGAATCGTCTGTCGGTCGTATCTGATCACGAAGTGTCCACGCTATGAGCCAGCCATGAAATAGACAGAATTGACGGGTATTTTTGCCAAATCGCTCTACACTTCCAAGAGCGTCTGCAAGCCGCTGCCATCAGGGCGCCGCCATCTTGGCTGAATATATATATATATACAGGTAAAAGCCAGTAAATTAGAATATTTTGAAAAACTTGATTTATTTCAGTAATTGCATTCAAAAGGTGTAACTTGTACATTATATTTATTCATTGCACACAGACTGATGCATTCAAATGTTTATTTCATTTAATTTTGATGATTTGAAGTGGCAACAAATGAAAATCCAAAATTCCGTGTGTCACAAAATTAGAATATTACTTAAGGCTAATACAAAAAAGGGATTTTTAGAAATGTTGGCCAACTGAAAAGTATGAAAATGAAAAATATGAGCATGTACAATACTCAATACTAGGGTTGGAGCTCCTTTTGCCTCAATTACTGCGTTAATGCGGCGTGGCATGGAGTCGATGAGTTTCTGGCACTGCTCAGGTGTTATGAGAGCCCAGGTTGCTCTGACAGTGGCCTTCAACTCTTCTGCGTTTTTGGGTCTGGCATTCTGCATCTTCCTTTTCACAATACCCCACAGATTTTCTATGGGGCTAAGGTCAGGGGAGTTGGCGGGCCAATTTAGAACAGAAATACCATGGTCCGTAAACCAGGCACGGGTAGATTTTGCGCTGTGTGCAGGCGCCAAGTCCTGTTGGAACTTGAAATCTCCATCTCCATAGAGCAGGTCAGCAGCAGGAAGCATGAAGTGCTCTAAAACTTGCTGGTAGACGGCTGCGTTGACCCTGGATCTCAGGAAACAGAGTGGACCGACACTAGCAGATGACATGGCACCCCAAACCAGCCTAGAAATTCTGTCCATAAAGGTTATGAACAGAATCGGTGACAAAGGGCAGCCTTGGCGGAGTCCAACCCTCACTGGAAACGGGTCCGACTTACTGCCGGCAATGCGGACCAAGCTCTGACTCTTGCAAAGGGAGCGAACCGCCACAATAAGACAGTCCGTTACCCCATACTCTCTAAGCACTCTCCACAGGACTTCCAGGGGTAAATGGTCGAATGCCTTCTCCAAGTCCATAAAGCACATGTAGACTGGTTGGGCAAACTCACATGCACCCTCAAGGACCCTGCCGAGAGTATAAAGCTGGTCCGCAGTTCCACGACCAGGACGTAAACCACACTGTTCCTCCTGAATCCGAGGTTTGACTATCCGGCGTAGCCTCTTCTCCAGTACACATGAATAGACCTTACCGGGAAGACTGAGGAGTGTGATCTCACGATAGTTGAAACACACCCTCTGGTTCCCCTTCTTAAAGAGAGGAACCACCACCCCGGTCTCCCAATCCAGAAGTACCGCCCCCGATGTCCACGCGATGTTGCAGAGTCTTGTCAACCAAGACAGCCCCACAGCATCCAGAGCCTTAAGGAACTCCGGACAGATCTCATCCACCCCCAGGGCGTTGCCATTGAGGAGCTTTTTAACTACCTTGGCATCCTCAGCCCCAGAAATAGGAGAGCCCACCACAGATTCCCCAGGCACTGCTTCCTCATAGGAAGACATGTTGGTGGGATTAAGGAGGTCTTCGAAGTATTCCCTCCACCGATCAATAACAGCTGCAGTAGAGGTCAGCAGCGCACCATCCTCACCATACACGGTGTTACAGTGCACTGCTGCCCCCCCTTGAGCCGGCGGATGGTGGTCCAGAATCGCTTCAAAGCCGTCTGGAAGTCGTTTTCCATGGCTTCTCCAAACTCCTCCCATGTCCGAGTTTTTGCCTCTGCGACCGCTGAAGCCGCACTTCGCTTGGCCTGTCGGCTGCCTCTGGAGTCCCATGAGCCTAAAGGACCCGATAGGCTCTTTCTTCAGCTTGACGGCATCCCTCACTGCTGGTGTCCACCAGCGGGTTCTAGGATTACCGCCACGACAGGCACCAAACTCCTTGCGGCAACAGCTCCAATCAGCCGGCTCGACAAGAGAGGCACGTAACATGGTCCACTCAGACTCAATGTCCAGCGCCTCGCTCGTGACATGTTCAAAGTTCTTCCGGAGGCGTTCCCAGCAAACCCTCACAATGCGTTTGGGCCTGCCGGTCTGTCAGGCATCCTCCCCCACCTTCGCAGCCAACTCACCACCAGGTGGTGATCGGTAGAAAGCTCCGCCCCTCTCTTCACCCGAGTGTCCAAAACATGAGACCGCAAATCCGATGACACAACTACAAAATCGATCATGGAACTGCGGCCTAGGGTGTCCTGGTGCCAAGTGCACATATGGACACCCTTATGTTTGAACTTGGTGTTTGTTATTGACAATCTGTGACGAGCACAAAAGTCCAATAACAAAACACCACTCGGGTTCAGATCCGGGCGGCCATTCTTCCCAATCACGCCTCTCCAGGTTTCACTGTTGTTGCCAAGATGAGCGTTGAAGGCCCCCAGTAGAACGAGGGAATCACCCGGTGGAGCACTTTCCAGTACTCCCTCGAGTGAATCCAAAAAGGGTGGGTACTCTGAGCTGCCGTTTGGCGCGTAAGGCCAAACAACAGTAAGGACCCGTCCCCCCACCCGAAGGCGGAGGAAAGCTACCCACTGGTCCACTGGGTTGAACTCCAACGTGCAGGCTTTGAGCCGGGGGGCAACAAGAATTGCCACCCGAGCCCGTCGCCTCTCAACGCAAGCATTATAACTCCAAAACAACAAATGCTAATAATGCTTGGAAAAATGTATCTTTGTTAGTTTTACTAGAATAATAATCTTTTGTAAGGTTTGCAGACACAAGTTGTTGTTTTTTTACTCAATATGACAGTATAACTGTCATACTAAATATGAAAGTTGTATAAACATATCTCCAAAACCAAACATGCAATCCATCTAAAGATGCCTGTAATATTGAATCTAAGAAAAATAGTTTTTTTTACTCAATATGACAGTATAACTGTCATACTAAATCCATCCATTTTCTTTCGCTTATCCGAGGTCGGGTTGCGGGGGCAGCAGCCTAAGCAGAGAAGCCCAGACTTCCCTCTCCCCAGCCACTTTGTCCAGCTCTTCTCGGGGGATCCCGAGGCCTTCCCAAGCCCGCCTGAGACATAGTCTTCCCAATGTGTCCTGGGTCTTCCCCGTGGCCTCCTGCCGATCGGACTTGCCCTAACGAAAAAAGCAATAAAAATGTATTCAAACATGTGAAATGTCTAAAAATGCCTGTAATATTGAATCTATGTGAGTTTTACTAGAATCAGTTGTTTTTGTAAGGTTTGCAAATACAAAAATTTGGTTTTACACATAACAGTATAACTGCCACATTCAATATGACAGTTATTTAAACATATTTCCTAAACCACACATGAAAAATGTCTAATAATGCCTGGAAAAAATTATTTTTGTGAGTTTTACTGGAAAAACATAGTTTGTAATGTTTGTAAAGACACAAGTTAGTTTTACTCAAGATGACAGTATAACTGTCATAATACATATGAAAGTTATATAAACATAATTCCAAAACCAAACATGCATTATGTCTAAAAATACCTGTAAAATTGTATCCATGTGAGTTTTACTATAATCATTTTTTGCGATGAGATGGCGACTTGTCCGGGGTGTACCCCACCTTCCGCCCGATTGTAGCTGAGATAGGCTCCAGCGCCTCCTGCCACCCCAAAAGGGAATAAGCGGTAGAAAATGGATAGATGGGCATTTTTTGTTGTCGTTACTAAATCCATCCATTTTCTTCCGCTTAACCGAGGTCGGGTTGCAGGGGCAGCAGCCTAAACAGAGAAGCCCAGACTTCCCTCTCCCCAACCACTTCTTCCAGCTCTTCTCGGGGGATCCTGAGGCGTTCCCAGGCCAGCCGGGAGACATAATCTTCCCAATGTGTCCTGGGTCTTCCCCGTGGCCTCCTGCCGGTCGGACTTGCCCTAAACACCTCCCTCGGGAGGCGTTCGGGTGGCATCCTGAGCAGATGCCCGAACCACCTCATCTGGCTCCTCTCAATGTGGAGGAGCAGCGCTTTACTCTGAGTTCCTCCAGGATGACAGAGCTTCTTATCCTATCTCTAAGGGAGTGACCCGCCACCCGAAGGAGGAAACTCTTGTCTTTGATCTTGTCTTTTCGGTCATAACCATGACCATGGGTGCAGGATGGGAATGTAGATCGACCGGTAAATTTAGAGCTTTTAATTCTGGCTCAGCTCCTTCTTCACCACAATGGATCGATATAGCGTCCTCATTACTGAAGACGCTGCACCGATCCGCCTGTGGATCTCATGATCCACTCTTCCCTCACTCGTGAACAAGACTCCTAGGTACTTGAACTCCTCCACTTGGGGCCATCTAGTATGTGCCATCGCCTCCTCAACCTGGAAATGGCACCCCACCCTTTACCGGGCGAGAACCATGGACTCGGACTTGGAGGTGCTGACTCTCATCCCAGTCGCTTCATACTCGGCCATCCAATGAGAGCTGGAGATCCTGGCCAGTTGAAGCCATCAGGACCACATCAACTGCAAAAAGCAGAGACCTAATCCTGCAACCACCAAACCGGATCCCCTCAACGCCATGACTGCAATTCTGTCCATAAAAGTTAACAACAGAATTGGTGACAAAGGGTAGCCTTGGCGGACCAAGGCTGCCCTACACTGATCATACAGGGAGCGACCCGCCACAATCAGACAGTCCGATACCCCATACTCTTGTCTTTGAGCCGGGGGGACAACAAGAAATGCCACCCCAGCCTCTCATTGCTTGCAACGCCATAGTGGAAGAGAGTCCAGCCCCTCTCGAGAGAACAGGTTCCTGTGCGTCGAAGTGAGTCCAACTATATCTAGCCGGAACTTCTCCACCTCGCACACCAGCTCAGGCTCCTTCCCTCCCAGCGAGGTGACATTTCACGTCAGAAGAGCTAGCTTATGTAGCCGATGATCGGACCGCCAAGTGCCCTGCCTTCGGCTGCCGCTCAGCTCACACTCTATAACCCAGCCCATGAGTGGTGAGCCCATTGGAGGAGGGAACCACGTTGCTTCATTGAGCTGAGCCAGACAACAGGCGCTCGCCATCGTGCCCCACCTCTGGGCCTGGCTCCACAGGGGAGCCACGGTAACCCGCGTCCGGGCGAGGAAAAATCTAGGACCTCGATTTGTACTTTTCATAAAGGTCTTTGAGCTGCTCTTTGTCTGATCCCTCACCTAGGACCTATTTGTCTTGGGAGAGCCTACGAGGGGGCATAGAAGCCCACAGACAGCATAGCTCCTAGGATCAGTGGGCTCCGCAAACTCCTCTACCACGATAAGGTGGCGGCTCAGAAAGGAGGTTTTATAAACATAACTCAAAAACCAAGATTAGGTTGTTTTTTTTCACCATGACAATGTACCCTCATCCATCCATCCATTTTCCTACCGCTTATTCCCTTTGGGGTCGCGGGGGGGGCGCTCATCGCAGGGCCAACACAGATAGACAGACAACATTCACACTCACATTCACACACTAGGGCCAATTTGGTGTTGCCAATCAACCTATCCCCAGGTGCATGTGTTTGGAGGTGGGAGGAAGCCGGAGTACCCGGAGGGAACCCACGCAGTCACGGGGAGAACATGCAAACTCCACACAGAAAGATCCCGAGCCTGGGATTGAACCAAGGACTACTCAGGTCCTTCGTATTGTGAGGCAGACGCACTAACCCCTCTTCCACCGTGCTGCCCAATGTACACTCAATATGACAGTAAATTAAACATAACTCCTAAACTACACTTAAAAATGAGCTAATATTGCCTGAAATAATGCATTCTTGTGAGTTTTACTCGAAACATATGCTTTTTTTAAGGCTTGCAAACACAAAAAGTAGTTTTTACTCAATATGACAGTAATGTTCTTAAAATTCTGAGATAATGCGAAAAAAGCAAAAAAAAGTATTCCAACATAATTCCTAAACCAACATTGCAAAATGTCTAAAAATGCCTGTAATATTAAATCCATGTGAGTTTTACTAGAATCAGTTGTTTTAGTAAAGTTTGCAAAAACAAAAATTAGGTTTTACTCTTTATGAAAGTAAACGTCACACTCAATATGACAGTTTTTTAATCATAACTCCTAAACTACTCATGCAAAATTGCTAATAATGTTTGAAATAATGGATTCTTGGGAGTTGTCCTTGAAACATATGCTTTCTTAAGGCTTGCAAACACAAAAAGTATTTTTTTTTACTCAATATGACAGTAATGTTCTTAAAATTCTGAGATAATGCGAAAAAAGCAATAAAAATGTATTCCAACATAATTCCTAAACCAACAATGCAAAATGTCTAAAAATGCCAGTAAGATTATATCCTTGTGAGTTTCACTAGAATCAGTGTTTTAGTAAGATTTGCAAAAGCAAAAATTAGGTTTTACTCTTTATGAAAGTAAACTGTCACACTCAATATGACAATTTTTTAATCATAACTCCTAAACCACTCATGCAAAATGGCTAATGATGTTTGAAATAATGGACCCTTGGGAGTTTTTCTCGAAACATATGCTTTCTTAAGGCTTGCAAACACAAAAAGTATTTTTTTACTCAATATGACAGTAATGTTCTTAAAATCCTGAGATATTGCGAAAAAAGCAATAAAAATGTATTCCAACATAATTCCTAAACCAACAATGCAAAATGTCTAAAAATGCCAGTAATATTAAATCCATGTGAGTTTCACTAGAATCAGTTGTTTTAGTGAAGTTTGCAAAAACAAAAATTAGGTTTTTACTCTTTATGAAAGTAAACTGTCCCACTCAATATGACAGTTTTTTAATCATAACTCCTAAACTACTCATGCAAAATGGCTAATAATGTTTGAAATAATGGATTATTGGGAGTTTTCCTCGAAACATTTGCTTTCTTAAGGCTTGCAAACACAAAAAGTTTTTTTTTTACTCAATATGACAGTAATGTTCTTATAATTCTGAGATATTGCGAAAAAAGCAATAAAAATGTATTCCAACATAATTCCTAAACCAACAATGCAAAATGTCTAAAAATGCCAGTAATATTAAATCCATGTGAGTTTCACTAGAATCAGTTAATTTAGTAAGGTTTGCAAAAGCAAAAATTAGGTTTTACTCTTTATGAAAGTAAACTGTCACACTCAATATGACAATTTTTAAATCATAACTCCTAAACCACTCATGCAAAATGGCTAATAATGTTTGAAATAATGGATCCTTGGGATTTGTCCTCGAAACATATGCTTTCTTAAGGCTTGCAAACACAAAAAGTATTTTTTTACTCAATATGACAGTAATGTTCTTAAAATCCTGAGATAATGCGAAAAAAGCAATAAAAATGTATTCAATCATAATTTCTAAACTAAATGTGCAAAATGTGTAAAAATGCCTGTATTATTGAATCCTAAAACTAAAACAACTGATTCTAGTAAAACTCACATGGATTCAATAATACAGGCATTTTTACACATTTTGCATATTTAGTTTAGAAATTATGATTGAATACATTTTTATTGCTTTTTTCGCATTATCTCAGAATTTTAAGAACATTACTGTCATATTGAGTAAAAAAATACTTTTTGTGTTTGCAAGCCTTAAGAAAGCATATGTTTCGAGGAAAACTCCCAATAATCCATTATTTCAAACATTATTAGCCATTTTGCATGAGTAGTTTAGGAGTTATGATTAAAAAACTGTCATATTGAGTGTGACAGTTTACTTTCATAAAGAGTAAAACCTAATTTTTTGCTTTTGCAAACCTTACTAAAACAACTGATTCTAGTGAAACGCACATGGATTTAATATTACTTGCATTTTTAGAAATTTTGCATTGTTGATTTAGGAATTATGTTGGAATACATTTTTATTGCTTTTTTCGCATTATCTCAGAATTTTAAGAACATTACTGTCATATTGGTAAAAAAAATACTTTTTGTGTTTGCAAGCTTTAAGAAAGCAAATGTTTCGAGGAAAACTCCCAATAATCCATTATTTCAAACATTATTAGCCATTTTGCATGAGTAGTTTAGGAGTTATGATTAAAAAACTGTCATATTGAGTGGGACAGTTTACTTTCATAAAGAGTAAAACCTAATTTTTGTTTTTGCAAACTTCACTAAAACAACTGATTCTAGTAAAACTCACATGGATTCAATAATACAGGCATTTTTACACATTTTGCATGTTTAGTTTAGAAATTATGATTGAATACATTTTTATTGCTTTTTTCGCATTATCTCAGGATTTTAAGAACATTACTGTCATATTGAGTAAAAAAATACTTTTTGTGTTTGCAAGCCTTAAGAAAGCATATGTTTCAAGGAAAACTCCCAAAGATCCATTATTTCAAACATTATTAGCCATTTTGCATGAGTGGTTTAGGAGTTATGATTCAAAAATTGTCATATTGAGTGTGACAGTTTACTTTCATAGAGTAAAACCTAATTTTTGTTTTTGCAAACTATACTAAAACAACTGATTCTAGTAAAACTCACATGGATTCAATAATACAGGCATTTTTACACATTTTACATATTTAGTTTAGAAATTATGATTGAATACATTTTTATTGCTTTTTTCGCATTATCTCAGGATTTTAAGAACATTACTGTCATATTGAGTAAAAAAATACTTTTTGTGTTTGCAAGCCTTAAGAAAGCATATGTTTCAAGGAAAACTCCCAAAGATCCATTATTTCAAACATTATTAGCCATTTTGCATGAGTGGTTTAGGAGTTATGATTCAAAAATTGTCATATTGAGTGTGACAGTTTACTTTCATAAAGAGTAAAACCTAATTTTTGTTTTTGCAAACTATACTAAATCAACTGATTCTAGTAAAACTCACATGGATTCAATAATACAGGCATTTTTACACATTTTACATATTTAGTTTAGAAATTATGATTGAATACATTTTTATTGCTTTTTTCGCATTATCTCAGGATTTTAAGAACATTACTGTCATATTGAGTAAAAAAATACTTTTTGTGTTTGCAAGCCTTAAGAAAGCATATGTTTCGAGGACAAATCCCAAGGATCCATTATTTCAAATATTATTAGCCATTTTGCATGAGTGGTTTAGGAGTTATGATTTAAAAATTGTCATATTGAGTGTGACAGTTTACTTTCATAAAGAGTAAAACCTAATTTTTGCTTTTGCAAACCTTACTAAATTAACTGATTCTAATGAAACTCACATGGATTTAATATTACTGGCATTTTTAGACATTTTGCATTGTTGGTTTAGGAATTATGTTGGAATACATTTTTATTGCTTTTTTCGCATTATCTCAGAATTTTAAGAACATTACTGTCATATTGGGTAAAAAAAATACTTTTTGTGTTTGCAAGCCTTAAGAAAGCATATGTTTCAAGGAAAACTCCCAAGGATCCATTATTTCAAACATTATTAGCCATTTTGCATGAGTAGTTTAGGAGTTATGATTAAAAAACTGTCATATTGAGTGGGACAGTTTACTTTCATAAAGAGTAAAACCTAATTTTTGTTTTTGCAAACTTTACTAAAACAACAGATTCTAGTGAAACGCACATGGATTTAATATTACTGGCATTTTTAGACATTTTGCATTGTTGATTTCGGAATTATGTTGGAATACTTTTTTATTGCTTTTTTCGCATTATCTCAGAATTTTAAGAACATTACTGTCATATTGGTAAAAAAAATACTTTTTGTGTTTGCAAGCTTTAAGAAAGCAAATGTTTCGAGGAAAACTCCCAATAATCCATTATTTCAAACATTATTAGCCATTTTGCATGAGTAGTTTAGGAGTTATGATTAAAAAACTGTCATATTGAGTGGGACAGTTTACTTTCATAAAGAGTAAAACCTAATTTTTGTTTTTGCAAACTTCACTAAAACAACTGATTCTAGTAAAACTCACATGGATTCAATAATACAGGCATTTTTACACATTTTGCATGTTTAGTTTAGAAATTATGATTGAATACATTTTTATTGCTTTTTTCGCATTATCTCAGGATTTTAAGAACATTACTGTCATATTGAGTAAAAAAATACTTTTTGTGTTTGCAAGCCTTAAGAAAGCATATGTTTCAATGAAAACTCCCAAGGAGCCATTATTTCAAACATTATTAGCCATTTTGCATGAGTGGTTTAGGAGTTATGAGTCAAAAATTGTCATATTGAGTGTGACAGTTTACTTTCATAAAGAGTAAAACCTAATTTTTGTTTTTGCAAACTTTACTAAAACAACTGATTGTAGTAAAACTCACATGGATTCAATAATACAGGCATTTTTACACATTTAGCATATTTAGTTTAGAAATTATGATTGAATACATTTTTATTGCTTTTTTCGCATTATCTCAGAATTTTAAGAACATTACTGTCATTTTGAGTAAAACAATACTTTTTGTGTTTGCAAGCCTTAAGAAAGCATATGTTTCAAGGAAAACTCCCAAGGATCCATTATTTCAAACATTATTAGCCATTTTGCATGAGTGGTTTAGGAGTTATGATTCAAAAATTGTCATATTGAGTGTGACAGTTTACTTTCATAAAGAGTAAAACCTGATTTTTGTTTTGCAAACTTCACTAAAACAACTGATTCTAGTGAAACGCACATGGATTTAATACTGGCATTTTTAGACATTTTGCATTGTTGATTTAGGAATTATGTTGGAATACATTTTTATTGTTTTTTTCGCATTATCTCAGAATTTTAAGAACATTACTGTCATATTGGTAAAAAAAAATACTTTTTGTGTTTGCAAGCCTTAAGAAAGCAAATGTTTCGAGGAAAACTCCCAATAATCCATTATTTCAAACATTATTAGCCATTTTGCATGAGTAGTTTAGGAGTTATGATTAAAAAACTGTCATATTGAGTGGGACAGTTTACTTTCATAAAGAGTAAAACCTAATTTTTGTTTTTGCAAACTTCACTAAAACAACTGATTCTAGTAAAACTCACATGGATTCAATAATACAGGCATTTTTACACATTTTGCATGTTTAGTTTAGAAATTATGATTGAATACATTTTTATTGCTTTTTTCGCATTATCTCAGAATTTTAAGAACATTACTGTCATTTTGAGTAAAACAATACTTTTTGTGTTTGCAAGCCTTAAGAAAGCATATGTTTCAAGGAAAACTCCCAAGGATCCATTATTTCAAACATTATTAGCCATTTTGCATGAGTGGTTTAGGAGTTATGATTCAAAAATTGTCATATTGAGTGTGACAGTTTACTTTCATAAAGAGTAAAACCTGATTTTTGTTTTGCAAACTTCACTAAAACAACTGATTCTAGTGAAACGCACATGGATTTAATACTGGCATTTTTAGACATTTTGCATTGTTGATTTAGGAATTATGTTGGAATACATTTTTATTGTTTTTTTCGCATTATCTCAGAATTTTAAGAACATTACTGTCATATTGGTAAAAAAAAATACTTTTTGTGTTTGCAAGCCTTAAGAAAGCAAATGTTTCGAGGAAAACTCCCAATAATCCATTATTTCAAACATTATTAGCCATTTTGCATGAGTAGTTTAGGAGTTATGATTAAAAAACTGTCATATTGAGTGGGACAGTTTACTTTCATAAAGAGTAAAACCTAATTTTTGTTTTTGCAAACTTCACTAAAACAACTGATTCTAGTAAAACTCACATGGATTCAATAATACAGGCATTTTTACACATTTTGCATGTTTAGTTTAGAAATTATGATTGAATACATTTTTATTGCTTTTTTCGCATTATCTCAGGATTTTAAGAACATTACTGTCATATTGAGTAAAAAAATACTTTTTGTGTTTGCAAGCCTTAAGAAAGCATATGTTTCAATGAAAACTCCCAAGGATCCATTATTTCAAACATTATTAGCCATTTTGCATGAGTGGTTTAGGAGTTATGATTCAAAAATTGTCATATTGAGTGTAACAGTTTACTTTCATAAAGAGTAAAACCTAATTTTTGTTTTTGCAAACTTCACTAAAACAACTGATTCTAGTGAAACGCACATGGATTTAATATTACTGGCATTTTTAGACATTTTGCATTGTTGATTTAGGAATTATGTTGGAATACATTTTTATTGCTTTTTTCGCATTATCTCAGAATTTTAAGAACATTACTGTCATATTGGTAAAAAAAAATACTTTTTGTGTTTGCAAGCCTTAAGAAAGCAAATGTTTCGAGGAAAACTCCCAATAATCCATTATTTCAAACATTATTAGCCATTTTGCATGAGTAGTTTAGGAGTTATGATTAAAAAACTGTCATATTGAGTGGGACAGTTTACTTTCATAAAGAGTAAAACCTAATTTTTGTTTTTGCAAACTTCACTAAAACAACTGATTCTAGTAAAACTGACATGGATTCAATAATACAGGCATTGTTACACATTTTGCATGTTTAGTTTAGAAATTATGATTGAATACATTTTTATTGCTTTTTTCGCATTATCTCAGGATTTTAAGAACATTACTGTCATATTGAGTAAAAAAATACTTTTTGTGTTTGCAAGCCTTAAGAAAGCATATGTTTCAATGAAAACTCCCAAGGATCCATTATTTCAAACATTATTAGCCATTTTGCATGAGTGGTTTAGGAGTTATGATTCAAAAATTGTCATATTGAGTGTGACAGTTTACTTTCATAAAGAGTAAAACCTAATTTTTGCTTTTGCAAACCTTACTAAATTAACTGATTCTAGTGAAACTCACATGGATTTAATATTACTGGCATTTTTAGACATTTTGCATTGTTGGTTTAGGAATTATGTTGGAATACATTTGTATTGCTTTTTTCGCAATATCTCAGAATTATAAGAACATTACTGTCATATTGAGTAAAAAAAAAAACTTTTTGTGTTTGCAAGCCTTAAGAAAGCAAATGTTTCGAGGAAAACTCCCAATAATCCATTATTTCAAACATTATTAGCCATTTTGCATGAGTAGTTTAGGAGTTATGATTAAAAAAACTGTCATAGTGAGTGTGACAGTTTACTTTCATAAAGAGTAAAACCTAATTTTTGTTTTTGCAAACTTTACTAAATCAACTGATTCTAGTAAAACTCACATAGACTCAATATTACAGGCATTTTTACACATTTTGCATGTTTAGTTTAGAAATTATGATTGAATACATTTTTATTGCTTTTTTCGCATTATCTCAGGATTTTAAGAACATTACTGTCATATTGAGTAAAAAAATACTTTTTGTGTTTGCAAGCCTTAAGAAAGCATATGTTTCGAGAAAAACTCCCAAGGGTCCATTATTTCAAACATCATTAGCCATTTTGCATGAGTAGTTTAGGAGTTATGATTAAAAAACTGTCATAGTGAGTGTGACAGTTTAGTTTCATAAAGAGTAAAACCTAATTTTTGCTTTTGCAAATCTTACTAAAACACTGATTCTAGTAAAACTCACATGGATTTAATATTACAGGCATTTTTAGACATTTCGCAATGTTGGTTTAGGAATTATGTTGGAATACTTTTTTTTGCTTTTTTCGCATTATCTCAGAATTTTAAGAACATTACTGACATATTGAGTAAAAACTACTTTTTGTGTTTGCAAGCCTTAAAAAAGCATATGTTTCGAGTAAAACTCACAAGAATGCATTATTTCAGGCAATATTAGCTCATTTTTAAGTGTAGTTTAGGAGTTATGTTTAATTTACTGTCATATTGAGTGTACATTGGGCAGCACGGTGGAAGAGGGGTTAGTGCGTCTGCCTCACAATACGAAGGACCTGAGTAGTCCTTGGTTCAATCCCAGGCTCGGGATCTTTCTGTGTGGAGTTTGCATGTTCTCCCCGTGACTGCGTGGGTTCCCTCCGGGTACTCCGGCTTCCTCCCACCTCCAAAGACATGCACCTGGGGATAGGTTGATTGGCAACACCAAATTGGCCCTAATGTGAGTGTGAATGTTGTCTGTCTATCTGTGTTGGCCCTGCGATGAGATGGCGACTTGTCCAGGGTGTACACCGCCTTCCGCCTGATTGTAGCTGAGATAGGCTCCAGCGCCCCCCCGCGACCCCAAAGAGAATAAGCGGTAGAAAAATGGATGGATGGATGAGGGTACATTGTCATGGTGAAAAAAAACAACCTAATCTTGGTTTTTGAGTTATGTTTATAAAACCTCCTTTCTGAGCCGCCACCTTTCGTGGTAGAGGAGTTTGCGGAGCCCACTGATCCTAGGAGCTATGCTGTCTGTGGGCTTCTATGCCCCCTCGTAGGCTCTCCCAAGACAAATAGGTCCTAGGTGAGGGATCAGACAAAGAGCAGCTCAAAGACCTTTATGAAAAGTACAAATCGAGGTCCTAGATTTTTCCTCGCCCGGACGCGGGTTACCGTGGCTCCCCTGTGGAGCCAGGCCCAGACGTGGGGCACGATGGCGAGCGCCTGTTGGCTGGCTCAGCTCAATGAAGCAACGTGGTTCCCTCCTCCAATGGGCTCACCACTCATGGGCTGGGTTATAGTGTGAGCTGAGCGGTAGCCGAAGGCAGGGCACTTGGCGGTCCGATCATCGGCTACATAAGCTAGCTCTTCTGACGTGAAATGTCACCTCGCTGGGAGGGAAAGAGCCTGAGCTGGTGTGCGAGGTGGAGAAGTTCCGGCTAGATATAGTTGGACTCACTTCGACGCACAGGAACCTGTTCTCTCGAGAGGGGCTGGACTCTCTTCCACTATGGCGTTGCAAGCAATGAGTGGCTGGGGTGGCATTTCTTGTTGTCCCCCCGGCTCAATGACAAGAGTATGGGGTATCGGACTGTCTGATTGTGGCGGGTCGCTCCCTGTATGATCAGTGTAGGGCAGCCTTGGCCCGCCAAGGCTGCCCTTTGTCACCGATTCTGTTGTTAACTTTTATGGACAGAATTGCAGTCATGGCGTTGAGGGGATCCGGTTTGGTGGTTGCAGGATTAGGTCTCTGCTTTTTGCAGTTGATGTGGTCCTGATGGCTTCAACTGGCCAGGATCTCCAGCTCTCATTGGATGGCCGAGTATGAAGCGACTGGGATGAGAGTCAGCACCTCCAAGTCCGAGTCCATGGTTCTCGCCCGGTAAAGGGTGGGGTGCCATTTCCAGGTTGAGGAGGCGATGGCACATACTAGATGGCCCCAAGTGGAGGAGTTCAAGTACCTAGGAGTCTTGTTCACGAGTGAGGGAAGAGTGGATCATGAGATCCACAGGCGGATCGGTGCAGCGTCTTCAGTAATGAGGACGCTATATCGATCCATTGTGGTGAAGAAGGAGCTGAGCCAGAATTAAAAGCTCTAAATTTACCGGTCGATCTACAGTCCCATCCTGCACCCATGGTCATGGTTATGACCGAAAAGACAAGATCAAAGACAAGAGTTTCCTCCTTCGGGTGGCGGGTCTCTCCCTTAGAGATAGGATAAGAAGCTCTGTCATCCTGGAGGAACTCAGAGTAAAGCGCTGCTCCTCCACATTGAGAGGAGCCAGATGAGGTGGTTCGGGCATCTGCTCAGGATGCCACCCGAACGCCTCCCGAGGGAGGTGTTTAGGGCAAGTCCGACCGGCAGGAGGCCACGGGGAAGACCCAGGACACATTGGGAAGATTATGTCTCCCGGCTGGCCTGGGAACGCCTCAGGATCCCCCGAGAAGAGCTGGAAGAAGTGGCTGGGGAGAGGGAAGTCTGGGCTTCTCTGTTTAGGCTGCTGCCCCTGCAACCCGACCTCGGTTAAGCGGAAGAAAATGGATGGATTTAGTAACGACAACAAAAAATGCCCATCTATCCATTTTCTACCGCTTATTCCCTTTTGGGGTGGCAGGAGGCGCTGGAGCCTATCTCAGCTACAATCGGGCGGAAGGTGGGGTACACCATCGCCATCTCATCGCAAAAAATGATTATAGTAAAACTCACATGGATACAATTTTACAGGTATTTTTAGACATAATGCATGTTTGGTTTTGGAATTATGTTTATATAACTTTCATATGTATTATGACAGTTATACTGTCATCTTGAGTAAAACTAACTTGTGTCTTTACAAACATTACAAACTATGTTTTTCCAGTAAAACTCACAAAAATAATTTTGAGGGAGGATGCCTGACAGACCGGCAGGCCCAAACGCATTGTGAGGGTTTGCTGGGAACGCCTCCGGAAGAACTTTGAACATGTCACGAGCGAGGCGCTGGACATTGAGTCTGAGTGGACCTTGTTACGTGCCTCTCTTGTCGAGCCGGCTGATTGGAGCTGTTGCCGCAAGGAGTTTGGTGCCTGTCGTGGCGGTAATCCTAGAACCCGCTGGTGGACACCAGCAGTGAGGGATGCCGTCAAGCTGAAGAAAGAGCCTATCGGGTCCTTTAGGCTCATGGGACTCCAGAGGCAGCCGACAGGCCAAGCGAAGTGCGGCTTCAGCGGTCGCAGAGGCAAAAACTCGGACATGGGAGGAGTTTGGAGAAGCCATGGAAAACGACTTCCAGACGGCTTCGAAGCGATTCTGGACCACCATCCGCCGGCTCAAGGGGGGGCAGCAGTGCACTGTAACACCGTGTATGGTGAGGATGGTGCGCTGCTGACCTCTACTGCAGCTGTTATTGATCGGTGGAGGGAATACTTCGAAGACCTCCTTAATCCCACCAACATGTCTTCCTATGAGGAAGCAGTGCCTGGGGAATCTGTGGTGGGCTCTCCTATTTCTGGGGCTGAGGATGCCAAGGTAGTTAAAAAGCTCCTCAATGGCAACGCCCTGGGGGTGGATGAGATCTGTCCGGAGTTCCTTAAGGCTCTGGATGCTGTGGGGCTGTCTTGGTTGACAAGACTCTGCAACATCGCGTGGACATCGGGTGCGGTACTTCTGGATTGGGAGACCGGGGTGGTGGTTCCTCTCTTTAAGAAGGGGAACCAGAGGGTGTGATTCAACTATCGTGAGATCACACTCCTCAGTCTTCCCGGTAAGGTCTATTCATGTGTACTGGAGAAGAGGCTACGCCGGATAGTCAAACCTCGGATTCAGGAGGAACAGTGTGGTTTACGTCCTGGTCGTGGAACTGCGGACCAGCTTTATACTCTCGGCAGGGTCCTTGAGGGTGCATGTGAGTTTGCCCAACCAGTCTACATGTGCTTTATGGACTTGGAGAAGGCATTCGACCATTTACCCCTGGAAGTCCTGTGGAGAGTGCTTAGAGAGTATGGGGTAACGGACTGTCTTATTGTGGCGGTTCGCTCCCTTTGCAAGAGTCAGAGCTTGGTCCGCATTGCCGGCAGTAAGTCGGACCCGTTTCCAGTGAGGGTTGGACTCCGCCAAGGCTGCCCTTTGTCACCGATTCTGTTCATAACCTTTATGGACAGAATTTCTAGGCTGGTTTGGGGTGCCATGTCATCTGCTAGTGTCGGTCCACTCTGTTTCCTGAGATCCAGGGTTAACGCAGCCGTCTACCAGCAAGTTTTAGAGCACTTCATGCTTCCTGCTGCTGACCTGCTCTATGGAGATGGAGATTTCAAGTTCCAACAGGACTTGGCGCCTGCACACAGCGCAAAATCTACCCGTGCCTGGTTTACGGACAATGGTATTTCTGTTCTAAATTGGCCCGCCAACTCCCCTGACCTTAGCCCCATAGAAAATCTGTGGGGTATTGTGAAAAGGAAGATGCAGAATGCCAGACCCAAAAACGCAGAAGAGTTGAAGGCCACTGTCAGAGCAACCTGGGCTCTCATAACACCTGAGCAGTGCCAGAAACTCATCGACTCCATGCCACGCCGCATTAACGCAGTAATTGAGGCAAAAGGAGCTCCAACCCTAGTATTGAGTATTGTACATGCTCATATTTTTCATTTTCATACTTTTCAGTTGGCCAACATTTCTAAAAATCCCTTTTTTGTATTAGCCTTAAGTAATATTCTAATTTTGTGACACACGGAATTTTGGATTTTCATTTGTTGCCACTTCAAATCATCAAAATTAAATGAAATAAACATTTGAATGCATCAGTCTGTGTGCAATGAATAAATATAATGTACAAGTTACACCTTTTGAATGCAATTACTGAAATAAATCAAGTTTTTCAAAATATTCTAATTTACTGGCTTTTACCTGTATATATATATATTCAGCCAAGATGGCGGCGCCCTGATGGCAGCGGCTTGCAGACGCTCTTGGAAGTGTAGAGCGATTTGGCAAAAATACCCGTCAATTCTGTCTATTTCATGGCTGGCTCATAGCGTGGACACTTCGTGATCAGATACGACCGACAGACGATTCTGGATGTGGATAGATCGGGCCGTTATAGGCTGAAAGATGCGGGTACTTTCGACCTCCTCGCTAGCATGGGGATTCTTCGCCGGCTACATCCAGCGGCCTCGAAAGCAGCGGAGTTAAGTGCCAGCGAGGACCGTCAACGGAAGACACGTAAGCGGTGTGAGCGGAAGCAGAAGCGGGGATGCCGAGCGGGGCTAACAACAAAGCGAAAGGCTAATCCTCAAAGAAGCGCTAGTCCGGGTGAGAAGTTTGTTAAAATAGAACTAGCCAGCGCCAGGCTGGATAATACCTGCACACATAGCAACTATTTTAGAACAATACACAACTCAAAAATGTTTTTTCTGTGTCAAAAGTAGACATGCACTCTACTGAGGTGGCAAGTTATGATGCGTTCGGTTTATCACAACATCAAGCAAACAATCGGAAAATTCCCGTCATATCAATTCCTAGATATGGTCGAAATTATTTAAATTGCACTACACATAATAAACACAACATTATTAATATTGCTACTACGGATAATTTCAACAAAAACTCCTCAAAACAGCCCACTACCTATAATATGGGCTTCTTAAACATAAGATCATTATCTTCCAAAACGTTATTAGTGAATGAGGTCATTAGAGACAATAATCTTGACGTTATTGGTCTCGCCGAGACCTGGCTCAAACCAGATGATTTCTTTGCGCTGGGTGAGGCGTCTCCTCCTGGCTATGCGGGAGCGCATATTGCCCGTCCCATTAAAAGGGGTGGGGGAGTTGCACTCATCCACAATAAAAACTTTAATCTTACCCCGAACCTAAATAATAAATATAACCCGTTTGAGATGCTTACTATGAGGTTTGTCACACCGCTGCCTCTCCACCTGGCTGTTATCTACCGCCCCCCAGGACCCAATTCGGACTTCATCAGTGAATTTTCAGAGTTCGTTGCTGATTTAGTGACGCACGCCGACAATATAATCATAATGGGGGACTTTAATATCCATATGAATACCCCATCGGACCCTCAGTGCATGGCGCTCCAGACTATAATTGATAGCTGTGGTCTTACACAAATAATAAATGAACCTACGCATCGCAACGGAAATACGATAGATCTAGTGCTGGTCAGGGGTGTCACCACCTCCAAAGTTACGATACTCCCGTATACTAAAGTAATGTCCGATCATTACCTTATAAAATTCGAAGTTCTGACTCATTGTCAACAAACTAATAATAATAACTACTATAGCAGCCGCAACATTAATGCTGCCACAACGATGACTCTTGCTGGCCTACTGCCTTCGGTAATGGCACCATTCCCAAATTATGTCGGCTCTATTGATAACCTCACTAACAACTTTAACGACGCCCTGCGGGACACCATTGATAGTATAGCACCGCTAAAGCTTAAAGGAGCCCCTAAAAGGCGCACCCCATGGTTTACAGAAGAAACTAGAGCCCATAAATTATCATGTAGAAAGCTGGAACGCAAATGGCGCGCTACTAAACTTGAGGTTTTCCATCAAGCATGGAGTGATAGTTTAATAACTTATAAACACATGCTTACCCTAGCTAAAGCTAAATATTACTCAAATCTCATCCACCTCAACAAAAATGATCCGCAATTTTTGTTTAGTACAGTAGCATCGCTAACCCAACAAGGGACTCCTCCCAGTAGCTCCACCCACTCAGCAGATGATTTTATGAATTTCTTTAATAAGAAAATTTAACTCATTAGAAAGGAGATTAAAGACAATGCGTCGCAGCTACAACTGGGTTCTATTAACACAGATACGACTGTATCTACGAAGGATACCGCCCTCCAAAATAGTTTCTCTCTCTTTGATGAAATAACATTAGAGGAATTGTTAAGATGTGTTAAGGGGACAAAACAAACAACATGTTTACTTGACCCATTTCCTGGGAAACTTATTAAGGAGCTTTTTGTATTATTAGGTCCATCAGTGCTAAATATTATAAACTTATCACTTTCCTCTGGCACTGTTCCACTAGCATTCAAAAAAGCGGTTATTCATCCTTTGCTCAAAAGACCTAACCTCGATCCTGACCTCATGGTAAACTACCGGCCGGTGTCCCACCTTCCGTTTATCTCGAAAATCCTCGAAAAAATTGTCGCACAGCAGCTAAATGAACACTTAATGTCTAACAATCTCTGTGAACCTTTTCAATCCGGTTTCAGGGCAAATCACTCTACGGAGACAGCCCTCGCAAAAATGACTAATGATCTACTGCTAACGATGGATTCTGATGCGTCATCTATGTTGCTGCTTCTTGATCTTAGCGCTGCTTTCGATACCGTCGATCATAACATTTTATTAGAGCGTATCAAAACACGTATTGGTATGTCAGACTTAGCCTTGTCGTGGTTTAACTCTTATCTTACTGACAGGATGCAGTGCGTCTCCCATAACAATGTGACCTCGGACTATGTTAAGGTAACGTGCGGAGTCCCCCAAGGTTCGGTTCTTGGCCCTGCACTCTTTAGTATTTACATGCTGCCGCTAGGCGACATCATACGCAAATACGGTGTTAGCTTTCATTGCTATGCTGATGACACCCAACTCTACATGCCCCTAAAGCTGACCAACACGCCGGATTGTAGTCAGCTGGAGGCGTGTCTTAATGAAATTAAACAATGGATGTCCGCTAACTTCTTGCAACTCAACACTAAGAAAACGGAAATGCTGATTATCGGTCCTGCTAAACACCGACATTTATTTGATAATACCACCTTAACATTTGACAACCAAACAATTACACAAAGCGACTCAGTAAAGAATCTGGGTATTATCTTCGACCCAACTCTCTCCTTTGAGTCACACATAAAGAGTGTTACTAAAACGGCCTTCTTTCATCTCCGTAATATCGCTAAAATTCGTTCCATTTTGTCCACTAGCGACGCTGAGATCATTATTCATGCGTTCGTTACGTCTCGTCTCGATTACTGTAACGTATTATTTTCGGGTCTCCCTATGTCTAGCATTAAAAGATTACAGTTGGTACAAAAGCGGCTGCTAGACTTTTGACAAGAACAAGAAAGTTTGATCATATTACGCCTATACTGGCTCACCTGCACTGGCTTCCTGTGCACTTAAGATGCGACTTTAAGGTTTTACTACTTAGGTATAAAATACTACACGGTCTAGCTCCAGCCTATCTTGCCGATTGTATTGTACCATATGTCCCGGCAAGAAATCTGCGTTCAAAGAACTCCGGCTTATTAGTGATTCCCAGAGCCCAAAAAAAGTCTGCGGGCTGTAGAACGTTTTCTATTCGGGCTCCAGCACTATGGAATGCCCTCCCGGTAACAGTTAGAGATGCTACCTCAGTAGAAACATTTAAGTCCCATCTCAAAACTCATTTGTATACTCTAACCTTTGAATAGCCCCCCTTTTTTAGACCAGTTGATCTGCCGTTTCTTTTCTTTTCTCCTCTGCCCCCCCCTATCCCTTGTGGAAGGGGAGACACACAGATCCGGTGGCCATGGATGGGGTGCTGGCTGTCCGGGGTCGGGACCCGGGGTGGACCGCTCGCCTGTATATCGGTTGGGAACATCTCTGCGCTGCTGACCCGTCTCCGCTCGGGATGGTTTCCTGCTGACCCCACTGTGGACTGTACTCTTACTGTTATGCTGGATCCACTATGGACTGGACTCTCACAATATTATGTTAGACCCACTCGACATCCATTGCATTCGGTCTCCCTAGAGGGGGGGGGGTTACCCACATATGCGGTCCTCTCCAAGGTTTCTCATAGTCATTCACATCGACGTCCCACTGGGGTGAGTTTTTCCTTGCCCTTATGTGGGCTATACCGAGGATGTCGTTGTGGCTTGTGCAGCCCTTTGAGACACTTGTGATTTAGGGCTGTATAAATAAACATTGATTGATTGATTGATTGATATATGTCTTATATCTCCTGATGATTGAGGGAACCCCTCATGAAACAGGCCTGTAGAGATGAAGTAGTCTTGTGATTTTTTTCCCCACACATACATATATATATATATATAGCTAGAATTCACTGAAAGTCAAGTTTTTTTATATATGTGTATATATATATATATATATATATATATATATATATATATATATATATATATATATATATATATATATATAAATATATATATATATATATATATATATATATATATATATATATATATATATATATATATATATGAAATACTTGACTTGGTGAATTCTAGCTCTAAATATACTCCTCCCCTCTTAACCACACCCCCAACCACGCCCCCACCCCACCCCCGACCATGCCTTCCCCACCCCCACATCCTGAAATCGGAGGTCTCAATGTTGGCAAGTATGAGTTTAGGAGTTATGTTTAAATAACTGTCATAGTGAGTGTCATATTGTCATATTGAGTAAAAAAAACTAACTTGTGTCTTTGCAAACCTCACAAAAGAAAACGTTTCTAATAAAAATCACAAAGATACATTTCTTCACGCATTATCAGACATTTTTCATGTGTGGTTTAGGAGTTATGTTTAAATAACTGTCATATTGAGTGTGGCAGTTACACTGTCATTATGTGTAAAACCTCATTTTGTATTTGCAAACCTTATAAAAACAACTGATTCTAGTAAAACATAGATTCAATTTTACAGGCATTTTTAGACATTTTACATGTTTGGTTTAGAGTTGTGTTTGAATACATTTGTATTGCTTTTTTCATTAGGGCAAGTCCGACGGGCAGGAGGCCGCGGGGAAGACCCAGGACACATTGGGAAGACTATGTCTCCCGGCTGGGCTGTCGAACGCCTCGGGATCCCCCGAGAAGAGCTGGACGAAGTGGTTGGGGATAGGGAAGTCCGGGCTTCTCTGCTTAGGCTGCTGCCCCTGCAACCGGACCTCGGATAAGCGGAAGAAAATGGATGGATTTAGTATGACAGTTATACTGTCATATTAAGTAAAAAAAACTAACTTACAAAATATATTTTTTCTAGTAAATCTAACAAAGATACATTTCTCCAAGCATTATTAGTCATTTTGCATTTGTTGTTTAGGAGTTATGTTTAAATAACTGTCATAGTGAGTAAAACCTAATTTTTGTATTTGCAAAAACCTTACAAAAACAACTGATTCTAGTAAAACTCACATGGATGCAATATTGCAGGCATTTTTAGACATGATGCATGTTTGATTTTGGAGTTGTGTTTATATAACTTTCATATTTAGTATTACAGTAATACTGTCATATTGAGTAATAAAAACTAACTTGTGTCTTTACAAACCTTACAAAATGGTTTTTTTCCTGAAAAACTCACAAAGAGACATTTCTCCAGGCATTATTAGCCATTTGGCATGTGTGGTTTAGGAGTTATGTTTAAATAACTGTCAGATTGAGTGTGACATTATACTGTGAGTAAAACCCATATTTTGTATTTGCAAACCTTACAAAAACAACTGATTCTAGTAAAACTCACATGGATACAAAATTACACTAGGCCACCTACTCAGTGGCCTAGTGGTTAGAGTGTCCGTCCTGGGATCGATAGGTTGGGAGTTCAAACCCCGGCCGAGTCATACCAAAGACTAAAAAAATGGGACCCATTACCTCCCTGCTTGGCACTCAGCATCAAGGGTTGGAATTGGGGGTTAAATCACCAAAATGATTCCCGGGCGCGGCCACCGCTGCTGCCCACTGCTCCCCTCACCTCCAGGGGGTGATCAAGGGTGATGGGTCAAATGCAGAGAATAATTTCGCCACACCTAGTGTGTGTGTGACAATCATTGGTACTTTAACTTTTTAACTTTTAAATTACAGGCATTTTTAGAGATAATGCATGTTTGGTTTTGGAGTTATGTTTATATAACTTTCATGTTTAGTATGACAGTAACACTGTCATATTGAGTAAAAATAACTAACTTGTGTCGATACAAACATTACGAAATATTTTTTTTCCAGTAAAACTCACAAAGAGACATTTCTCCAGGCATTAATAGCCATTGTGCATGTGTGGTTTAGGAGTTATGTTTAAATAGATGTCAAATTGAATGTGGCAGTTATACTGTCATTATGAGTGAAACCTAATGTTTGTAATTGTAAACCTTACCAAAATACCTGATTCTGGTAAAACTCACATAGATTCAATATTACATGCATTTTAGACGGATTGCATGTTTGGTTTTGGAGTTTTGATTATACAACTTTCATATTTAGTATGACAGTTATACTGTATATTACCATTGAGTAAAAAAAAACCTAACTTGTGTCTTTGCAAACCTTACAAAAGATCGTTATTCTAGTAAAGACTTAGACTTAGACTTAGACTTTCTTTTTATTGTCATTCAAATTTGAACTTTACAGCACAGATAAGAACGAAATGTCGTAGTGCAGGATAAAAAAGCAATAAGGTGCATATTTCGATACATAAATATATATAAATAATATATAAATACTATATATATATATATATATATATATACATATATATATATATATATAATAAATAAATATATATAAATATATAAAAAATAGATAAATAGATTACTGTGCAGATAAATATATTGCACTTTTTCCACATGCGCCCACGTTTATGGGTGTATGTTATATTTTTTATTTCATTCCAGCGAGTTAATTCATTTTGAGGGGAGTTGAGGAGATAATTTAATTATGATGCGTTCAAGAGTCTTACGGCCTGAGGGAAGAAGCTGGAGGTTCTGCTTCGGAGGCTGCGGAACCTCTTTCTAGAGTCCAGCAGTGAAAACAGTCCTTGGTGGGGGTGGGAGGAGTCTTTGCAAATTTTCTGAGCCCTGGTCAGGCAGCGCTTTTTGCGATCTCCTGGATAGGAGGAAGAGGAGTCCTGATGATCTTTTCCGCCGTCCTCACCACTCTCTGGAGATACTTCCAGTCTGAGGCACTGCAGGCTCCAGTCCAGACAGAGATGCTGTTGGTCAGCAGGCTCGCTATAACAACGATACATCTCTCCAAGCATTATTAGCTATTTTGCATTTGTTGTTTAGGAGTTATGTTTAAATAACTGTCAAAGTAAATAAAACCTAATTTTGGTATTTGAAAACCTTACAAAAACAACTGATTCTAGTAAAACTCACACAGATACAATATTACAGGCATTTTTAGACATACCGTATTTTCCGCACCATAAGGCGCCCTGGGTTATAAGCCGCGCCTTCAATGAACGGCATATTTCAAAACTTTGTCCACCTATAAGCCGCCCCGTGTTGTAAGCCGCATCTAACTGCGCTAAAGGAATGTCAAAAAAACAGTCAAATAGGTCAGTCAAACTTTAATAATATATTAAAACCAGCGTGATGTGGGCGCGCATGGAATCGTATATCAACATGGACGAAGTTGCGTGAAAAAAGCCACCCGGCCTCTTCGCGTAAACTTATACTTACCTTAACCACTCGCTCATCTTTCCTTCATCCATCCCTTCGAGTTAGCTTTTATGATGACGCCGGCTGGAAAGGTCTCTTTTGGCAAGGTCTTCCTTTTGAATATCACCATGGGTGGAAGTTTCTGGCCATTAGCATGGCAAGCTAGAACCACAGTGAAGGATGACTTCTCATTCCCTGTGGTGCGAATATTCACCGTACGTGCTCCCGTTGTATCCACAGTGCGGTTCACAGGAATATCAGTTGCTGTGAAATAGTAATCCGTGTGCGGATGGAGAGATTGCGTCTTTTCATGAACCGGATCCCTGTCGTTTAGTAGGAGCCATTTTGTGGTCTTTACAGATGTAAACACACAAAGGAAATGAAACGTACCGTACGGTAATATCCGCGCGCTTTTTCTTCTTCTACGCGGGCGGGTGGTTGCTTACAGTAGAAGAAGAAGCGCTTCCTGTTCTATGGGGGCGGGTGCTTACCTTGGCGGTTGCTTGCGTAGAAGAAGAAGCGCTTCCTGTTCTACCGGGAAAAAAGATGGCGGCTGTTTACCGTAGTTACGAGACCGAAACTTTATGAAAATAAATCTTAATATTTATCCATATATAAAGCGCACCGGGTTATAAGGCGCACTGTCAGCTTTTGAGAAAATGTGTGGTTTTTAGGTGCGCCTTATAGTGCGGAAAATACGGTAATACATGTTTGGTTTTGGAGTAATGTTTGGCGCAGTGGAAGAATGGCCGTGCGCGACCCGAGGGTCCCTGGTTCAATCCCCACCTAGTACCAACCTCGTCATGTCCGTTGTGTCCTGAGCATGACACTTCACCCTTGCTCCTGATGGGTGCTGTTTAGCGCCTTGCATGGCAGCTCCCTCCATCAGTGTGTGATGGTTAAATGTGGAAGTAGTGTCAAAGCGCTTTGAGTACCTTGAAGGTAGAAAAGCGCTATACAATTACAACCCATTTATTTATTTATTTATTTATATATAGTATGACAGCTATACTGTTATATTGAGTAAAAAAAACTAACTTGTGTCTTTACTAACCTTACACAATATATTTTTTCTAGTAAAACTCACAAAGAGACATTTCCCCAGGTATTATTAGCCATTGTGCATGTGTGGTTTAGGAGTTATGTTTAAATAAATGTCAAATTGAATGTGGCAGGTATACTGTCATGAGTAAAACCAAATTTTTGTAATTGTAAACCTTACCAAAATACCTGATTCTGGTAAAACTCACATAGATTGAATATTACATTTTTAGACGGATTGCTTGTTTGGTTTTGGAGTTATGTTTTTACAACTTTCATATTTAGTATGACAGTTATACTGTCATATTGAGTAAAAAAAACAACTAACTTGCGTCTTTGCAAACCTTACAAAAGATCATTATTCTGGTAAAGACTTAGACTTTCTTTTTATTGTCATTCAAATTTGAACTTTACAGCATAGATAACACAATTTCGTTACATAAGCTCATGGTAGTGCAGGATAAAAAAGCAATAAGGTGCATATATAAATAAATAAATATAAATAATATATAAATATACATATAAAATAAATAAATATACTTAAATATATATAAATAAATAAAAAGGATACTGTGCAGATAAATATATTGCACTTTTTCCACATGCGCCCACGTTTATGGGTGTATGTTATATTGTTATTTTTTTTTATTCCAGCGAGTTAATCCATTTTGAGGGGAGTTGAGGGGATAATTTAATTATAATGCGTTCAAGAGTCTTACGGCCTGAGGGAAGAAGCTGGAGGTTCTGCTTCGGAGGCTGCGGAACCTCTTTCTAGAGTCCAGCAGTGAAAACAGTCCTTGGTGGGGGTGGGAGGAGTCTTTGCAAATTTTCTGAGCCCTGGTCAGGCAGCGCTTTTTGCGATCTCCTGGATAGGAGGAAGAGGATTCCTGAAGATCTTTTCCGCCGTCCTCACCACTCTCTGGAGAGACTTCCAGTCTGAGGCACTGCAGGCTCCAGTCCAGACAGAGATGCTGTTGATCAGCAGGCTCTCTATAACAAAGATGCAGTTCTCCAAGCATTATTAGCTATTTGCATTTGTTGTTTAGGATTTATGTTTAAATAACTGTCATAGTGAGTAAAACCTAAATTTTGTATTTGCAAACCTTACAAAAACAATTGATTCTAGTAAAACTCACAGATACAATATCACAGGCATTTTTAGACATAATGCATGTTTGGTTTTGGAGTTGTGTTTATATAACTTTCATATTTAGTATTACAGTAATACTGTCATATTGAGTAAAAAAAAACAACTAACTTGTGTCTTTACAAACCTTACAAAATATTTTTCCCAGTAAAACTCAAAGATACATTTCTACAGGCATTATTAGCCATTTTGCATGTGCGGTTTAGGATTTATGTTTAAATAACTGTCATATTGAGTGTGACAGTAAAGTCATAGTGAGTAAAACAAACTAACTTGTGTCTTTGCAATGCTTACAAAAGAAAATGTTACTAGTAAAACTCACAAAAGATACATTTCTTCATGCATTATTAGAAAATGTTCATGTGTAGTTTAGGAGTTATGTTTTAATAACTGTCAAATTGAGTGTGGCAGTTATACTGTCATTAAGTGTTAAACCTAATTTTTGTATTTGCAAAGCTTACAAAAACAACTGATTCTAGTAAAACTCACATAGATTCAATATTGCAGGCATTTTAGACATTTCACATGTTTGGTTTAGGAGTTGTGTTTGAATACATTTTAATTGTTTTTTTCGTTAGGGCAAGTCCGACTGGCAGGAGGCCACGGGGAAGCCCCAGGACACATTGGGAAGACTATGTCAGCCGGCTGGCCTGGGAACGCTTCGGGATCCCCCGAGAAGAGCTGGACGAAGTGGCTGGGGAGAGGGAAGTCTGGGCTTCTCTGCTTAGGCTGCTGCCCCCGCAACCCGACCTCGGATAAGCGGAAGAAAATGGATACATTTAGTATGACAGTTATACTATTATATTGAGTAAAAAAAACTAACTTGTGTCTTTAAAAAACCTTACAAATTATATGTTTTCTAGTAAAACTCACAAAGATACATCTCCAGGCATTATAAGCCATTTTGCATGTGGTTTAGGGGTTATGTTTAAATAACTGCCATATTGAATGTGGCAGTTATACTGTCATTATGAGTAAAACCTAATTTTTGTAATTGTAAACCTTACCAAAATACCTGATTCTGGTAAAACTCACATAGATTCAATATTACAGGAATTTTTGGACGGATTGCATGTGTATTTTTGAAATTATGTTCATACAACTTTCTTATTTAGTATGACAGTGATACTATCATATTGAGTAAAAAAAACCTAACTTGTGTCTTTGCAAACCTTACAAAAGAACATTTTAGTAAAACTCAAAGATACATCTCCAGGCATTATTAGTCATTTTGCATTTGTTGTTTAGGAGTTATGTTTAAATAACTGTCATATTAAATGTAACAGTATACTCTCATATAGAGTAAAACCTAATTTTTGTATTTGCAAACCTTACAAAAACAACTGATTCTAGTAAAATTCACATGCATTCAATATTACAGTTATTTTTAGACATTTTGCCTGTTTGGTTTAGAAATTATGATGGAATACATTTGTATTGGGTATCGGGTGGCGGGGCTCTCCCTTAGAGATAGGGTGAGAAGCTCTGTCATCCGGGGGGAGCTCAAAGTAAAGCCGCTGCTCCTCCGCATCGAGAGGAGCCAGATGAGGTGGTTCGGGCATCTGGTCAGGATGCCACCCGAGCGCCTCCCTAAGGAGGTGTTTAGGGCATGTCCGACCGGTAGGAGGCCACGAGGAAGACCCAGGACACGTTGGGAAGACTATGTCTCCCGGCTGGCCTGGGAACGCCTCGGGATCCCCCGGGAGGAGCTGGACGAAGTGGCTGGGGAGAGGGAAGTCTGGGCTTCCCTGCTTAGGCTGCTGCCCCCGCGACCCGACCTCGGATAAGCGGAAGAAGATGGATGGATGGATGGACATTTGTATTGCTTTTTTCGCATTATCTCAGGATTTTAGGAATATTACTGTCATATTGAGTAAAAAACTACTTTTTGTGTTTGCAAGCCTTAAAAAAAGCATATGTTTCGAGTAAAACTCACAATAATGCATTATTTCAGGCAATATTAGCTCATTTTTATGTGTAGTTTAGGAGTTATGTTAATTTACTGTCATATTGAGTGTACATTGTCATGGTGAAAAAAAACCTAATTTTTTTATTTGCAAAAATTTCAAACACAACCGATTCTAGTAAAACTCACATGGGTTCAATATTACAGGCATTTTCCCACATTTTGCATGTTTGATTTAGGAAATATGATTGAATATATTTTCATTGCTTTTTTCGCAACATATCAGGATTTTAGGAATATTACTGTCATATTGAGTAAAAAACTACTTTTTGTGTTTGCAAGATTTGAAAAAGCATATATTTCGAGTAAAACTCCGTAGAATGCATTATTTGAGGTATCATTAGCCATTTTGCATGTGTAGTTAGGAGTTATTTTTAAATAACTGTCATATTGAGTGTGACAGTATACTGTCATAGTGAGTAAAACTTAATTTTTGTATTTGCAAACCTTATAAAAACAACTGATTCTAGTAAAACTCACATGGATTTAATATTACAGGCATTTTTAGACATTTTGCATTGTTGGTTTAGGAATTATGTTGGAATACATTTTTATTGCTTTTTTCGCATTATAATCAGGATTTTAAGAACATTACTGTCATATTGAGTAAAAAAATACTTTTTGTGTTTGCAAGCCTTAAGAAAGCATATGTTTCGAAGAAAACTCCCAAGGATCCATTATTTCAAAATTGTCATATTGAGTGTGACAGTTTACTTTCCTAAAGAGTAAAACCTAATTTTTGTTTTTGCAAACATTATAAGAACAACTGATTCTAGTAAAACTCACATGGATTTAATATTACAGGCATTTTTAGACATTTTGCATTGTTGGTTTAGGAATTATGTTGGAATACATTTTTATTGCTTTTTTCGCATTATCTCAGGATTTTAAGAACATTACTGTCATATTGAGTAAAAAACTACTTTTTGTGTTTGCAAGCCTTAAAAAAGCATATGTTTCGAGTAAAACTCATAATAATGCATTATTTCAGGCAATATTAGCTCATTTTTATGTGTAGTTTAGGAGTTATGTTTATTTACTGTCATATTGAGTGTACATTGTCATGGTGAAAAAAACCTAATTTTTGTTTTTGCAAACTTTACTAAAACAACTGATTCTAGTAAAACTCACATGGATTCAATAATACAGGCATTTTTACACATTTTGCATGTTTAGTTTAGAAATTATGATTGAATACATTTTTATTGCTTTTTTCGCATTATCTCAGGATTTTAAGAACTTTACTGTCATTTTGAGTAAAAAAATACTTTTTGTGTTTGCAAGCCTTAAGAAAGCATATGTTTCGAAGAAAACTCCCAAGGATCCATTATTTCAAAAATGTCATATTGAGTGTGACAGTTTACTTTCATAAAGAGTAAAACCTAATTTTTGCTTTTGCAAACCTTACTAAAACAACTGATTCTAGTGAAACTCACAAGGATATAATATTACTGGCATTTTTAGACATTTTGCATTGTTGGTTTAGGAATTATGTTGGAATACATTTTTATTGCTTTTTTCGCATTATCTCAGAATTTTAAGAACATTACTGTCATATTGAGTAAAAAAAAAATACTTTTTGTGTTTGCAAGCCTTAAGAAAGCATATTTTTCAAGGAAAACTCCCAAGGATCCATTATTTCAAACATTATTAGCCATTTTGCATGAGTAGTTTAGGAGTTATGATTAAAAAACTGTCATATTGAGTGTGACGTTTACTTTCATAAAGAGTAAAACCTAATTTTTGTTTTTGCAAACTTTACTAAATCAACTGATTCTAGTAAAACTCACATGGATTCAATAATACAGGCATTTTTACACATTTTGCAATGTTGGTTTAGAAATTATGATTGAAGAATTTTTTTTTGCTTTTTTCGCATTATCTCAGGAATTGAATAACATTACTGTCATATTGAGTAAAAAAATACTTTTTGTGTTTGCAAGCCTTAAGAAAGCATATGTTTCGAGGAAAACTCCCAAGGATCCATTATTTCAAACATTATTAGCCATTTTGCATGAGTAGTTTAGGAGTTATGATTAAAAAACTGTCATATTGAGTGTGACAGTTTACTTTCCTAAAGAGTAAAACCTAATTTTTGTTTTTTCAAACCTTACTAAAACAACTGATTCTAGTAAAACTCACATGGATATAATATTACAGAATTTTTTAGACATTTCGCATTGTTGGTTTAGGAATTATGTTGGAATACATTTATTGCTTTTTTTCGCATTATCTCAGATTTTTAAGAACATTACTGTCATATTGAGTAAAAAACTAGTTTTTGTGTTTTCAAGCCTTAAAAAAGCATATGTTTCGAGTAAAACTCACAAGAATGCATTATTTCAGGCAATATTAGCTCATTTTTATGTGTAGTTTAGGAGTTATGTTTAATTTACTGTCATATTGAGTGTACATTGTCATGGTGAAAAAAAACCACTTTTTCTAATTGCAAACCTTTCAAACACAACTGATTCTAGTAAAACATACATTGATTCAATATTACAGGCATTTTTACACATTTTGCATGTTTGGTTTAGGAATTATAATGGAATACATTTTTTTTTTGCTTTTTTCGTAATTATCTCAGGATTTTAAGAACATTACTGTCATATTGAGTAAAAAACTACTTTTTGTGTTTGCAAGATTTAAAAAAGCATATGTTTCGAGGAAAACTCCTAAGGATGCATTATTTCAGGCATAAATAGCCATTTTGCTTGTGTGGATTAGGAGTTTTTAAATAACTGTCATATTGCGTGTGGCTGTTAGTTACCTAATTTTTGTATTTTTAAACCTGAAAACCTCCTGATTCTAGTAAAATTCACAAAGATACAATATTACAGGCATTTTTAGACATAATGCAGGTTTGGTTTTGGAGTTAGGTTTATAACTTTTCATATTTAGTATGACAGTTATACTGTCATATTAAGTAAAAAAAAAAAAAGACGTGTCTTTGCAAACCTTACAAAATATTTTTTTCCAGTAAAACTCACAAAGATACATTTCTCTTATTAGCCATTTTGCATGTGTGGTTTCGGAATTATGTTTAAATAACTGTCAGATACAGAGACAGAGACAGTATACATGGGGAAGGCGTGGCGCAGTTGGGAGAGTGGCCGTTCCAGCAACCTGAGGGTTCTTGGTTCGATCCCCACCTTCTACCAACCTCGTCACGTCTGTTGCGTCCTTGAGGGAGACACTTTACCCTTGCTCCTGATGGGTTGTGGTTAGGGCCTTGCATGCCAGCTTCCGCCATGAGTGTGTGAATGTGTGTGTGAATGGATGAATGTAAAAATAGTGTCAAAGCGCTTTGTGTACCTTGAAGGTAGAAAAGCGCTATACAAGTATAGCCCATTTACCATAGTGAGTAAAACCAAATGTTTGTATTTACAAACCTTACAAAAACAACCCATTCTAGTAAAAGTCACACAGATACAATATTGTAGGCATTTTTAGACATAATGCATGTTTGGTTTTGGAGTTATGTTTATATAACCTCCTTTCTGAGCCGCCACCTTATCGTGGTAGAGGAGTTTGCGGGGCCCACTGATCCTAGGAGCTATGCTGTCTGTGGGCTTCTATGCCCCCTCGTAGGCTCTCCCAAGACAAATAGGTCCTAGGTGAGGGATCAGACAAAGAGCAGCTCAAAGACCTTTATGAAAAGTACAAATAGAGGTCCTAGATTTTTCCTCGCCCGGCGCGGGTCACCGTGGCTCCCCTGTGGAGCCAGGCCCAGAGGTGGGGCACGATGGTGAGCGCCTGTTGGCTGGCTCAGCTCAATGAAGCAACGTGGTTCCCTCCACCAATGGGCTCACCACTCATGGGCTGGGTTATAGAGGTCGGGTGCTGAGCGGCAGCCGAAGGCAGGGCACTTGGCGGTCCGATCATCGGCTACATAAGCTAGCTCTTCTGACGTGAAATTAAAAGTTAAAGTTAAAGTACCAATGATTGTCACACACACACACTAGGTGTGGCGAGACTATTCTCTGCATTTGACCCATCACCCTTGATCACCCCCTGGGAGGTGAGGGGAGCAGTGGGCAGCAGCGGTGGCCGCGCCCGGGAATAATTTTTGGTGATTTAACCCCCAATTCCAACCCTTGATGCTGAGTGCCAAGCAGGGAGGTAATGGTTCCCATTTTTATAGTCTTTGGTATGACTCGGCCGGGGTTTGAACTCACAACCTACCGATCTCAGGGCGGACACTCTAACCACTAGGCCACTGAGTAGGTTGCTAGGCCACTAAATGTCACCTCGCTGGGAGGGAAGGAGCCTGAGCTGATGTGCGAGGTGGAGAAGTTCCGGCTAGATATAGTTGGACTCACTTCGACGCACAGGAACCTGTTCTCTCGAGAGGGGCTGGACTCTCTTCCACTATGGCGTTGCAAGCAATGAGAGGCTGGGGTGGCAATTCTTGTTGTCCCCCCGGCTCAAAGACAAGAGTATGGGGTATCGGACTGTCTGATTGTGGCGGGTCGCTCCCTGTATGATCAGTGTAGGGCAGCCTTGGTCCGCCAAGGCTGCCCTTTGTCACCGATTCTGTTGTTAACTTTTATGGACAGAATTGCAGTCATGGCGTTGAGGGGATCCGGTTTGGTGGTTGCAGGATTAGGTCTCTGCTTTTTGCAGTTGATGTGGTCCTGATGGCTTCAACTGGCCAGGATCTCCAGCTCTCATTGGATGGCCGAGTATGAAGCGACTGGGATGAGAATCAGCACCTCCAAGTCCGAGTCCATGGTTCTCGCCCGGTAAAGGGTGGGGTGCCATTTCCAGGTTGAGGTGGCGATGGCACATACTAGATGGCCCCAAGTGGAGGAGTTCAACTACCTAGGAGTCTTGTTCACGAGTGAGGGAAGAGTGGATCATGAGATCCACAGGCGGATCGGTGCGGCGTCTTCAGTAATGAGGACGCTATATTGATCCATTGTGGTGAAGAAGGAGCTGAGCCAGAATTAAAAGCTCTAAATTTACCGGTCGATCTACATTCTCATCCTGCACCTATGGTCATGGTTATGACCGAAAAGACAAGATCCCGGGTACAAGCGGCCAAATTGAGTTTCCTCCGCCGGGTGGCGGGTCTCTCCCTTAGAGATAGGATAAGAAGCTCTGTCATCCGGGAGGAACTCAGAGTAAAGCGCTGCTCCTCCACATTGAGAGGAGCCAGATGAGGTGGTTCGGGCATCTGCTCAGGATGCCACCCGAACACCTCCCTCGGGAGGCGTTTAGGGCAAGTCCGACCGGCAGGAGGCCACGGGGAAGACCCAGGACACATTGGGAAGATTTTGTCTCCAGGCTGGCCTGGGAACGCCTCAGGATCCCCCGAGAAGAGCTGGAAGAAGTGGCTGGGGAGAGGGAAGTCTGGGCTTCTCTGTTTAGGCTGCTTCCCCCGCAACCCGACCTCGGTTAAGCGGAAGAAAATGGATGGATTTAGTAACGACAACAAAAAATGCCCATCCATCCATTTTCTACCGCTTATTCCCTTTTGGGGTGGCAGGGGGCGCTGGAGCCTATCTCAGCTACAATCGGGCGGAAGGCGGGGTACACCCGCCACCTCATCGCAAAAAATAATTCTAGTAAAACTCACATTGATACAATTTTACAGGTATTTTTAGACATATTGCATGTTTGGTTTTGGAATTATGTTTATATAACTTTCATATGTATTAGACAGTTATACTGTCATCTTGAGTAAAACTAACTTGTGTCTTTACAAACATTACAAACTATGTTTTTCCAGTAAAACTCACAAAAATAATGTTTTCCAGGCATTATTAGACATTTTTCATGTGTGGTTTAGGAAATATGTTTAAATAACTGTCATATTGAATGTGGCAGTTATACTGTTATTATGTGTAAAACCAAATTTTTGTATTTGCAAACCTTACAAAAACAACTGATTCTAGTAAAACTCACATAGATTCAATATTACAGGCATTTTTAGACATTTCACATGTTTGAATACATTTTTATTGCTTTTTTCGTTAGGGCAAGTCCGATCGGCAGGAGGCCACGGGGAAGACCCAGGACACATTGGGAAGACTATGTCTCAGGCTGGCCTGGGAACGCCTCGGGATCCCCCGAGAAGAGCTGGACAAAGTGGCTGGGGCTTCTCTGCTTAGGCTGCTGCCCCCGCAACCCGACCTCGGATAAGCGGAAGAAAATGGATGGATTTAGTATGACAGTTATACTGTCATATTGAGTAAAAAAACTATTTTTCATAGATTCAATATTACAGGCATCTTTAGATGGATTGCATGTTTGGTTTTGGAGATATGTTTATACAACTTTCATATTTAGTATGTCAGTTATACTGTCATATTGAGTAAAAAAAAAAAACTTGTGTCTGCAAACCTTACAAAAGATTATTATTCTAGTAAAACTAACAAAGATACATTTTTCCAAGCAATATTAGCATTTGTTGTTTTGGAGTTATAATGCTTGCGTTGAGAGGCGACGGGCTCGGGTGGCAATTCTTGTTGCCCCCGGCTCAAAGCCTGCACGTTGGAGTTCAATCCAGTGGACCAGTGGGTAGCTTTCCTCCGCCTTCTGGGTGGGGGGACGGGTCCTGACTGTTGTTTGGCCTTACGCGCCAAACGGCAGCTCAGAGTACCCACCCTTTTTGGATTCACTCGAGGGAGTACTGGAAAGTGCTCCACCGGGTGATTCCCTCGTTCTACTGGGGGCCTTCAACGCTCATCTTGGCAACAACAGTGAAACCTGGAGAGGCGTGATTGGGAAGAATGGCCGCCCGGATCTGAACCCGAGTGGTGTTTTGTTATTGGACTTTTGTGCTCGTCACAGATTGTCAATAACAATAACAACAATAGACAGTATAACTGTCATACTAAATATGAAAGTTGTAAAAACATAACTCCAAAACCAAACAAGCAATCCGTCTAAAAATGTAATATTCAATCTATGTGAGTTTTACCAGAATCAGGTATTTTGGTAAGGTTTACAATTACAAAAATTAGGTTTTACTCATGACAGTATACCTGCCACATTCAATTTGACATTTATTTAAACATAACTCCTAAACCACACATGCACAATGGCTAATAATACCTGGGGAAATGTCTCTTTGTGAGTTTTACTAGAAAAAATATATTGTGTAAGGTTTGTAAAGACACAAGTTAGTTTTTTTTACTCAATATAACAGTATAGCTGTCATACTATATATAAATAAATAAATAAATAAATGGGTTGTAATTGTATAGCGCTTTTCTACCTTCAAGGTACTCAAAGCGCTTTGACACTACTTCCACATTTACCCATCACACACTGATGGAGGGAGCTGCCATGCAAGGCGCTAAACAGCACCCATCAGGAGCAAGGGTGAAGTGTCTTGCTCAGGACACAACGGACATGACGAGGTTGGTACTAGGTGGGGATTGAACCAGGGACCCTCGGGTCGCGCACGGCCATTCTTCCACTGCGCCAAACATTACTCCAAAACCAAACATGTATTACCGTATTTTCCGCACTATAAGGCGCACCTAAAAACCACAAATTTTCTCAAAAGCTGACAGTGCGCCTTATAACCCGGTGCGCTTTATATATGGATAAATATTAAGATTTATTTTCATAAAGTTTCGGTCTCGTAACTACGGTAAACAGCCGCCATCTTTTTTCCCGGTAGAACAGGAAGCGCTTCTTCTTCTACGCAAGCAACCGCCAAGGTAAGCACCCGCCCCCATAGAACAGGAAGCGCTTCTTCTTCTACTGTAAGCAACCACCCGCCCGCGTAGAAGAAGAAAAAAGCGCGCGGATATTACCGTACGGTACGTTTCATTTCCTTTGTGTGTTTACATCTGTAAAGACCACAAAATGGCTCCTACTAAACGACAGGGATCCGGTTCATGAAAAGACGCAATCTCTCCATCCGCACACGGATTACTATTTCACAGCAACTGATATTCCTGTGAACCGCACTGTGGATACAACGGGAGCACGTACGGTGAATATTCGCACCACAGGGAATGAGAAGTCATCCTTCACTGTGGTTCTAGCTTGCCATGCTAATGGCCAGAAACTTCCACCCATGGTGATATTCAAAAGGAAGACCTTGCCAAAAGAGACCTTTCCAGCCGGCGTCATCATAAAAGCTAACTCGAAGGGATGGATGAAGAAAAGATGAGCGAGTGGTTAAGGTAAGTTTAAGTTTACGCGAAGAGGCCGGGTGGCTTTTTTCACGCAACTTCGTCCATGTTGATATACGATTCCATGCGCGCCCACATCACGCTGGTTTTAATATATTATTAAAGTTTGACTGACCTATTTGACTGTTTTTTTGACATTCCTTTAGCGCAGTTAGATGCGGCTTACAACACGGGGCGGCTTATAGGTGGACAATGTTTTGAAATATGCCGTTCATTGAAGGCGCGGCTTATAACCCAGGGCGCCTTATGGTGCGGAAAATACGGTATGTCTAAAAATGCCTGTAATATTGTATCTGTGTGAGTTTTACTAGAATCAGTTGTTTTTGTAAGGTTTTCAAATACCAAAATTAGGTTTTATTTACTTTGACAGTTATTTAAACATAACTCCTAAACAACAAATGCAAAATAGCTAATAATGCTTGGAGAGATGTATCGTTGTTATAGCGAGCCTGCTGACCAACAGCATCTCTGTCTGGACTGGAGCCTGCAGTGCCTCAGACTGGAAGTATCTCCAGAGAGTGGTGAGGACGGCGGAAAAGATCATCAGGACTCCTCTTCCTCCTATCCAGGAGATCGCAAAAAGCGCTGCCTGACCAGGGCTCAGAAAATTTGCAAAGACTCCTCCCACCCCCACCAAGGACTGTTTTCACTGCTGGACTCTAGAAAGAGGTTCCGCAGCCTCCGAAGCAGAACCTCCAGCTTCTTCCCTCAGGCCGTAAGACTCTTGAACGCATCATAATTAAATTATTTCCTCAACTCCCCTCAAAATGAATTAACTCGCTGGAATGAAATAAAAAATATAACATACACCCATAAACGTGGGCGCATGTGGAAAAAGTGCAATATATTTATCTGCACAGTAATCTATTTATCTATTTTTTATATATTTATATATATTTATTTATTATATATATATATATATATATATGTATATATATATATATATAGTATTTATATATTATTTATATATATTTATGTATCGAAATATGCACCTTATTGCTTTTTTATCCTGCACTACGACATTTCGTTCTTATCTGTGCTGTAAAGTTCAAATTTGAATGACAATAAAAAGAAAGTCTAAGTCTAAGTCTAAGTCTTTACTAGAATAACGATCTTTTGTAAGGTTTGCAAAGACACAAGTTAGGTTTTTTTTTACTCAATGGTAATATACAGTATAACTGTCATACTAAATATGAAAGTTGTATAATCAAAACTCCAAAACCAAACATGCAATCCGTCTAAAATGCATGTAATATTGAATCTATGTGAGTTTTACCAGAATCAGGTATTTTGGTAAG
Organism: Nerophis lumbriciformis; assembly: GCF_033978685.3. Lineage (NCBI taxonomy): Eukaryota > Metazoa > Chordata > Actinopteri > Syngnathiformes > Syngnathidae > Nerophis > Nerophis lumbriciformis. The sequence goes on along the minus strand of NC_084586.2, from coordinate 9,514,380 downwards.
GTTTACAATTACAAACATTAGGTTTCACTCATAATGACAGTATAACTGCCACATTCAATTTGACATCTATTTAAACATAACTCCTAAACCACACATGCACAATGGCTATTAATGCCTGGAGAAATGTCTCTTTGTGAGTTTTACTGGAAAAAAAATATTTCGTAATGTTTGTACCGACACAAGTTAGTTTTTTTTACTCAATATGACAGTGTTACTGTCATACTAAACATGAAAGTTATATAAACATAACTCCAAAACCAAACATGCATTATCTCTAAAAATGCCTGTAATTTAAAAGTTAAAAAGTTAAAGTACCAATGATTGTCACACACACACTAGGTGTGGCGAAATTATTCTCTGCATTTGACCCATCACCCTTGATCACCCCCTGGAGGTGAGGGGAGCAGTGGGCAGCAGCGGTGGCCGCGCCCGGGAATCATTTTGGTGATTTAACCCCCAATTCCAACCCTTGATGCTGAGTGCCAAGCAGGGAGGTAATGGGTCCCATTTTTTTAGTCTTTGGTATGACTCGGCCGGGGTTTGAACTCCCAACCTATCGATCCGAGGACGGACACTCTAACCACTAGGCCACTGAGTAGGTGGCCTAGTGTAATTTTGTATCCATGTGAGTTTTACTAGAATCAGTTGTTTTTGTAAGGTTTGCAAATACAAAATATGGGTTTTACTCACAGTATAATGTCACACTCAATCTGACAGTTATTTAAACATAACTCCTAAACCACACATGCCAAATGGCTAATAATGCCTGGAGAAATGTCTCTTTGTGAGTTTTTCAGGAAAAAAACCATTTTGTAAGGTTTGTAAAGACACAAGTTAGTTTTTATTACTCAATATGACAGTATTACTGTAATACTAAATATGAAAGTTATATAAACACAACTCCAAAATCAAACATGCATCATGTCTAAAAATGCCTGCAATATTGCATCCATGTGAGTTTTACTAGAATCAGTTGTTTTTGTAAGGTTTTTGCAAATACAAAAATTAGGTTTTACTCACTATGACAGTTATTTAAACATAACTCCTAAACAACAAATGCAAAATGACTAATAATGCTTGGAGAAATGTATCTTTGTTAGATTTACTAGAAAAAATATATTTTGTAAGTTAGTTTTTTTTACTTAATATGACAGTATAACTGTCATACTAAATCCATCCATTTTCTTCCGCTTATCCGAGGTCCGGTTGCAGGGGCAGCAGCCTAAGCAGAGAAGCCCGGACTTCCCTATCCCCAACCACTTCGTCCAGCTCTTCTCGGGGGATCCCGAGGCGTTCGACAGCCCAGCCGGGAGACATAGTCTTCCCAATGTGTCCTGGGTCTTCCCCGCGGCCTCCTGCCCGTCGGACTTGCCCTAATGAAAAAAGCAATACAAATGTATTCAAACACAACTCTAAACCAAACATGTAAAATGTCTAAAAATGCCTGTAAAATTGAATCTATGTTTTACTAGAATCAGTTGTTTTTATAAGGTTTGCAAATACAAAATGAGGTTTTACACATAATGACAGTATAACTGCCACACTCAATATGACAGTTATTTAAACATAACTCCTAAACCACACATGAAAAATGTCTGATAATGCGTGAAGAAATGTATCTTTGTGATTTTTATTAGAAACGTTTTCTTTTGTGAGGTTTGCAAAGACACAAGTTAGTTTTTTTTACTCAATATGACAATATGACACTCACTATGACAGTTATTTAAACATAACTCCTAAACTCATACTTGCCAACATTGAGACCTCCGATTTCAGGATGTGGGGGTGGGGAAGGCATGGTCGGGGGTGGGGTGGGGGCGTGGTTGGGTGTGTGGTTAAGAGGGGAGGAGTATATTTAGAGCTAGAATTTACCAAGTCAAGTATTTCATATATATATATATATATATTTATATATATATAAAAAAACTTGACTTTCAGTGAATTCTAGCTATATATATATATATATATATATATATATATATATATATATATATATATATATATATATATATATATGTATGTGTGGGGAAAAAAATCACAAGACTACTTCATCTCTACAGGCCTGTTTCATGAGGGGTTCCCTCAATCATCAGGAGATATAAGACATATATCAATCAATCAATCAATCAATGTTTATTTATATAGCCCTAAATCACAAGTGTCTCAAAGGGCTGCACAAGCCACAACGACATCCTCGGCATAGCCCACATAAGGGCAAGGAAAAACTCACCCCAGTGGGACGTCGATGTGAATGACTATGAGAAACCTTGGAGAGGACCGCATATGTGGGTAACCCCCCCCCCCCCCCCCTCTAGGGAGACCGAATGCAATGGATGTCGAGTGGGTCTAACATAATATTGTGAGAGTCCAGTCCATAGTGGATCCAGCATAACAGTAAGAGTACAGTCCACAGTGGGGTCAGCAGGAAACCATCCCGAGCGGAGACGGGTCAGCAGCGCAGAGATGTTCCCAACCGATATACAGGCGAGCGGTCCACCCCGGGTCCCGACCCCGGACAGCCAGCACCCCATCCATGGCCACCGGATCTGTGTGTCTCCCCTTCCACAAGGGATAGGGGGGAGCAGAGGAGAAAAGAAAAGAAACGGCAGATCAACTGGTCTAAAAAAGGGGGGCTATTCAAAGGTTAGAGTATACAAATGAGTTTTGAGATGGGACTTAAATGTTTCTACTGAGGTAGCATCTCTAACTGTTACCGGGAGGGCATTCCATAGTGCTGGAGCCCGAATAGAAAACGCTCTACAGCCCGCAGACTTTTTTTGGGCTCTGGGAATCACTAATAAGCCGGAGTTCTTTGAACGCAGATTTCTTGCCGGGACATATGGTACAATACAATCGGCAAGATAGGCTGGAGCTAGACCGTGTAGTATTTTATACGTAAGTAGTAAAACCTTAAAGTCGCATCTTAAGTGCACAGGAAGCCAGTGCAGGTGAGCCAGTATAGGCGTAATATGATCAAACTTTCTTGTTCTTGTCAAAAGTCTAGCAGCCGCATTTTGTACCAACTGTAATCTTTTAATGCTAGACATAGGGAGACCCGAAAATAATACGTTACAGTAATCGAGACGAGACGTAACGAACGCATGAATAATGATCTCAGCGTCGCTAGTGGACAAAATGGAACGAATTTTAGCGATATTACGGAGATGAAAGAAGGCCGTTTTAGTAACACTCTTTATGTGTGACTCAAAGGAGAGAGTTGGGTCGAAGATAATACCCAGATTCTTTACTGAGTCGCTTTGTGTAATTGTTTGGTTGTCAAATGTTAAGGTGGTATCATCAAATAAATGTCGGTGTTTAGCAGGACCGATAATCAGCATTTCCGTTTTCTTAGTGTTGAGTTGCAAGAAGTTAGCGGACATCCATTGTTTAATTTCATTAAGACACGCCTCCAGCTGACTACAATCCGGCGTGTTGGTCAGCTTTAGGGGCATGTAGAGTTGGGTGTCATCAGCATAGCAATGAAAGCTAACACCGTATTTGCGTATGATGTCGCCTAGCGGCAGCATGTAAATACTAAAGAGTGCAGGGCCAAGAACCGAACCTTGGGGGACTCCGCACGTTACCTTAACATAGTCCGAGGTCACATTGTTATGGGAGACGCACTGCATCCTGTCAGTAAGATAAGAGTTAAACCACGACAAGGCTAAGTCTGACATACCAATACGTGTTTTGATACGCTCTAATAAAATGTTATGATCGACGGTATCGAAAGCAGCGCTAAGATCAAGAAGCAGCAACATAGATGACGCATCAGAATCCATCGTTAGCAGTAGATCATTAGTCATTTTTGCGAGGGCTGTCTCCGTAGAGTGATTTGCCCTGAAACCGGATTGAAAAGGTTCACAGAGATTGTTAGACATTAAGTGTTCATTTAGCTGCTGTGCGACAATTTTTTCGAGGATTTTCGAGATAAACGGAAGGTGGGACACCGGCCGGTAGTTTACCATGAGGTCAGGATCGAGGTTAGGTCTTTTGAGCAAAGGATGAATAACCGCTTTTTTGAATGCTAGTGGAACAGTGCCAGAGGAAAGTGATAAGTTTATAATATTTAGCACTGATGGACCTAATAATACAAAAAGCTCCTTAATAAGTTTCCCAGGAAATGGGTCAAGTAAACATGTTGTTTGTTTTGTCCCCTTAACACATCTTAACAATTCCTCTAATGTTATTTCATCAAAGAGAGAGAAACTATTTTGGAGGGCGGTATCCTTCGTAGATACAGTCGTATCTGTGTTAATAGAACCCAGTTGTAGCTGCGATGCATTGTCTTTAATCTCCTTTCTAATGAGTTCAATTTTCTTATTAAAGAAATTCATAAAATCATCTGCTGAGTGGGTGGAGCTACTGGGAGGAGTCCCTTGTTGGGTTAGCGATGCTACTGTACTAAACAAAAATTGCGGATCATTTTTGTTGAGGTGGATGAGATTTGAGTAATATTTAGCTTTAGCTAGGGTAAGCATGTGTTTATAAGTTATTAAACTATCACTCCATGCTTGATGGAAAACCTCAAGTTTAGTAGCGCGCCATTTGCGTTCCAGCTTTCTACATGATAATTTATGGGCTCTAGTTTCTTCTGTAAACCATGGGGTGCGCCTTTTAGGGGCTCCTTTAAGCTTTAGCGGTGCTATACTATCAATGGTGTCCCGCAGGGCGTCGTTAAAGTTGTTAGTGAGGTTATCAATAGAGCCGACATAATTTGGGAATGGTGCCATTACCGAAGGCAGTAGGCCAGCAAGAGTCATCGTTGTGGCAGCATTAATGTTGCGGCTGCTATAGTAGTTATTATTATTAGTTTGTTGACAATGAGTCAGAACTTCGAATTTTATAAGGTAATGATCGGACATTACTTTAGTATACGGGAGTATCGTAACTTTGGAGGTGGTGACACCCCTGACCAGCACTAGATCTATCGTATTTCCGTTGCGATGCGTAGGTTCATTTATTATTTGTGAAAGACCACAGCTATCAATTATAGTCTGGAGCGCCATGCACTGAGGGTCCGATGGGGTATTCATATGGATATTAAAGTCCCCCATTATGATTATATTGTCGGCGTGCGTCACTAAATCAGCAACGAACTCTGAAAATTCACTGATGAAGTCCGAATTGGGTCCTGGGGGGCGGTAGATAACAGCCAGGTGGAGAGGCAGCGGTGTGACAAACCTCATAGTAAGCATCTCAAACGAGTTATATTTATTATTTAGGTTCGGGGTAAGATTAAAGTTTTTATTGTGGATGAGTGCAACTCCCCCACCCCTTTTAATGGGACGGGCAATATGCGCTCCCGCATAGCCAGGAGGAGACGCCTCACCCAGCGCAAAGAAATCATCTGGTTTGAGCCAGGTCTCGGCGAGACCAATAACGTCAAGATTATTGTCTCTAATGACCTCATTCACTAATAACGTTTTGGAAGATAATGATCTTATGTTTAAGAAGCCCATATTATAGGTAGTGGGCTGTTTTGAGGAGTTTTTGTTGAAATTATCCGTAGTAGCAATATTAATAATGTTGTGTTTATTATGTGTAGTGCAATTTAAATAATTTCGACCAAAACTAGGAATTGATATGACGGGAATTTTCCGATTGTTTGCTTGATGTTGTGATAAACCGAACGCATCATAACTTGCCACCTCAGTAGAGTGCATGTCTACTTTTGACACAGAAAAAACATTTTTGAGTTGTGTATTGTTCTAAAATAGTTGCTATGTGTGCAGGTATTATCCAGCCTGGCGCTGGCTAGTTCTATTTTAACAAACTTCTCACCCGGACTAGCGCTTCTTTGAGGATTAGCCTTTCGCTTTGTTGTTAGCCCCGCTCGGCATCCCCGCTTCTGCTTCCGCTCACACCGCTTACGTGTCTTCCGTTGACGGTCCTCGCTGGCACTTAACTCCGCTGCTTTCGAGGCCGCTGGATGTAGCCGGCGAAGAATCCCCATGCTAGCGAGGAGGTCGAAAGTACCCGCATCTTTCAGCCTATAACGGCCCGATCTATCCACATCCAGAATCGTCTGTCGGTCGTATCTGATCACGAAGTGTCCACGCTATGAGCCAGCCATGAAATAGACAGAATTGACGGGTATTTTTGCCAAATCGCTCTACACTTCCAAGAGCGTCTGCAAGCCGCTGCCATCAGGGCGCCGCCATCTTGGCTGAATATATATATATACAGGTAAAAGCCAGTAAATTAGAATATTTTGAAAAACTTGATTTATTTCAGTAATTGCATTCAAAAGGTGTAACTTGTACATTATATTTATTCATTGCACACAGACTGATGCATTCAAATGTTTATTTCATTTAATTTTGATGATTTGAAGTGGCAACAAATGAAAATCCAAAATTCCGTGTGTCACAAAATTAGAATATTACTTAAGGCTAATACAAAAAAGGGATTTTTAGAAATGTTGGCCAACTGAAAAGTATGAAAATGAAAAATATGAGCATGTACAATACTCAATACTAGGGTTGGAGCTCCTTTTGCCTCAATTACTGCGTTAATGCGGCGTGGCATGGAGTCGATGAGTTTCTGGCACTGCTCAGGTGTTATGAGAGCCCAGGTTGCTCTGACAGTGGCCTTCAACTCTTCTGCGTTTTTGGGTCTGGCATTCTGCATCTTCCTTTTCACAATACCCCACAGATTTTCTATGGGGCTAAGGTCAGGGGAGTTGGCGGGCCAATTTAGAACAGAAATACCATGGTCCGTAAACCAGGCACGGGTAGATTTTGCGCTGTGTGCAGGCGCCAAGTCCTGTTGGAACTTGAAATCTCCATCTCCATAGAGCAGGTCAGCAGCAGGAAGCATGAAGTGCTCTAAAACTTGCTGGTAGACGGCTGCGTTAACCCTGGATCTCAGGAAACAGAGTGGACCGACACTAGCAGATGACATGGCACCCCAAACCAGCCTAGAAATTCTGTCCATAAAGGTTATGAACAGAATCGGTGACAAAAGGCCGCCTTGGCGGAGTCCAACCCTCACTGGAAACGGGTCCGACTTACTGCCGGCAATGCGGACCAAGCTCTGACTCTTGCAAAGGGAGCGAACCGCCACAATAAGACAGTCCGTTACCCCATACTCTCTAAGCACTCTCCACAGGACTTCCAGGGGTAAATGGTCGAATGCCTTCTCCAAGTCCATAAAGCACATGTAGACTGGTTGGGCAAACTCACATGCACCCTCAAGGACCCTGCCGAGAGTATAAAGCTGGTCCGCAGTTCCACGACCAGGACGTAAACCACACTGTTCCTCCTGAATCCGAGGTTTGACTATCCGGCGTAGCCTCTTCTCCAGTACACATGAATAGACCTTACCGGGAAGACTGAGGAGTGTGATCTCACGATAGTTGAAACACACCCTCTGGTTCCCCTTCTTAAAGAGAGGAACCACCACCCCGGTCTCCCAATCCAGAAGTACCGCACCCGATGTCCACGCGATGTTGCAGAGTCTTGTCAACCAAGACAGCCCCACAGCATCCAGAGCCTTAAGGAACTCCGGACAGATCTCATCCACCCCCAGGGCGTTGCCATTGAGGAGCTTTTTAACTACCTTGGCATCCTCAGCCCCAGAAATAGGAGAGCCCACCACAGATTCCCCAGGCACTGCTTCCTCATAGGAAGACATGTTGGTGGGATTAAGGAGGTCTTCGAAGTATTCCCTCCACCGATCAATAACAGCTGCAGTAGAGGTCAGCAGCGCACCATCCTCACCATACACGGTGTTACAGTGCACTGCTGCCCCCCCTTGAGCCGGCGGATGGTGGTCCAGAATCGCTTCGAAGCCGTCTGGAAGTCGTTTTCCATGGCTTCTCCAAACTCCTCCCATGTCCGAGTTTTTGCCTCTGCGACCGCTGAAGCCGCACTTCGCTTGGCCTGTCGGCTGCCTCTGGAGTCCCATGAGCCTAAAGGACCCGATAGGCTCTTTCTTCAGCTTGACGGCATCCCTCACTGCTGGTGTCCACCAGCGGGTTCTAGGATTACCGCCACGACAGGCACCAAACTCCTTGCGGCAACAGCTCCAATCAGCCGGCTCGACAAGAGAGGCACGTAACAAGGTCCACTCAGACTCAATGTCCAGCGCCTCGCTCGTGACATGTTCAAAGTTCTTCCGGAGGCGTTCCCAGCAAACCCTCACAATGCGTTTGGGCCTGCCGGTCTGTCAGGCATCCTCCCCCAAAATTATTTTTGTGAGTTTTACTGGAAAAACATAGTTTGTAATGTTTGTAAAGACACAAGTTAGTTTTACTCAAGATGACAGTATAACTGTCATAATACATATGAAAGTTATATAAACATAATTCCAAAACCAAACATGCATTATGTCTAAAAATACCTGTAAAATTGTATCCATGTGAGTTTTACTATAATCATTTTTTGCGATGAGATGGCGATGGTGTACCCCACCTTCCGCCCGATTGTAGCTGAGATAGGCTCCAGCGCCTCCTGCCACCCCAAAAGGGAATAAGCGGTAGAAAATGGATAGATGGGCATTTTTTGTTGTCGTTACTAAATCCATCCATTTTCTTCCGCTTAACCGAGGTCGGGTTGCAGGGGCAGCAGCCTAAACAGAGAAGCCCAGACTTCCCTCTCCCCAGCCACTTCTTCCAGCTCTTCTCGGGGGATCCTGAGGCGTTCCCAGGCCAGCCGGGAGACATAATCTTCCCAATGTGTCCTGGGTCTTCCCCGTGGCCTCCTGCCGGTCGGACTTGCCCTAAACACCTCCCTCGGGAGGCGTTCGGGTGGCATCCTGAGCAGATGCCCGAACCACCTCATCTGGCTCCTCTCAATGTGGAGGAGCAGCGCTTTACTCTGAGTTCCTCCAGGATGACAGAGCTTCTTATCCTATCTCTAAGGGAGAGACCCGCCACCCGAAGGAGGAAACTCTTGTCTTTGATCTTGTCTTTTCGGTCATAACCATGACCATGGGTGCAGGATGGGACTGTAGATCGACCGGTAAATTTAGAGCTTTTAATTCTGGCTCAGCTCCTTCTTCACCACAATGGATCGATATAGCGTCCTCATTCCTGAAGACGCTGCACCGATCCGCCTGTGGATCTCATGATCCACTCTTCCCTCACTCGTGAACAAGACTCCTAGGTACTTGAACTCCTCCACTTGGGGCCATCTAGTATGTGCCATCGCCTCCTCAACCTGGAAATGGCACCCCACCCTTTACCGGGCGAGAACCATGGACTCGGCTTGGAGGTGCTGACTCTCATCCCAGTCGCTTCATACTCGGCCATCCAATGAGAGCTGGAGATCCTGGCCAGTTGAAGCCATCAGGACCACATCAACTGCAAAAAGCAGAGACCTAATCCTGCAACCACCAAACCGGATCCCCTCAACGCCATGACTGCAATTCTGTCCATAAAAGTTAACAACAGAATCGGTGACAAAGGGCAGCCTTGGCGGACCAAGGCTGCCCTACACTGATCATACAGGGAGCGACCCGCCACAATCAGACAGTCCGATACCCCATACTCTTGTCTTTGAGCCGGGGGGACAACAAGAAATGCCACCCCAGCCTCTCATTGCTTGCAACGCCATAGTGGAAGAGAGTCCAGCCCCTCTCGAGAGAACAGGTTCCTGTGCGTCGAAGTGAGTCCAACTATATCTAGCCGGAACTTCTCCACCTCGCACACCAGCTCAGGCTCCTTCCCTCCCAGCGAGGTGACATTTCACGTCAGAAGAGCTAGCTTATGTAGCCGATGATCGGACCGCCAAGTGCCCTGCCTTCGGCTACCGCTCAGCTCACACTATAACCCAGCCCATGAGTGGTGAGCCCATTGGAGGAGGGAACCACGTTGCTTCATTGAGCTGAGCCAGCCAACAGGCGCTCGCCATCGTGCCCCACCTCTGGGCCTGGCTCCACAGGGGAGCCACGGTAACCCGCGTCCGGGCGAGGAAAAATCTAGGACCTCGATTTGTACTTTTCATAAAGGTCTTTGAGCTGCTCTTTGTCTGATCCCTCACCTAGGACCTATTTGTCTTGGGAGAGCCTACGAGGGGGCATAGAAGCCCACAGACAGCATAGCTCCTAGGATCAGTGGGCTCCGCAAACTCCTCTACCACGAAAGGTGGCGGCTCAGAAAGGAGGTTTTATAAACATAACTCAAAAACCAAGATTAGGTTGTTTTTTTTCACCATGACAATGTACCCTCATCCATCCATCCATTTTTCTACCGCTTATTCTCTTTGGGGTCGCGGGGGGGCGCTGGAGCCTATCTCAGCTACAATCAGGCGGAAGGCGGTGTACACCCTGGACAAGTCGCCATCTCATCGCAGGGCCAACACAGATAGACAGACAACATTCACACTCACATTCACACACTAGGGCCAATTTGGTGTTGCCAATCAACCTATCCCCAGGTGCATGTCTTTGGAGGTGGGAGGAAGCCGGAGTACCCGGAGGGAACCCACGCAGTCACGGGGAGAACATGCAAACTCCACACAGAAAGATCCCGAGCCTGGGATTGAACCAAGGACTACTCAGGTCCTTCGTATTGTGAGGCAGACGCACTAACCCCTCTTCCACCGTGCTGCCCAATGTACACTCAATATGACAGTAAATTAAACATAACTCCTAAACTACACTTAAAAATGAGCTAATATTGCCTGAAATAATGCATTCTGTGAGTTTTACTCGAAACATATGCTTTTTTAAGGCTTGCAAACACAAAAAGTAGTTTTTACTCAATATGACAGTAATGTTCTTAAAATTCTGAGATAATGCGAAAAAAGCAAAAAAAAGTATTCCAACATAATTCCTAAACCAACATTGCGAAATGTCTAAAAATGCCTGTAATATTAAATCCATGTGAGTTTTACTAGAATCAGTTGTTTTAGTAAAGTTTGCAAAAACAAAAATTAGGTTTTACTCTTTATGAAAGTAAACGTCACACTCAATATGACAGTTTTTTAATCATAACTCCTAAACTACTCATGCAAAATTGCTAATAATGTTTGAAATAATGGATTCTTGGGTGTTTTCCTTGAAACATATGCTTTCTTAAGGCTTGCAAACACAAAAAGTATTTTTTTTTACTCAATATGACAGTAATGTTCTTAAAATTCTGAGATAATGCGAAAAAAGCAATACAAATGTATTCCAACATAATTCCTAAACCAACAATGCAAAATGTCTAAAAATGCCAGTAAGATTATATCCTTGTGAGTTTCACTAGTATCAGTGTTTTAGTAAGATTTGCAAAAGCAAAAATTAGGTTTTACTCTTTAAACTGTCACACTCAATATGACAATTTTTTAATCATAACTCCTAAACCACTCATGCAAAATGGCTAATGATGTTTGAAATAATGGACCCTTGGGAGTTTTTCTCGAAACATATGCTTTCTTAAGGCTTGCAAACACAAAAAGTATTTTTTTACTCAATATGACAGTAATGTTCTTAAAATCCTGAGATAATGCGAAAAAAGCAATAAAAATGTATTCAATCATAATTTCTAAACTAAACATGCAAAATGTGTAAAATTGCCTGTAATATTGAGTCTATGTGAGTTTTACTAGAATCAGTTGATTTAGTAAAGTTTGCAAAAACAAAAATTAGGTTTTACTCTTTATGAAAGTAAACTGTCACACTCAATATGACAGTTTTTTAATCATAACTCCTAAACTACTCATGCAAAATGGCTAATAATGTTTGAAATAATGGATTATTGGGAGTTTTCCTCGAAACATTTGCTTTCTTAAGGCTTGCAAACACAAAAAGTTTTTTTTTTACTCAATATGACAGTAATGTTCTTATAATTCTGAGATATTGCGAAAAAAGCAATACAAATGTATTCCAACATAATTCCTAAACCAACAATGCAAAATGTCTAAAAATGCCAGTAATATTAAATCCATGTGAGTTTCACTAGAATCAGTTAATTTAGTAAGGTTTGCAAAAGCAAAAATTAGGTTTTACTCTTTATGAAAGTAAACTGTCACACTCAATATGACAATTTTTGAATCATAACTCCTAAACCACTCATGCAAAATGGCTAATAATGTTTGAAATAATGGATCCTTGGGAGTTTTCATTGAAACATATGCTTTCTTAAGGTTTGCAAACACAAAAAGTATTTTTTTACTCAATATGACAGTAATGTTCTTAAAATCCTGAGATAATGCGAAAAAAGCAATAAAAATGTATTCAATCATAATTTCTAAACTAAACATGCAAAATGTGTAACAATGCCTGTATTAATGAATCCATGTGAGTTTTACTAGAATCAGTTGTTTTAGTGAAGTTTGCAAAAACAAAAATTAAGTTTTACTCTTTATGAAAGTAAACTGTCCCACTCAATATGACAGTTTTTTAATCATAACTCCTAAACTACTCATGCAAAATGGCTAATAATGTTTGAAATAATGGATTATTGGGAGTTTTCCTCGAAACATTTGCTTTCTTAAGGCTTGCAAACACAAAAAGTATTTTTTTTTACCAATATGACAGTAATGTTCTTAAAATTCTGATATAATGCGAAAAAAGCAATAAAAATGTATTCCAACATAATTCCTAAATCAACAATGCAAAATGTCTAAAAATGCCAGTAATATTAAATCCATGTGCGTTTCACTAGAATCAGTTGTTTTAGTGAAGTTTGCAAAAACAAAAATTTGGTTTTACTCTTTATGAAAGTAAACTGTCACACTCAATATGACAATTTTTGAATCATAACTCCTAAACCACTCATGCAAAATGGCTAATAATGTTTGAAATAATGGATCCTTGGGAGTTTTCATTGAAACATATGCTTTCTTAAGGCTTGCAAACACAAAAAGTATTTTTTTACTCAATATGACAGTAATGTTCTTAAAATCCTGAGATAATGCAAAAAAAGCAATAAAAATGTATTCAATCATAATTTCTAAACTAAACATGCAAAATGTGTAAAAATGCCTGTATTATTGAATCCATGTGAGTTTTACTAGAATCAGTTGTTTTAGTGAAGTTTGCAAAAACAAAAATTAGGTTTTACTCTTTATGAAAGTAAACTGTCCCACTCAATATGACAGTTTTTTAATCATAACTCCTAAACTACTCATGCAAAATGGCTAATAATGTTTGAAATAATGGATTATTGGGAGTTTTCCTCGAAACATTTGCTTTCTTAAGGCTTGCAAACACAAAAAGTATTTTTTTTACCAATATGACAGTAATGTTCTTAAAATTCTGAGATAATGCGAAAAAAGCAATAAAAATGTATTCCAACATAATTCCTAAATCAACAATGCAAAATGTCTAAAAATGCCAGTATTAAATCCATGTGCGTTTCACTAGAATCAGTTGTTTTAGTATAGTTTGCAAAAACAAAAATTAGGTTTTACTCTTTATGAAAGTAAACTGTCACACTCAATATGACAATTTTTGAATCATAACTCCTAAACCACTCATGCAAAATGGCTAATAATGTTTGAAATAATGGATCCTTGGGAGTTTTCCTTGAAACATATGCTTTCTTAAGGCTTGCAAACACAAAAAGTATTGTTTTACTCAAAATGACAGTAATGTTCTTAAAATTCTGAGATAATGCGAAAAAAGCAATAAAAATGTATTCCAACATAATTCCTAAACCAACAATGCAAAATGTCTAAAAATGCCAGTAATATTAAATCCATGTGAGTTTCACTAGAATCAGTTGTTTTAGTAAAGTTTGCAAAAACAAAAATTAGGTTTTACTCTTTATGAAAGTAAACTGTCACACTCAATATGACAGTTTTTTAATCATAACTCCTAAACCACTCATGCAAAATGGCTAATAATGTTTGAAATAATGGATCCTTGGGAGTTTTCCTTGAAACATATGCTTTCTTAAGGCTTGCAAACACAAAAAGTATTTTTTTACTCAATATGACAGTAATGTTCTTAAAATCCTGAGATAATGCGAAAAAAGCAATAAAAATGTATTCAATCATAATTTCTAAACTAAACATGCAAAATGTGTAAAAATGCCTGTATTATTGAATCCATGTGAGTTTTACTAGAATCAGTTGTTTTAGTGAAGTTTGCAAAAACAAAAATTAGGTTTTACTCTTTATGAAAGTAAACTGTCCCACTCAATATGACAGTTTTTTAATCATAACTCCTAAACTACTCATGCAAAATGGCTAATAATGTTTGAAATAATGGATTATTGGGAGTTTTCCTCGAAACATTTGCTTTCTTAAGGCTTGCAAACACAAAAAGTATTTTTTTTACCAATATGACAGTAATGTTCTTAAAATTATGAGATAATGCGAAAAAAGCAATAAAAATGTATTCCAACATAATTCCTAAATCAACATTGCAAAATGTCTAAAAATGCCAGTAATATTAAATCCATGTGCGTTTCACTAGAATCAGTTGTTTTAGTGAAGTTTGCAAAAACAAAAATTAGGTTTTACTCTTTATGAAAGTAAACTGTCACACTCAATATGACAATTTTTGAATCATAACTCCTAAACCACTCATGCAAAATGGCTAATAATGTTTGAAATAATGGATCCTTGGGAGTTTTCCTTGAAACATATGCTTTCTTAAGGCTTGCAAACACAAAAAGTATTTTTTTATTCAATATGACAGTAATGTTCTTAAAATCCTGAGATAATGCGAAAAAAGCAATAAAAATGTATTCAATCATAATTTCTAAACTAAATATGCAAAATGTGTAAAAATGCCTGTATTATTGAATCCATGTGAGTTTTACTAGAATCAGTTGTTTTAGTAAAGTTTGCAAAAACAAAAATTAGGTTTTACTCTTTATGAAAGTAAACTGTCCCACTCAATATGACAGTTTTTTAATCATAACTCCTAAACTACTCATGCAAAATGGCTAATAATGTTTGAAATAATGGATTATTGGGAGTTTTCCTCGAAACATTTGCTTTCTTAAGGCGTGCAAACACAAAAAGTATTTTTTTTTACCAATATGACAGTAATGTTCTTAAAATTCTGAGATAATGCGAAAAAAGCAATAAAAATGTATTCCAACATAATTCCTAAATCAACAATGCAAAATGTCTAAAAATGCCAGTAATATTAAATCCATGTGCGTTTCACTAAAATCAGTTGTTTTAGTGAAGTTTGCAAAAACAAAAATTAGGTTTTACTCTTTATGAAAGTAAACTGTCACACTCAATATGACAATTTTTGAATCATAACTCCTAAACCACTCATGCAAAATGGCTAATAATGTTTGAAATAATGGATCCTTGGGAGTTTTCCTTGAAACATATGCTTTCTTAAGGCTTGCAAACACAAAAAGTATTGTTTTACTCAAAATGACAGTAATGTTCTTAAAATTCTGAGATAATGCGAAAAAAGCAATAAAAATGTATTCCAACATAATTCCTAAACCAACAATGCAAAATGTCTAAAAATGCCACTAATATTAAATCCATGTGAGTTTCACTAGAATCAGTTGTTTTAGTAAAGTTTGCAAAAACAAAAATTAGGTTTTACTCTTTATGAAAGTAAACTGTCACACTCAATATGACAATTTTTGAATCATAACTCCTAAACCACTCATGCAAAATGGCTAATAATGTTTGAAATAATGGATTCTTGGGAGTTTTCATTGAAACATATGCTTTCTTAAGGCTTGCAAACACAAAAAGTATTTTTTTACTCAATATGACAGTAATGTTCTTAAAATCCTGAGATAATGCGAAAAAAGCAAAAAAAAATGTATTCAATCATAATTTCTAAACTAAACATGCAAAATGTGTAAAAATGCCTGTATTATTGAATCCATGTGAGTTTTACTAGAATCAGTTGTTTTAGTGAAGTTTGCAAAAACAAAAATTAGGTTTTACTCTTTATGAAAGTAAACGTCACACTCAATATGACAGTTTTTTAATCATAACTCCTAAACTACTCATGCAAAATGGCTAATAATGTTTGAAATAATGGATTATTGGGAGTTTTCCTCGAAACATTTGCTTTCTTAAGGCTTGCAAACACAAAAAGTATTTTTTTTACCAATATGACAGTAATGTTCTTAAAAATCTGAGATAATGCGAAAAAAGCAATAAAAATGTATTCCAACATAATTCCTAAATCAACAATGCAAAATGTCTAAAAATGCCAGTAATATTAAATTAATGTGCGTTTCACTAGGATCAGTTGTTTTAGTGAAGTTTGCAAAAACAAAAATTAGGTTTTACTCTTTATGAAAGTAAACTGTCACACTCAATATGACAATTTTTGAATCATAACTCCTAAACCACTCATGCAAAATGGCTAATAATGTTTGAAATAATGGATCCTTGGGAGTTTTCCTTGAAACATATGCTTTCTTAAGGCTTGCAAACACAAAAAGTATTTTTTTACTCAATATGACAGTAATGTTCTTAAAATGCTGAGATAATGCGAAAAAAGCAATAAAATTGTATTCAATCATAATTTCTAAACTAAACATGCAAAATGTGTAAAAATGCCTGTATTATTGAATCCATGTGAGTTTTACTAGAATCAGTTGTTTTAGTGAAGTTTGCAAAAACAAAAATTAGGTTTTACTCTTTATGAAAGTAAACTGTCCCACTCAATATGACAGTTTTTTAATCATAACTCCTAAACTACTCATGCAAAATGGCTAATAATGTTTGAAATAATGGATTATTGGGAGTTTTCCTCGAAACATTTGCTTTCTTAAGGCTTGCAAACACAAAAAGTATTTTTTTTTACCAATATGACAGTAATGTTCTTAAAATTCTGAGATAATGCGAAAAAAGCAATAAAAATGTATTCCAACATAATTCCTAAATCAACAATGCAAAATGTCTAAAAATGCCAGTAATATTAAATCCATGTGCGTTTCACTAGAATCAGTTGTTTTAGTGAAGTTTGCAAAAACAAAAATTAGGTTTTACTCTTTATGAAAGTAAACTGTCCCACTCAATATGACAGTTTTTTAATCATAACTCCTAAACCACTCATGCAAAATGGCTAATAATGTTTGAAATAATGGATCCTTGGGAGTTTTCCTTGAAACATATGCTTTCTTAAGGCTTGCAAACACAAAAAGTATTTTTTTACTCAATATGACAGTAATGTTCTTAAAATCCTGAGATAATGCGAAAAAAGCAATAAAAATGTATTCAATCATAATTTCTAAACTAAATATGCAAAATGTGTAAAAATGCCTGTATTATTGAATCCATGTGAGTTTTACTAGAATCAGTTGTTTTAGTAAAGTTTGCAAAAACAAAAATTAGGTTTTACTCTTTATGAAAGTAAACTGTCACACTCAATATGACAATTTTTGAATCATAACTCCTAAACCACTCATGCAAAATGGCTAATAATGTTTGAAATAATGGATCCTTGGGAGTTTTCATTGAAACATATGCTTTCTTAAGGCTTGCAAACACAAAAAGTATTTTTTTACTCAATATGACAGTAATTTTCTTAAAATCCTGAGATAATGCGAAAAAAGCAATAAAAATGTATTCAATCATAATTTCTAAACTAAACATGCAAAATGTGTAAAAATGCCTGTATTATTGAATCCATGTGAGTTTTACTAGAATCAGTTGTTTTAGTAAAGTTTGCAAAAACAAAAATTAGGTTTTTCTCTTTATGAAAGTAAACTGTCACACTCAATATGACAGTTTTTTAATCATAACTCCTAAACTACTCATGCAAAATGGCTAATAATGTTTGAAATAATGGATCCTTGGGAGTTTTCCTCGAAACATTTGCTTTCTTAAGGCTTGCAAACACAAAAAGTATTTTTTTTACCAATATGACAGTAATGTTCTTAAAAATCTGAGATAATGCGAAAAAAGCAATAAAAATGTATTCCAACATAATTCCTAAATCAACAATGCAAAATGTCTAAAAATGCCAGTAATATTAAATCCATGTGCGTTTCAGTAGGATCAGTTGTTTTAGTGAAGTTTGCAAAAACAAAAATTAGGTTTTACTCTTTATGAAAGTAAACTGTCACACTCAATATGACAATTTTTGAATCATAACTCCTAAACCACTCATGCAAAATGGCTAATAATGTTTGAAATAATGGATCCTTGGGAGTTTTCCTTGAAACATATGCTTTCTTAAGGCTTGCAAACACAAAAAGTATTTTTTTACTCAATATGACAGTAATGTTCTTAAAATGCTGAGATAATGCGAAAAAAGCAATAAAATTGTATTCAATCATAATTTCTAAACTAAACATGCAAAATGTGTAAAAATGCCTGTATTATTGAATCCATGTGAGTTTTACTAGAATCAGTTGTTTTAGTGAAGTTTGCAAAAACAAAAATTAGGTTTTACTCTTTATGAAAGTAAACTGTCCCACTCAATATGACAGTTTTTTAATCATAACTCCTAAACTACTCATGCAAAATGGCTAATAATGTTTGAAATAATGGATTATTGGGAGTTTTCCTCGAAACATTTGCTTTCTTAAGGCTTGCAAACACAAAAAGTATTTTTTTTTACCAATATGACAGTAATGTTCTTAAAATTCTGAGATAATGCGAAAAAAGCAATAAAAATGTATTCCAACATAATTCCTAAATCAACAATGCAAAATGTCTAAAAATGCCAGTAATATTAAATCCATGTGCGTTTCACTAGAATCAGTTGTTTTAGTGAAGTTTGCAAAAACAAAAATTAGGTTTTACTCTTTATGAAAGTAAACTGTCCCACTCAATATGACAGTTTTTTAATCATAACTCCTAAACCACTCATGCAAAATGGCTAATAATGTTTGAAATAATGGATCCTTGGGAGTTTTCCTTGAAACATATGCTTTCTTAAGGCTTGCAAACACAAAAAGTTTTTTTTTACTCAATATGACAGTAATGTTCTTAAAATCCTGAGATAATGCGAAAAAAGCAATAAAAATGTATTCAATCATAATTTCTAAACTAAATATGCAAAATGTGTAAAAATGCCTGTATTATTGAATCCATGTGAGTTTTACTAGAATCAGTTGTTTTAGTAAAGTTTGCAAAAACAAAAATTAGGTTTTACTCTTTATGAAAGTAAACTGTCACACTCAATATGACAATTTTTGAATCATAACTCCTAAACCACTCATGCAAAATGGCTAATAATGTTTGAAATAATGGATCCTTGGGAGTTGTCATTGAAACATATGCTTTCTTAAGGCTTGCAAACACAAAAAGTATTTTTTTACTCAATATGACAGTAATTTTCTTAAAATCCTGAGATAATGCGAAAAAAGCAATAAAAATGTATTCAATCATAATTTCTAAACTAAACATGCAAAATGTGAAAAAATGCCTGTATTATTGAATCCATGTGAGTTTTACTAGAATCAGTTGTTTTAGTAAAGTTTGCAAAAACAAAAATTAGGTTTTTCTCTTTATGAAAGTAAACTGTCACACTCAATATGACAGTTTTTTAATCATAACTCCTAAACTACTCATGCAAAATGGCTAATAATGTTTGAAATAATGGATCCTTGGGAGTTTTCCTCAAAACATATACTTTCTTAAGGCTTGCAAACACAAAAAGTATTTTTTCATACTCAATATGACAGTACTGTTCTTAAAATCCTGAGATAATGCGAAAAAAGCAATAAAAATGTGTGCCATCATAATTTCTAAACCAAACATGCAAAATGTGTAAAAATGCCTGTAATATTGAATCCATGTGAGTTTTACTAGAATCAGTTGTTTTTGTAAGGTTTTCAAATACAAAAAATAGGTTTTACTTACTATGACAGTTATTTAAACTCTATGTATCTTTGTGAGTTTTACTAGAAAAAATATATTTTGAATGTTTACAAAAACAAAAGTTAGTTTTTTTTTACTCAATATGATAGTATAACTGTCATACTAAATCCATCCATTTTCTTCCGCTTATCCGAGGTCGTGTTGTGGGGGCTGCAGCCTAAGCAGAGAAGCCCAGACTTCCCTATCCCCAGCTACTTCGTCCAGCTCTTCTCGGGGGATCCCGAGGCGTTCCCAGGCCAGCCAGCTGATATAATCTTCCCAATGTGTCCTGTGTCTTCCCCGTGGCCTCCTGCCGTTTGGACTTGCCTTAACGAAAAAAGCAATACTAATGTATTCAAACACAACTCCTAAACAAAACATGTAAAATGTCTAAAATGCCTTTAATATCTATGTGAGTTTTACAAGAATCAGTTGTTTTTGTAAGGTTTGCAAATACAAAAATTAGGTTTTACACTTAACTTTATAACTCAATATGTGTGGCAGTTATACTACCACACTCAAGTTGACAGTTATTTAAACATAACTCCCAAACTACACATGACCATTTTCTAATAATGCATGAAGAAATGTATCTTTGTGAGTTTTACTAGTAACATTTTCTTTTGTAAGGTTTGCAAGGACACGAGTTAGTTTTTTTTTACTCACTTTGACAGTATACTGTCACACTCAATTTCAGTTATTTAAACATAACTCCTAAACCACACATACAAAATGGCTAATAATGTCTGTAGAAATGTATCTTTGTGAGTTTTACTGGGAAACAATATTTTGTAAGGTTTGCAAAGACACAAATTAGTTTTTTTTACTCAATATAACAGTATAACTGTCATACTATAAACACAAGTTATATAAACATAACTCCAAAACCAAACATGCATTATGTCTAAAAATTCAGCACTGCAACTACACATGCACCGGATTTAAACTAAATGTCCCTGCTGCTGAGATCCGAGTTGCAGGGCTGGCCACCACGCCAACATCATCCAGGGCTCCAGAAACATTTGTAGGTCAATGCCCCACAATAGATGCTGGAGGCACTATTCTGCCAGGACTTTTAGACACCGGTTCCCAAGTGACGCTAATGTCCGAAAGCCTATTTAATGCTCACTTTACCGAAGCTAAGCTCGAAAGGACCCCTACCCTTTTTCGTCTAAGAGCAGCTAATGGCCTGGAAATCCCCTATATCGGCTATGCGGTTCTTGATTTTGAGGTAGAGGGTGTTAAAGTTCCCGAAAGAGGAGTAGTAATTGTTGCGGATCAAAACTGTACACACCCCTTCATAATAGGTATGAATCTAATCGTGGGTTGTTGGGATGCCGTTTTTAAATGTCCTAAGACCTCTACTCTTCGGCATCTTCAAAAGCAAAAGGTGTGGAGGGAAGCTTTTGCTACATGTTCCCGTATAGAAGCTGTTGCTGCTGAAGATGGCTTGCTAGGCCACGTGAGATTGGCCTCGAAGACTAGTATTACATATCCCCCAAAGGAGATGTTGGTGCGGGGCTAACTACTGCGCCCTGCCACGCCAACTGCCGGTGCAGTTGGCGGGGCAAAATCACTGGTCGTGGTGAACAGAGGTAGGCTGCCCCTCCGTGTTTATAACCCCCATTCCTACAGTATTTCCTTAAAACGATTTGAGAAGCTAGGGCAGCTGTTCTGTGTTGATGATAGTGATGTGCATGGAGCTGAGGATCTGTGTTTATCTCTAGTAGAGGAGGGTGTGGTAGAAGTGTCACTCATTGATGCCACAGCCCAAACCAATCCAGAACTGTCCCCAGATGTTAGGGATTTGAGTGATAAACCGGATCTGTCTGAGCAGCAACAGGTGCAGCTATGCGCCCTGCTGGCGAAGTGGGAGAAGGTGTTTGCACAACATGAGGACTTTGGAAGGACCAGTCTTGTGCAACACAGGATACTGACAGGAGATTCCGCCCCTACCAGGGAGAGATACCGACCCATCCCGCCTCTGTTGCATAAAAAAGTGAAGACACTGCATGCTTTCAGGTATGCTTGAACAGAGAGTGATAAAGGAAAGCTGCAGTCCCTGGGCAGCGCCTATAGTGTTAGTCCGCAAAAAGGATGGGAGTTGGCGCTTTTGTGTAGACTACCGGAGGTTAAACTCAGTTACACATAAAGACGCCTTTCCGTTCCCCTGAATCGAAGAGACCCTAACTGGTCTGAGCAAATCTGAATGGTTTTCGACCTTAGACCTCGCTAGTGGGTATTGGCAAGTGGAGGTGCACCCGGACGATCGTGAAAAGACTGCATTTACAACTCCCCTCGGACTGTTCGAGTTTGAACGCATGCCATTTGGTCTATGCAATGCACCTGCCACTTTCCAACGGCTTATACATCATTGTTTGAATGGTCAAATAGCGGAATCATTGTTGGTTTATCTTGATGACATAATACTTTTTTCTGTTGATTTCACTGCCCATCTACAGCACCTGGACCAGGTGTTTGAACGGTTGGACATGGACTTAAACTCAAGCCCTCTAAGTGCAAGCTCTTTCAGCGTGAGGTGAAATTCTTGGGACACGTGGTGGATCGGGATGGAGTGAGACAGGGCCGGCCCGTGGCATAGGCCGTATAGGCAAATGCTAAGGGCGCCGTCCATCAGGGGGCGCCACGCCAGTGCCACAAATGTTGGGAGGAAAAAAATAAATAAAAAAAAATAAGTTGGTACTATTATTTCTAAATACAAAAAATAATCCCACGTTAATTAAAATGCAAAGTAAAGCCTATTTAATAGAAATATTATTTGTTACAACATTACGCCCCCTCCTCCCCCGCACGGTGCGCCCCCTCCCTTCCCGTATCGTGACTCTTTTTGGACGTCCCCACATCAAAAAATCAACACAAGATGCCAAAACTGTCAGGTGCCCAGGGAAGAAAAAAGAGAAAAGAAGAGGAGGAGAAACGAGCAAAGACAGAGGTAGCAGGTAGGTAACGTTAGCCTACATGAAATTATTTGTCTGTTACAGAATGTGATAGTAACCTGGCTTTTTAGCATTAAGCTAATGTTACATGATTCGGCAATTGCTAATAGTTGTGTTTTAACGTCGGGTTAATATTGTGGAGGGGGCTAAATTGTTATGGAAAATAATAATGTAACGTTAGGTAATTACAGTACTCCCACTTTACATTCCTCAGGGACATTTCTTTCTTTCTTTAGTTTATTTCGAACATGAACACACTTACATCATAATACATCACACAATTTCATATCATTTCATTTTACATCATGCCCGAAAAGGAGTAGGAAGAAGCAAAGCTTATTTAATCCTACCTCTTTCCCACTTCAAAGCGTTTACAAATATATAGAATCATTTCTGACCTTTTTATATAATAAAATAACATCTATGAGTTAGTATACAACAGTTTTGTACTATGTAATTAATTAATTAATTCAGTCATTATTAACATACTGAGATGAAGAATATCTTATTTTCAATAAGGTTGAAAGTATTTCTCATAATTCTTCTTCTTTGTACTCTGTAAGCACTATTATTTTGAACAACCTCTTAAACTGGATCATATCAGTACAATTTTTAACTTTTTTACTTAATCCATTCCATAATTTGATTCCACATACTGATATGCTAAAAGTTCTAAGTGTTGTACGTGCATATAAATGTTTGTATTAGATCTCTCCCAAGCAGGTGTTTTTTGTTTACATTGTTATTGCCTTCTGGTTAGCTAATGTTTGCCCTGCAGGTAATAGTCACTTTTCCACCCCTTTATATATTAGGTATAGTTGTAAGTAAAAAAAAAAAGGTCAAAGACAAAGCTATTCAGGTTCTTGTGAGTATATACACTTCACTGCCGATGTGGGGGGGCGCCACCTAAAATCTTGCCTAGGGCGCCAGATTGGTTAGGGCCGGGCCTGAGTGAGACCGGACCCAGGTAAAATTAAAGCAGTACAGGACTGGGCCGCTCCGACCACTGTCAAGGAAGTGAGAGCGTTTCTTGGATTGGCAGGCTATTACCAACGTTTTGTGGCTGGGTTTGCTAAAATAGCCCGTCCCCTAAATAAATGTCGTTGGGACGGCCTCACTGGCCGTCCCACCGACAAGAAGGCACAGGCCCCCAAAATAGTGTGGACACCAGAGTGTCAGACGTCCTTTGAAGAGCTAAAAAAGGCTTTGACCGACAGTTGCCTGCCCGCTATGCAGACGAGAGTTCCCCCCGTTGCAGGGACTGACAACGATAATGTATGGGGGGGATGTGATGGGACACAGGTAGGGGATTTTATTTTTTTTGTTTCATTGTCATGCATGTCTGAGTGTTTTTATTGTTGTAGATTTTAATTGCATGTTTTTACATTTTACAATTTGATTGCATGTTTTTACACTTTGAGGACTTTGACTGTATTTTTAATTGCATAAGTTTATTCCTTGTGGACTTTGCTGGCATTTTAAGACGTTGCCCCTTTTAGCTTGTTGCCCCTGACAACCAAAGTGCCCAATCGAACGGCACCTGAAATCAGACGCACCTGTGGAGCATTAGGGCTGCACACATTTAAAAAAGGAGCGACCAGGAGGATCGTCAGGCTTGACAAGGAGGACCGGGTGAACGCGTGCAAGTTGAGAAGGAATCCCCAAGACTACCCAGCAGACCCGCAGGCTACCGAAAAAAAAAACCAGAATCCCACAATACGCAGGGGCAGAGGAAACTCTGACTCCAAAGTAAGTGTCGTGCCTTGTGGATTTGCAGGGGTATTTAACTGCCTTGGGCTGTGGGCTTGTGGCTCGTGTGTTGTGCGCTGGCTGTGTGGTTCTGTGAGCAGGAGCAATCGAACACGATTCATAAACCAAAGATGTATTATGTCTAAAAATGCCTGTAATATTTTATCCATGTGAGTTTTACTACAATCAGTTGTTTTTGTAAGGTTTGCAAATACAACAATTAGGTTTTACACATAATGACAGTATAACTGCCACACCCAATCAGTAGTTTTTTTACTCAATTTGACTAATATTTTTACAATCCTGAGATAATGCAAAAAAAGCAATAAAAATGTATTGCAACATAATTCCTAAACCAACAATGCAAAATGTCTAAAAATACCTGTAATATTAAAACTATGTGACAATTACTGTAATCAGTTGTTTTTGAAAGATTTGCAAATACAAAAATTAGGTTTTACGCATAGACATATAACTGCCACCTAAATATGACAGTTGTTTAAAACATATCTCCTAAACCACACATGCAAAGTGGCTAATAATGCCTGGAAGAATGTATCTTTGTGAGTTTTACTAGAATAATGATCTTTTGTAAGGATTGCAAAGACACAAGTTAGTTTTTTTTACTCAATATGACAGTTTTACTATCATACTAAATATGACATTTATATAAACATAACTCTAAAACCAAACATGCATTATGTCTAAAAATGCCTGTAATATTGAATCTATGTGAGTTTTACCAGAATCAGGTATTTTGGTAAGGTTTACAATTACAAAAATTAGGTTTTACTCATAATGACAGTATAACTGCCACATTCAATATGGCAGTTATTTAAACATAACCCCTAAACAACATGCAAAATGGCTTATAATGCCTGGAGATGTATCTTTGTGAGTTTTACTAGAAAACATATCATTTGTAAGGTTTTTTAAAGACACAAGTTAGTTTTTTTACTCAATATAATAGTATAACTGTCATACTAAATGTATCCATTTTCTTCCGCTTATCCGAGGTCGGGTTGCGGGGGCAGCAGCTTAAGCAGAGAAGCCCAGACTTCCCTCTCCCCAGCCACTTCGTCCAGCTCTTCTCGGGGGATCCCGAAGCGTTCCCAGGCCAGCCGGCTGACATAGTCTTCCCAATGTGTCCTGGGGCATCCCCGTGGCCTCCTGCCGGTCGGACTTGCCCTAACGATAAAAGCAATTAAAATGTATTCAAACACAACTCCTAAACCAAACATGTGAAATGTCTAAAATGCCTGCAATATTGAATCTGAGTTTTACTAGAATCAGTTGTTTTTGTAAGGTTTGCAAATACAAAAATTAGGTTTAACACTTAATGACAGTATAACTGCCACACTCAATTTGACAGTTATTAAAACATAACTCCTAAACTACACATGAACATTTTCTAATAATGCATGAAGAAATGTATCTTTTGTGAGTTTTACTAGTAACATTTTCTTTTGTAAGCATTGCAAAGACACAAGTTAGTTTGTTTTACTCACTATGACTTTACTGTCACACTAGATATGACAGTTATTTAAACATAAATCCTAAACCGCACATGCAAAATGGCTAATAATGCCTGTAGAAATGTATCTTTGAGTTTTACTGGGAAAAATATTTTGTAAGGTTTGTAAAGACACAAGTTAGTTGTTTTTTTACTCAATATGACAGTATTACTGTAATACTAAATATGAAAGTTATATAAACACAACTCCAAAACCAAACATGCATTATGTCTAAAAATGCCTGTGATATTGTATCCATGTGAGTATTACTAGAATCAATTGTTTTTGTAAGGTTTGCAAATACAAAATTTAGGTTTTACTCACTATGACAGTTATTTAAACATAAATCCTAAACAACAAATGCAAATAGCTAATAATGCTTGGAGAACTGTATCTTTGTTATAGAGAGCCTGCTGACCAACAGCATCTCTGTCTGGACTGGAGCCTGCAGTGCCTCAGACTGGAAGTCTCCCCAGAGAGTGGTGAGGACGCCGGAAAAGATCTTCAGGAATCCTCTTCCTCTTATCCAGGAGATCGCAAAAAGCGCTGCCTGACCAGGGCTCAGAAAATTTGCAAAGACTCCTCCCACCCCCACCAAGGACTGTTTTCACTGCTGGACTCTAGAAAGAGGTTCCGCAGCCTCCGAAGCAGAACCTCCAGCTTCTTCCCTCAGGCCGTAAGACTCTTGAACGCATTATAATTAAATTATCCCCTCAACTCCCCTCAAAATGGATTAACTCGCTGGAATAAAAAAAATAACAATATAACATACACCCATAAACGTGGGCGCATGTGGAAAAAGTGCAATATATTTATCTGCACAGTATCCTTTTTATTTATTTATATATATTTAAGTATATTTATTTATTTTATATGTATATTTATATATTATTTATATTTATTTATTTATATATGCACCTTATTGCTTTTTTATCCTGCCCTACCATGAGCTTATGTCACGAAATTGTGTTATCTATTCTGTAAAGTTCAAATTTGAATGACAATAAAAAGAAAGTCTAAGTCTTTACCAGAATAATGATCTTTTGTAAGGTTTGCAAAGACACAAGTTAGTTTTTTTTTTACTCAATATGACAGTATAACTGTCATACTAAATATGAAAGTTGTAAAAACATAACTCCAAAACCAAACAAGCAATCCGTCTAAAAATGCATGTAATATTCAATCTATGTGAGTTTTATCAGAATCAGGTATTTTGGTAAGGTTTACAATTACAAAAATTAGGTTTTACTCATGACAGTATACCTGCCACATTCAATTTGATATGTATTTAAACATAACTCCTAAACCACACATGCACAATGGCTAATAATACCTGGGGAAATGTCTCTTTGTGAGTTTTACTAGAAAAAATATATTGTGTAAGGTTTGTAAAACACAAGTTAGTTTTTTTTACTCAATATAACAGTATAGCTGTCATACTATATATAAATAAATAAATAAATAAATGGGTTGTACTTGTATAGCGCTTTTCTACCTTCAAGGTACTCAAAGCGCTTTGACACTACTTCCACATTTACCCATCACACACTGATGGAGGGAGCTGCCATGCAAGGCGCTAACCAGCACCCATCAGGAGCAAGGGTGAAGTGTCTTGCTCAGGACACAACGGACATGACGAAGTTGATACTAGGTGGGGATTGAACCAGGGACCCTCGGGTCGAGCACTGCCATTCTTCCACTGCACTGCAGTTGTTTTTGTAAGGTTTTCAAATACCAAAATTAGGTTTTATTTACTTTGACAGTTATTTAAACATAACACCTAAACAACAAATGCAAAATAGCTAATAATGCTTGGAGAGATGTATCGTTGTTATAGCGAGCCTGCTGACCAACAGCATCTCTGTCTGGACTGGAGCCTGCAGTGCCTCAGACTGGAAGTATCTCCAGAGAGTGGTGAGGACGGCGGAAAAGATCATCAGGACTCCTCTTCCTCCTATCCAGGAGATCGCAAAAAGTGCTGCCTGACCAGGGCTCAGAAAATTTGCAAAGACTCCTCCCACCCCCACCAAGGACTGTTTTCACTGCTGGACTCTAGAAAGAGGTTCCGCAGCCTCCGAAGCTTCTGTAGCAGCTTCTTCCCTCAGGCCGTAAGACTCTTGAACGCATCATAAATAAATTATCTCCTCAACTCCCCTCAAAATGAATTAACTCGCTGGAATGAAATAAACAATATAACATACACCCATAAACGTGGGCGCATGTGGAAAAAGTGCAATATATTTATCTGCACAGTAATCTATCTATTTATATTTATATATATTTATTTATTATATATGTATGTATATATATATATATATATATATATATATATATAGTATTTATATATTATTTATATATATTTATGTATCGAAATATGCACCTTATTGCTTTTTTATCCTGCACTACGACATTTCGTTCTTATCTGTGCTGTAAAGTTCAAATTTGAATGACAATAAAAAGAAAGTCTAAGTCTTTACTAGAATAACGATCTTTTGTAAGGTTTGCAAAGACACAAGTTAGGTTTTTTTTTTACTCAATGGTAATATACAGTATAACTGTCATACTAAATATGAAAGCTGTATAATCAAAACTCCAAAACCAAACATGCAATCCGTCTAAAAATGCATGTAATATTGAATCTATGTGAGTTTTACCAGAATCAGGTATTTTGGTAAGGTTTACAATTACAAAAATTAGGTTTCACTCATAATGACAGTATAACTGCCACGTTCAATTTGACATCTATTTAAACATAACTCCTAAACCACAGATGCACAATGGCTATTAATGCCTGGAGAAATGTCTCTTTGTGAGTTTTACTGAAAAAAAAATATTTCGTAATGTTTGTACCGACACAAGTTAGTTTTTTTTACTCAATATGACAGTGTTACTGTCATACTAAATATGAAAGTTATATAAACATAACTCCAAAACCAAACATGCATTATCTCTAAAAATGCCTGTAATTTTGTATCCATGTGAGTTTTACTAGAATCAGTTGTTTTTGTAAGGTTTGCAAATACAAAATATGGGTTTTACTCACAGTATACTGTCACACTCAATCTGACAGTTATTTAAACATAACTCCTAAACCACACATGCCAAATGGCTAATAATGCCTGGAGAAATGTCTCTTTGTGAGTTTTGCAGGAAAAAAAATATTTTGTAAGGTTTGTAAAGACACAAGTTAGTTTTTATTACTCAATATGACAGTATTACTGTAATACTAAATATGAAAGTTATATAAACACAACTCCAAAATCAAACATGCATCCTGTCTAAAAATGCCTGCAATATTGCATCCATGTGAGTTTTACTAGAATCAGTTGTTTTTGTAAGGTTTTTGCAAATACAAAAATTAGGTTTTACTTACTATGACAGTTATTTAAACATAACTCCTAAACAACAAATGCAAAATGACTAATAATGCTTGGAGAAATGTATCTTTGTTAGATTTACTAGAAAAAATATATTTTGTAAGTTTGTTTTTTTTACTTAATATGACAGTTATACTGTCATATTAAATCCATCCATTTTCTTCTGCTTATCCGAGGTCCGGTTGCAAGGGCAGCAGCCTAAGCAGAGAAGCCCGGACTTCCCTATCCCCAACCACTTCGTCCAGATCTTCTCGGGGGATCCCGAGGCGTTCGACAGCCCAGCCGGGAGACATAGTCTTCCCAATGTGTCCTGGGTCTTCCCCGCGGCCTCCTGCCCGTCGGACTTGCCCTAATGAAAAAAGCAATACAAATGTATTCAAACAAAACTCTAAACCAAACATGTAAAATGTCTAAAAATGCCTGTAATATTGAATCTATGTGAGTTTTACCAGAATCAGGTATTGTGGTAAGGTTAACATTTACAAAAATTAGGTTTTACTCATAATAACAGTATAACTGCCACATTCAATTTGACATTTATTTAAACATAACTCCTAAACCACATGTGCACAATGGCTAATAATGCCTGGAGAAATGTCTCTTTGTGAGTTTTACTGGGAAAAAAAATATTTTTTAAGGTTTGTACAGATACAAGTTAGTTTTTTTTATTCAATATGACAGTATTACTGTCATACAAAATATGAAAGTTATATAAACATTACTCCAAAACCAAACATGCATTATGTCTAAAAATGCCTGTAATATTGTATCCATGTGAGTTTTAGTAGAATTATTTGTTTTCATAAGGTTTGCAATTACAAAATATGGGTTTTACTCACTATGACAGTATACTGTCACACTCAATCTGACGATTATTTAAACATAAGTCCTAAACCACACATGAAAAATGTCTAATAATGCTTGAAGAAATGTATCTTTGTGATTTTTATTAGAAACGTTTTCTTTTGTGAGGTTTGCAAAGACACAAGTTAGTTTTTTTTACTCAATATGACAGTGTAACTGCCACACTCACTATGACAGTTATTTAAACATAACTCCTAAACTCACACTTGCCAACATTGAGACCTCCGATTTCAGGAGGTGGGGGTGGGGAAGGCATGGTCGGGGGTGGGGTGGGGGCGTGGTTGGGGGTGTGGTTAAGAGGGGAGGAGTATATTTAGAGCTAGAATTCACCAAGTCAAGTATTTCATATATATATATATATATATATATATATATATATATATATATATATATATATATATATATATATACACACACACACACATATATAAAAAAAACTTGACTTTCAGTGAATTCTAGCTATATATATATATATATATATATATATATATACACACACATATATATAAAAAACTTGACTTTCAGTGAATTCTAGCTATATATATATATATATATATATATATATATATATATATATATATATATATATATATGTATGTGTGGGGAAAAAATCACAAGACTACTTCATCTCTACAGGCCTGTTTCATGAGGGGTTCCCTCAATCATCAGGAGATATAAGACATATATATATATATATATATATATATATATATATATAAAAAATAAATACTTGAATTTCAGTTTTCATTTATTTACACATATACACACACATAACACTCATCTACTCATTGTTGAGTTAAGGGTTGAATTGTCCATCCTTGTTCTATTCTCTGTCACTATTTTTATAACCATGCTGAACACCCTCTCTGATGATGCATTGCTGTGTGGCACGCACAACAGTGCTTTCATCAAATGCACGAGAGTCTGGAATTTTCCATCCCTCCCGAGCATGGCCAAAAACCGGTCAATCTTTGCTTCCTGAGGAAGATCTTCACTGCCAAGCACTTGGTATTCCACTACTTCTTCCCGGAGGCTATCCAGGTCCAATCGCAGCTGCGGCTTGGAACTTATAAGCGTGTTTCTTCATCTTACTCGTCGTCGGCGTTGCCATGGCTGTATCTTCCGCGTTCTTCTGCTTCGTCTCCTTGTTGTGTGCGCAGTTGTGCACTGCACTCTCTAAAAGCCCTGGATGTTATTGTTACATATGCATGTACAGTAGATGGCAGTATTGCCCTGTTTAAAGTGTGTCACAACATTGCTGTTTACGGCAGACAAACTGCTTTACGGTAGACGAAAACGTGACTGCTGTTGTTTTGTGTTGTTACCGCGCTGGGAGGACGTTAATGAAACTACCTAACAATAAACCCACATAAGAAACCAAGAACTCACCCTCGATCATTCTACAGTTATAACGTGATTGGGCAGGCATGCTGTTTATATCGTGGGAAAGCAGACGTGAATACAGGCTGTCCTCACTCAGATCAGCCTGAATTTCGGGAGATTTTCGGGAGAAAATTTGTCCCGGGAGGTTTTCGGGAGAGGCGCTGAATTTCAGGAGTCTCCTGGAAAATCCAGGAGGCTTGGCAAGTATGCCTAAACTACACATAAAAAATGGCTAATAATGCCTGAAATAAGGCATTCTTGTGAGTTTTACTCGAAACATATGCTTTTTTAAGGCTTGCAAACACAAAAAGTATTTGTTTTCCTCAATATGACAGTAAAGTTCTTAAAATCCTGAGATAATGCGAAATAAGCAAAAACAATGTATTCCATCATAATTCCTACACCAAATAAGCAAAATGTCTAAAAATGCCTGTAATATTGAATCTGTGTGAGTTTTACTAAAATCAGTTGTTTTGGTTTACAAATACAAAAATGAGGTTTTACTCTTTATGACTGTTATTTAAACATAACTCCATCCATCCAGCCATCCATTTTCTTCCGCTTATCCGAGGTCGGGTCGCGGGGGCTGCAGCCTAAGCAGGGAAGCCCAGACTTTCCTCTCCCCAGCCACTTCGTCCAGCTCCTCCCGGGGGATCCTGGGGCGTTCCCAGGCGAGCCGGGAGAGATAAGCTTCCCGTTTCCTGGGTCTTCCTGGGCCTCCTACCGGTCGGACGTGCCCGAAACACCTCCCTAGGGAGGCGTTCGGGTGGCATCCTGACCAGATGCCCGAACCACCTCATCTGGCTCCTCTCGAAATGGAGGAGCAATGACTTTACTTTGAGCTCCTCCCGGATGACAGAGCTTCTCACCCTATCTCTAAGGGAGAGCCCCGCCACCCGGCGGAGGAAACTCATTTCGGCCGCTTGTACCCGTGATTTTGTCCTTTCGGCCATGACACAAAGTTCATGACCATAGGTGAGGATGGGAACGTAGATCGACCGGTAAATCGAGAGCTTTGCCTTCCGGCTCAGCTCCTTCTTC
This sequence comes from Nerophis lumbriciformis, assembly GCF_033978685.3. NCBI lineage: Eukaryota > Metazoa > Chordata > Actinopteri > Syngnathiformes > Syngnathidae > Nerophis > Nerophis lumbriciformis. The sequence continues at coordinate 9,481,807 of NC_084586.2, read as the reverse complement.
ACCACAACGGATCAATACAGCGTCCGCATTACTGAAGACGCCACACCGTTCCGCCTGTCGATCTCACGATCCACTCTTCCCTCACTCGTGAACAAGACTCTGAGGTCCTTGAACTCCTCCACTTGGGGCAAGATCTCCTCCCCAACCCGGAGATGGCACTCCACCCTTTTCCGGGCGAGAACCATGGACTCGGACTTGGAGGTGCTGATTCACATCCCAGTCACTTCACACTCGTCTGCGAACCGATCCAGTGAGGGCTGAAGATCTTGGCCAGATGAAGCCATCAGGACCACATCATCTGCAAATAGCAGAGACCTAATCCTGCAAACACCAAACCGGATCCCCTCAACGCCCTGACTGCGCCTAGAAAATCTGTCCATAAAGGTTATGAACAGAATCGGTGACAAAGGGCAGCCTTAGCAGAGTCCAACCCTCACTGGAAACGGGTCCGACTTACTGCGGCAATGCAGACCAAGCTCTGACTCTTGCAAAGGGAGCGAACCGCCACAATAAGACAGTCCGTTACCCCATACTCTCTAAGCACTCCCCACAGGACTTCCAGGGGTAAATGGTCAAATGCCTTCTCCAAGTCCATAAAGCACAAACTCCCATGCACCCTCAAGGACCCTGCCGAGAGTATAAAGCTGGTCCGCAGTTCCACGACCAGGACGTAAACCACACTGTTCCTCCTGAATCCGAGGTTCGACTATCCGGCGTAGCCTCTTCTCCAGTACACATGAATAGACCTTACCGGGAAGACTGAGGAGTGTGATCTCACGATAGTTGAAACACACCCTCTGGTTCCCCTTCTTAAAGAGAGGAACCACCACCCCGGTCTCCCAATCCAGAAGTACCTCCCCCGATGTCCACGCGATGTTGCAGAGTCTTGTCAACCAAGACAGCCCCACAGCATCCAGAGCCTTAAGGAACTCCGGACGGATCTCATCCACCCCCAGGGCGTTGCCATTGAGGAGCTTTTTAACTACCTTGGCATCCTCAGCCCCAGAAATAGGAGAGCCCACCACAGACTCCCCAGGCACTGCTTCCTCATAGGAAGACATGTTGGTGGGATTAAGGAGGTCTTCGAAGTATTCCCTCCACCGATCAATAACAGCTGCAGTAGAGGTCAGCAGCGCACCATCCTCACCATACCGGTGTTACAGTGCACTGCTCCCCCCCCTTGAGCCGGCGGATGGTGGTCCAGAATCGCTTCAAAGCCGTCTGGAAGTCGTTTTCCATGGCTTCTCCAAACTCCTCCCATGTCCGAGTTTTTGCCTCTGCGACCGCTGAAGTCGCACTTCGCATAGCCTGTCGGCTGCCTCTGGAGTGCCATGAGCCAAAAGGACCCGATAGGCTCTTTCTTCAGCTTGACGGCATCCCTCACTGCTGGTGTCCACCAGCGGGTTCTAGGATTACCGCCACGACAGGCACCAAACTCCTTGCGGCCACAGCTCCAATCAGCCGGCTCGACAAGAGAGGCACGGAACATGGTCCACTCAGACTCAATGTCCAGCGCCTCCCTCGTGACATGTTCAAAGTTCTTCCGGAGGCGTTCCCAGCAAACCCTCACAATGCGTTTGGGCCTGCCAGGTCTGTCAGGCATCCTCCCCCACCATCGCAGCCAACTCACCACCAGGTGGTGATCGGTAGAAAGCTCCGCCCCTCTCTTCACCCGAGTGTCCAAAACATGAGACCGCAAATCCGATGACACAACTACAAAATCGATCATGGAACTGCGGCCTGGGGTGTCCTGGTGCCAAGTGCACATATGGACACCCTTATGTTTGAACTTGGTGTTTGTTATTGACAATCTGTGACGAGCACAAAAGTCCAATAACAAAACACCACTCGGGTTCAGATCCGGGCGGCCATTCTTCCCAATCACGCCCCTCCAGGTTTCACTGTTGTTGCCAAGATGAGCGTTGAAGGCCCCCAGTAGAACGAGGGAATCACCCGGTGGAGCACATTCCAGTACTCCCTCGAGTGAATCCAAAAAGGGTGGGTACTCTGAGCTGCCGTTTGGCGCGTAAGGCCAAACAACAGTCAGGACCCGTCCCCCCACCCGAAGGCGGAGGAAAGCTACCCACTGGTCCACTGGATTGAACTCCAACGTGCAGGCTTTGAGCCGGGGGGCAACAAGAATTGCCACCCGAGCCCGTCGCCTCTCAACGCAAGCATTATAACTCCAAAACAACAAATGCTAATAATGCTTGGAAAAATTTATCTTTGTTAGTTTTACTAGAATAATAATCTTTTGTAAGGTTTGCAGACACAAGTTTTTTTTTTTTTTACTCAATATGACAGTATAACTGTCATACTAAATATGAAAGTTGTATAAACATATCTCCAAAACCAAACATACAATCCATCTAAAGATGCCTGTAATATTGAATCTATGAAAAATAGTTTTTTTACTCAATATGACAGTATAACTGTCATACTAAATCCATCCATTTTCTTCCGCTTATCCGAGGTCGGGTTGCGGGGGCAGCAGCCTAAGCAGAGAAGCCCCAGCCACTTTGTCCAGCTCTTCTCGGGGGATCCCGAGGCGTTCCCAGGCCAGCCTGAGACATAGTCTTCCCAATGTGTCCTGGGTCTTCCCCGTGGCCTCCTGCCGATCGGACTTGCCCTAACAAAAAAAGCAATAAAAATGTATTCAAACATGTGAAATGTCTAAAAATGCCTGTAATATTGAATCTATGTGAGTTTTACTAGAATCAGTTGTTTTTGTAAGGTTTGCAAATACAAAAATTTGGTTTTACACATAATAACAGTATAACTGCCACATTCAATATGACAGTTATTTAAACATATTTCCTAAACCACACATGAAAAATGTCTAATAATGCCTGGAAAACATAATTTTTGTGAGTTTTACTGGAAAAACATAGTTTGTAATGTTTGTAAAGACACAAGTTAGTTTTACTCAAGATGACAGTATAACTGTCTAATACATATGAAAGTTATATAAACATAATTCCAAAACCAAACATGCAATATGTCTAAAAATACCTGTAAAATTGTATCAATGTGAGTTTTACTAGAATCATTTTTTGCGATGAGGTGGCGGGTGTACCCCGCCTTCCGCCCGATTGTAGCTGAGATAGGCTCCAGCGCCCCCTGCCACCCCAAAAGGGAATAAGCGGTAGAAAATGGATGGATGGGCATTTTTTGTTGTCATTACTAAATCCATCCATTTTCTTCCGCTTAACCGAGGTCGGGTTGCGGGGGAAGCAGCCTAAACAGAGAAGCCCAGACTTCCCTCTCCCCAGCCACTTCTTCCAGCTCTTCTCGGGGGATCCTGAGGCGTTCCCAGGCCAGCCGGGAGACATAATCTTCCCAATGTGTCCTGGGTCTTCCCCGTGGCCTCCTGCCGGTCGGACTTGCCCTAAACACCTCCCTCGGGAGGCGTTCGGGTGGCATCCTGAGCAGATGCCCGAACCACCTCATCTGGCTCCTCTCAATGTGGAGGAGCAGCGCTTTACTCTGAGTTCCTCCCGGATGACAGAGCTTCTTATCCTATCTCTAAGGGAGAGACCCGCCACCCGGCGGAGGAAACTCAATTTGGCCGCTTGTACCCGGGATCTTGTCTTTTCGGTCATAACCATGACCATAGGTGCAGGATGAGAATGTAGATCGACCGGTAAATTTAGAGCTTTTAATTCTGGCTCAGCTCCTTCTTCACCACAATGGATCGATATAGCGTCCTCATTACTGAAGACGCCGCACCGATCCGCCTGTGGATCTCATGATCCACTCTTCCCTCACTCGTGAACAAGACTCCTAGGTACTTGAACTCCTCCACTTGGGGCCATCTAGTATGTGCCATCGCCACCTCAACCTGGAAATGGCACCCCACCCTTTACCGGGCGAGAACCATGAACTCGGACTTGGAGGTGCTGATTCTCATCCCAGTCGCTTCATACTCGGCCATCCAATGAGAGCTGGAGATCCTGGCCAGTTGAAGCCATCAGGACCACATCAACTGCAAAAAGCAGAGACCTAATCCTGCAACCACCAAACCGGATCCCCTCAACGCCATGACTGCAATTCTGTCCATAAAAGTTAACAACAGAATCGGTGACAAAGGGCAGCCTTGGCGGACCAAGGCTGCCCTACACTGATCATACAGGGAGCGACCCGCCACAATCAGACAGTCCGATACCCCATACTCTTGTCTTTGAGCCGGGGGGACAACAAGATTTGCCACCCCAGCCTCTCATTGCTTGCAACGCCATAGTGGAAGAGAGTCCAGCCCCTCTCGAGAGAACAGGTTCCTGTGCGTCGAAGTGAGTCCAACTATATCTAGCCGGAACTTCTCCACCTCGCACATCAGCTCAGGCTCCTTCCCTCCCAGCGAGGTGACATTTAGTGGCCTAGCAACCTACTCAGTGGCCTAGTGGTTAGAGTGTCCGCCCTGAGATCGGTAGGTTGTGAGTTCAAACCCCGGCCGAGTCATACCAAAGACTATAAAAATGGGACCCATTACCTCCCTGCTTGGCACTCAGCATCAAGGGTTGGAATTGGGGGTTAAATCACCAAAAATGATTCCCGGGCGCGGCCACCGCTGCTGCCCACTGCTCCCCTCACCTCCCAGGGGGTGATCAAGGGTGATGGGTCAAATGCAGAGAATAATCTCGCCACACCTAGTGTGTGTGTGTGACAATCATTGGTACTTTAACTTTAACTTTTAATTTCACGTCAGAAGAGCTAGCTTATGTAGCCGATGATCGGACCGCCAAGTGCCCTGCCTTCGGCTGCCGCTCAGCACCCGACCTCTATAACCCAGCCCATGAGTGGTGAGCCCATTGGTGGAGGGAACCACGTTGCTTCATTGAGCTGAGCCAGCCAACAGGCGCTCACCATCGTGCCCCACCTCTGGGCCTGGCTCCACAGGGGAGCCACGGTGACCCGCGCCGGGCGAGGAAAAATGTAGGACCTCGATTTGTACTTTTCATAAAGGTCTTTGAGCTGCTCTTTGTCTGATCCCTCACCTAGGACCTATTTGTCTTGGGAGAGCCTACGAGGGGGCATAGAAGCCCACAGACAGCATAGCTCCTAGGATCAGTGGGCCCCGCAAACTCCTCTACCACGATAAGGTGGCGGCTCAGAAAGGAGGTTATATAAACATAACTCCAAAACCAAACATGCATTATGTCTAAAAATGCCTACAATATTGTATCTGTGTGACTTTTACTAGAATGGGTTGTTTTTGTAAGGTTTGTAAATACAAACATTTGGTTTTACTCACTATGGTAAATGGGCTATACTTGTATAGCGCTTTTCTACCTTCAAGGTACACAAAGCGCTTTGACACTATTTTTACATTCATCCATTCACACACACATTCACACACTCATGGCGGAAGCTGGCATGCAAGGCCCTAACCACAACCCATCAGGAGCAAGGGTAAAGTGTCTCCCTCAAGGACGCAACAGACGTGACGAGGTTGGTAGAAGGTGGGGATCGAACCAAGAACCCTCAGGTTGCTGGAACGGCCACTCTCCCAACTGCGCCACGCCTTCCCCATGTATACTGTCTCTGTCTCTGTATCTGACAGTTATTTAAACATAATTCCGAAACCACACATGCAAAATGGCTAATAAGAGAAATGTATCTTTGTGAGTTTTACTGGAAAAAAATATTTTGTAAGGTTTGCAAAGACACGTCTTTTTTTTTTTTTTTTACTTAATATGACAGTATAACTGTCATACTAAATATGAAAAGTTATAAACCTAACTCCAAAACCAAACCTGCATTATGTCTAAAAATGCCTGTAATATTGTATCTTTGTGAATTTTACTAGAATCAGGAGGTTTTCAGGTTTAAAATACAAAAATTAGGTAACTAACAGCCACACGCAATATGACAGTTATTTAAAAACTCCTAATCCACACAAGCAAAATGGCTATTTATGCCTGAAATAATGCATCCTTAGGAGTTTTCCTCGAAACATATGCTTTTTTAAATCTTGCAAACACGAAAAGTAGTTTTTTACTCAATATGACAGTAATGTTCTTAAAATCCTGAGATAATTACGAAAAAAGCAAAAAAAAAAAATTATTCCATTATAATTCCTAAACCAAACATGCAAAATGTGTAAAAATGCCTGTAATATTGAATCAATGTATGTTTTACTAGAATCAGTTGTGTTTGAAAGGTTTGCAATTAGAAAAAGTGGGTTTTTTTCACCATGACAATGTACACTCAATATGACAGTAAATTAAACATAACTCCTAAACTACACATAAAAATGAGCTAATATTGCCTGAAATAATGCATTCTTGTGAGTTTTACTCGAAACATATGCTTTTTTAAGGCTTGCAAACACAAAAACTAGTTTTTTACTCAATATGACAGTAATGTTCTTAAAAATCTGAGATAATGCGAAAAAAAGCAATAAATGTATTCCAACATAATTCCTAAACCAACAATGCAAAATGTCTAAAAATTTCTGTAATATTATATCCATGTGAGTTTTACTAGAATCAGTTGTTTTAGTAAGGTTTGCAAAAACAAAAATTAGGTTTTACTCTTTAGGAAAGTAAACTGTCACACTCAATATGACAGTTTTTTTAATCATAACTCCTAAACTACTCATGCAAAATGGCTAATAATGTTTGAAATAATGGATCCTTGGGAGTTTTCCTCGAAACATATGCTTTCTTAAGGCTTGCAAACACAAAAAGTATTTTTTTTCTCAATATGACAGTAATGTTCTTCAATTCCTGAGATAATGCGAAAAAAGCAAAAAAAATTCTTCAATCATAATTTCTAAACCAAACATGCAAAATGTGTAAAAATGCCTGTATTATTGAATCCATGTGAGTTTTACTAGAATCAGTTGATTTAGTAAAGTTTGCAAAAACAAAAATTAGGTTTTACTCTTTATGAAAGTAAACGTCACACTCAATATGACAGTTTTTTAATCATAACTCCTAAACTACTCATGCAAAATGGCTAATAATGTTTGAAATAATGGATCCTTGGGAGTTTTCCTTGAAACATATGCTTTTTTAAGGCTTGCAAACACAAAAAGTATTTTTTTTTACCCAATATGACAGTAATGTTCTTAAAATTCTGAGATAATGCGAAAAAAGCAATAAAAATGTATTCCAACATAATTCCTAAACCAACAATGCAAAATGTCTAAAAATGCCAGTAATATTATATCCTTGTGAGTTTCACTAGAATCAGTTGTTTTAGTAAGGTTTGCAAAAGCAAAAATTTGGTTTTACTCTTTATGAAAGTAAACTGTCACACTCAATATGACAATTTTGAAATAATGGATCCTTGGGAGTTTTCTTCGAAACATATGCTTTCTTAAGGCTTGCAAACACAAAAAGTATATTTTTACTCAAAATGACAGTAAAGTTCTTAAAATCCTGAGATAATGCGAAAAAAGCAATAAAAATGTATTCAATCATAATTTCTAAACTAAACATGCAAAATGTGTAAAAATGCCTGTATTATTGAATCCATGTGAGTTTTACTAGAATCAATTGTTTTAGTAAAGTTTGCAAAAACAAAAATTAGGTTTTTTTCACCATGACAATGTACACTCAATATGACAGTAAATAAACATAACTCCTAAACTACACATAAAAATGAGCTAATATTGCCTGAAATAATGCATTATTATGAGTTTTACTCGAAACATATGCTTTTTTAAGGCTTGCAAACACAAAAAGTAGTTTTTTACTCAATATGACAGTAATGTTCTTAAAATCCTGAGATAATGCGAAAAAAGCAATAAAAATGTATTCCAACATAATTCCTAAACCAACAATGCAAAATGTCTAAAAATGCCTGTAATATTAAATCCATGTGAGTTTTACTAGAATCAGTTGTTTTTATAAGGTTTGCAAATACAAAAATTAAGTTTTACTCACTATGACAGTATACTGTCACACTCAATATGACAGTTATTTAAAAATAACTCCTAACTACACATGCAAAATGGCTAATGATACCTCAAATAATGCATTCTACGGAGTTTTACTCGAAACATATGCTTTTTCAAATCTTGCAAACACAAAAAGTAGTTTTTTACTCAATATGACAGTAATATTCCTAAAATCCTGATATAATGCGAAAAAAGCAATGAAAATATATTCAATCATATTTCCTAAATCAAACATGCAAAATGTGGGAAAATGCCTGTAATATTGAATCCATGTGAGTTTTACTAGAATCGGTTGTGTTTGAAATTTTTGCAAATAGAAAAATTAGGTTTTTTTTCACCATGACAATGTACACTCAATATGACAGTAAATAAACATAACTCCTAAACTACACATAAAAATGAGCTAATATTGCCTGAAATAATGCATTATTGTGAGTTTTACTCGAAACATATACTTTTTTAAGGCTTGCAAACACAAAAAGTAGTTTTTTATTCAATATGACAGTAATATTCCTAAAATCCTGAGATAATGCGACAAAAGCAATACAATGTATTCCATCATAATTTCTAAACCAAACAGGCAAAATGTCTAAAAATAACTGTAATATTGAATGCATGTGAGTTTTACTAGAATCGGTTGTGTTTGAAATTTTTGCAAATAAAAAAAATAGTTTTTTTTCACCATGACAATGTACACTCAATATGACAGTAAATAAACATAACTCCTAAACTACACATAAAAATTAGCTAATATTGCCTGAAATAATGCATTATTGTGAGTTTTACTCGAAACATATGCTTTTTTTAAGGCTTGCAAACACAAAAAGTAGTTTTTTACTCAATATGACAGTAATATTCCTAAAATCCTGAGATAATGCGAAAAAAGCAATACAAATGTATTCCATCATAATTTCTAAACCAAACAGGCAAAATGTCTAAAAATAACTGTAATATTGAATGCATGTGAGTTTTACTAGAATCGGTTGTGTTTGAAATTTTTGCAAATAAAAAAAATAGTTTTTTTTCACCATGACAATGTACACTCAATATGACAGTAAATAAACATAACTCCTAAACTACACATAAAAATGAGCTAATATTGCCTGAAATAATGCATTATTGTGAGTTTTACTCGAAACATATGCTTTTTTTAAGGCTTGCAAACACAAAAAGTAGTTTTTTACTCAATATGACAGTAATATTCCTAAAATCCTGAGATAATGCGAAAAAAGCAATACAAATGTATTCCATCATAATTTCTAAACCAAACAGGCAAAATGTCTAAAAATAACTGTAATATTGAATGCATGTGAATTTTACTAGAATCAGTTGTTTTTGTAAGGTTTGCAAATACAAAAATTAGGTTTTACTCTATATGAGAGTATACTGTTACATTTAATATGACAGTTATTTAAACATAACTCCTAAACAACAAATGCATAATGACTAATAATGCCTGGAGATGTATCTTTGAGTTTTACTAAAATGTTCTTTTGTAAGGTTTGCAAAGACACAAGTTAGTTTTTTTTACTCAATATGATAGTATCACTGTCATACTAAATAAGAAAGTTGTATGAACATAATTTCAAAAATACACATGCAATCCGTCCAAAACTGCCTGTAATATTGAATCTATGTGAGTTTTACCAGAATCAGGTATTTTGGTAAGGTTTACAATTACAAAAATTAGGTTTTACTCATAATGACAGTATAACTGCCACATTCAATATGGCAGTTATTTAAACATAACCCCTAAACCACATGCAAAATGGCTTATAATGCCTGGAGATGTATCTTTGTGAGTTTTACTAGAAAACATATAATTTGTAAGGTTTTTTAAGGACACAAGTTAGTTTTTTTTACTCAATATAATAGTATAACTGTCATACTAAATGTATCCATTTTCTTCCGCTTATCCGAGGTCGGGTTGCGGGGGCAGCAGCCTAAGCAGAGAAGCCCAGACTTCCCTCTCCCCAGCCACTTCGTCCAGCTCTTCTCGGGGGATCCCGAAGCGTTCCCAGGCCAGCCGGCTGACATAGTCTTCCCAATGTGTCCTGGGGCTTCCCCGTGGCCTCCTGCCAGTCGGACTTGCCCTAACGAAAAAAACAATTAAAATGTATTCAAACACAACTCCTAAACCAAACATGTGAAATCTCTAAAATGCCTGCAATATTGAATCTATGTGAGTTTTACCAGAATCAGTTGTTTTTGTAAGGTGTGCAAATACAAAAATTAGGTTTAACACTTAATGACAGTATAACTGCCACACTCAATTTGACAGTTATTAAAACATAACTCCTAAACTACACATGAACATTTTCTAATAATGCATGAAGAAATGTATCTTTTGTGAGTTTTACTAGTAACATTTTCTTTTGTAAGCATTGCAAAGACACAAGTTAGTTTGTTTTACTCACTATGACTTTACTGTCACACTCAATATGACAGTTATTTAAACATAAATCCTAAACCGCACATGCAAAATGGCTAATAATGCCTGTAGAAATGTATCTTTGAGTTTTACTGGGAAAAATATTTTGTAAGGTTTGTAAAGACACAAGTTAGTTTTTTTTTTTTACTCAATATGACAGTATTACTGTAATACTAAATATGAAAGTTATATAAACACAACTCCAAAACCAAACATGCATTATGTCTAAAAATGCCTGTGATATTGTATCTGTGAGTTTTACTAGAATCAATTGTTTTTGTAAGGTTTGCAAATACAAAATTTAGGTTTTACTCACTATGACAGTTATTTAAACATAAATCCTAAACAACAAATGCAAATAGCTAATAATGCTTGGAGAACTGTATCTTTGTTATAGAGAGCCTGCTGACCAACAGCATCTCTGTCTGGACTGGAGCCTGCAGTGCCTCAGACTGGAAGTCTCTCCAGAGAGTGGTGAGGACGGCGGAAAAGATCTTCAGGAATCCTCTTCCTCCTATCCAGGAGATCGCAAAAAGCGCTGCCTGACCAGGGCTCAGAAAATTTGCAAAGACTCCTCCCACCCCCACCAAGGACTGTTTTCACTGCTGGACTCTAGAAAGAGGTTCCGCAGCCTCCGAAGCAGAACCTCCAGCTTCTTCCCTCAGGCCGTAAGACTCTTGAACGCATTATAATTAAATTATCCCCTCAACTCCCCTCAAAATGGATTAACTCGCTGGAATAAAAAAAAAAAAATATAACATACACCCATGGGCGCATGTGGAAAAAGTGCAATATATTTATCTGCACAGTAATCTTTTTATTTATTTATATATATTTAAGTATATTTATTTATTTTATATGTATATTTATATATTATTTATATTTATTTATTTATATATGCACCTTATTGCTTTTTTATCCTGCACTACCATGAGTTTATGTAACGAAATTGTGTTATCTATGCTGTAAAGTTCAAATTTGAATGACAATAAAAAGAAAGTCTAAGTCTTTACCAGAATAATGATCTTTTGTAAGGTTTGCAAAGACGCAAGTTAGTTGTTTTTTTTACTCAATATGACAGTATAACTGTCATAGTAAATATGAAAGTTGTAAAAACATAACTCCAAAACCAAACAAGCAATCCGTCTAAAAATGTAATATTCAATCTATGTGAGTTTTACCAGAATCAGGTATTTTGGTAAGGTTTACAATTACAAAAATTAGGTTTTACTCATGACAGTATACCTGCCACATTCAATTTGACATTTATTTAAACATAACTCCTAAACCACACATGCACAATGGCTAATAATACCTGGGGAAATGTCTCTTTGTGAGTTTTACTAGAAAAAATATATTGTGTAAGGTTTGTAAAGACACAAGTTAGTTTTTTTTACTCAATATAACTGTATAGCTGTCATACTATATATAAATAAATAAATAAATAAATGGGTTGTAATTGTATAGCGCTTTTCTACCTTCAAGGTACTCAAAGCGCTTTGACACTACTTCCACATTTACCCATCACACACTGATGGAGGGAGCTGCCATGCAAGGCGCTAAACAGCACCCATCAGGAGCAAGGGTGAAGTGTCTTGCTCAGGACACAACGGACATGACGAGGTTGTTACTAGGTGGGGATTGAACCAGGGACCCTCGGGTCGCGCACGGCCATTCTTCCACTGCGCCAAACATTACTCCAAAACCAAACATGTATTACCGTATTTTCCGCACTATAAGGCGCACCTAAAAACCAAAAATTTTCTCAAAAGCTGACAGTGCGCCTTATAACCCGGTGCGCTTTATATATGGATAAATATTAAGATTTCTTTTCATAAAGTTTTGGTCTCGTAACTACGGTAAACAGCCGCCATCTTTTTTCCCGGTAGAACAGGAAGCGCTTCTTCTTCTACGCAAGCAACCGCCAAGGTAAGCACCTGCCCCCATAGAACAGGAAGCGCTGCTTCTTCTACTGTAAGCAACCACCCGCCCGCGTAGAAGAAGAAAAAGCGCGCGGATATTACCGTACGGTACGTTTCATTTCCTTTGTGTGTTTACATCTGTAAAGACCACAAAATGGCTCCTACTAAACGACAGGGATCCGGTTCATGAAAAGACGCAATCTCTCCATCCGCACACGGATTACTATTTCACAGCAACTGATATTCCTGTGAACCGCACTGTGGATACAACGGGAGCACGTACGGTGAATATTCGCACCACAGGGAATGAGAAGTCATCCTTCACTGTGGTTCTAGCTTGCCATGCTAATGGCCAGAAACTTCCACCCATGGTGATATTCAAAAGGAAGACCTTGCCAAAAGAGACCTTTCCAGCCGGCGTCATCATAAAAGCTAACTCGAAGGGATGGATGAAGAAAAGATGAGCGAGTGGTTAAGGTAAGTTTAAGTTTACGCGAAGAGGCCGGGTGGCTTTTTTCACGCAACTTCGTCCATGTTGATATACGATTCCATGCGCGCCCACATCACGCTGGTTTTAATATATTATTAAAGTTTGACTGACCTATTTGACTGTTTTTTTGACATTCCTTTAGCGCAGTTGGATGCGGCTTACAACACGGGGCGGCTTATAGGTGGACAATGTTTTGAAATATGCCGTTCATTGAAGGCGCGGCTTATAACCCAGGGCGCCTTATGGTGCGGAAAATACGGTATGTCTAAAAATGCCTGTAATATTGTATCTGTGTGAGTTTTACTAGAATCAGTTGTTTTTGTAAGGTTTTCAAATACCAAAATTAGGTTTTATTTACTTTGACAGTTATTTAAACATAACTCCTAAACAACAAATGCAAAATAGCTAATAATGCTTGGAGAGATGTATCGTTGTTATAGCGAGCCTGCTGACCAACAGCATCTCTGTCTGGACTGGAGCCTGCAGTGCCTCAGACTGGAAGTATCTCCAGAGAGTGGTGAGGACGGCGGAAAAGATCATCAGGACTCCTCTTCCTCCTATCCAGGAGATCGCAAAAAGCGCTGCCTGACCAGGGCTCAGAAAATTTGCAAAGACTCCTCCCACCCCCACCAAGGACTGTTTTCACTGCTGGACTCTAGAAAGAGGTTCCGCAGCCTCCGAAGCAGAACCTCCAGCTTCTTCCCTCAGGCCATAAGACTCTTGAACGCATCATAAATAAATTATCTCCTCAACTCCCCTCAAAATGAATTAACTCGCTGCAATGAAATAAAAAATATAACATACACCCATAAACGTGGGCGCATGTGGAAAAAGTGCAATATATTTATCTGCACAGTAATCTATTTATCTATTTTTTATATATTTATGTATATTTATTTATTATATATATATATATATATGTATATATATATATATATATATATATATATATAGTATTTATATATTATTTATATATATTTATGTATCGAAATATGCACCTTATTGCTTTTTTATCCTGCACTACGACATTTCGTTCTTATCTGTGCTGTAAAGTTCAAATTTGAATGACAGTAAAAAGAAAGTCTAAGTCTAAGTCTAAGTCTTTACTAGAATAACGATCTTTTGTAAGGTTTGCAAAGACACAAGTTAGTTTTTTTTTTACTCAATGGTAATATACAGTTTAACTGTAATACTAACTATGAAAGTTGTATAATCAAAACTCCAAAACCAAACATGCAATCCGTCTAAAATGCATGTAATATTGAATCTATGTGAGTTTTACCAGAATCAGGTATTTTGGTAAGGTTTACAATTACAAACATTAGGTTTCACTCATAATGACAGTATAACTGCCACATTCAATTTGACATCTATTTAATCATAACTCCTAAACCACACATGCACAATGGCTATTAATGCCTGGAGAAATGTCTCTTTGTGAGTTTTACTGGGAAAAAAATATTTCGTAATGTTTGTACCGACACAAGTTAGTTTTTTTTACTCAATATGACAGTGTTACTGTCATACTAAACATGAAAGTTATATAAACATAACTCCAAAACCAAACATGCATTATCTCTAAAAATGCCTGTAATTTAAAAGTTAAAAAGTTAAAGTACCAATGATTGTCACACACACACTAGGTGTGGCGAAATTATTCTCTGCATTTGACCCATCACCCTTGATCACCCCCTGGAGGTGAGGGGAGCAGTGGGCAGCAGCGGTGGCCGCGCCCGGGAATCATTTTGGTGATTTAACCCCCAATTTCAACCCTTGATGCTGAGTGCCAAGCAGGGAGGTAATGGGTCCCATTTTTTTAGTCTTTGGTATGACTCGGCCGGGGTTTGAACTCCCAACCTACCGATCCCAGGACGGACACTAACCACTAGGCCACTGAGTAGGTGGCCTAGTGTAATTTTGTATCCATGTGAGTTTTACTAGAATCAGTTGTTTTTGTAAGGTTTGCAAATACAAAATATGGGTTTTACTCACAGTATAATGTCACACTCAATCTGACAGTTATTTAAACATAACTCCTAAACCACACATGCCAAATGGCTAATAATGCCTGGAGAAATGTCTCTTTGTGAGTTTTTTAGGAAAAAAAAATTTTGTAAGGTTTGTAAAGACACAAGTTAGTTTTTATTACTCAATATGACAGTATTACTGTAATACTAAATATGAAAGTTATATAAACACAACTCCAAAATCAAACATGCATCATGTCTAAAAATGCCTGCAATATTGCATCCATGTGAGTTTTACTAAAATCAGTTGTTTTTGTAAGGTTTTTGCAAATACAAAAATTAGGTTTTACTCACTATGACAGTTATTTAAACATAACTCCTAAACAACAAATGCAAAATGACTAATAATGCTTGGAGAAATGTATCTTTGTTAGATTTACTAGAAAAAATATATTTTGTAAGTTAGTTTTTTTTACTTAATATGACAGTATAACTGTCATACTAAATCCATCCATTTTCTTCCGCTTATCCGAGGTCCGGTTGCAGGGGCAGCATAAGCAGAGAAGCCCAGACTTCCCTATCCCCAACCACTTCGTCCAGCTCTTCTCGGGGGATCCCGAGGCGTTCGACAGCCCAGCCGGGAGACAAAGTCTTCCCAATGTGTCCTGGGTCTTCCCCGCGGCCTCCTGCCCGTCGGACTTGCCCTAATGAAAAAAGCAATACAAATGTATTCAAACACAACTCTAAACCAAACATGAAAAATGTCTAAAAATGCCTGTAAAATTGAATCTATGTTTTACTAGAATCAGTTGTTTTTATAAGGTTTGCAAATACAAAATGAGGTTTTACACATAATGACAGTATAACTGCCACACTCAATATGACAGTTATTTAAACATAACTCTTAAACCACACATGAAAAATGTCTGATAATGCGTGAAGAAATGTATCTTTGTGATTTTTATTAGAAACGTTTTCTTTTGTGAGGTTTGCAAATACACAAGTTAGTTTTTTTTACTCAATATGACAATATGACACTCACTATGACAGTTATTTAAACATAACTCCTAAACTCATACTTGCCAACATTGAGACCTCCGATTTCAGGAGGTGGGGGTGGGGAAGGCATGGTCGGGGGTGGGGTGGGGGCGTGGTTGGGGGTGTGGTTAAGAGGGGAGGAGTATATTTAGAGCTAGAATTCACCAAGTCAAGTATTTCATATATATATACATATATATATATATATATATATATATATATATATATATATATATATATATATATATTTATATATATATATATATATATATTTATATATATATATATATATATATATATATATATATATATATATATATATATATATATATATATATATATATATATATATATATATACACATATATAAAAAAACTTGACTTTCAGTGAATTCTAGCTATATATATATATGTATGTGTGGGGAAAAAAATCACAAGACTACTTCATCTCTACAGGCCTGTTTCATGAGGGGTTCCCTCAATCATCAGGAGATATAAGACATATATCAATCAATCAATCAATCAATGTTTATTTATATAGCCCTAAATCACAAGTGTCTCAAAGGGCTGCACAAGCCACAACGACATCCTCGGTATAGCCCACATAAGGGCAAGGAAAAACTCACCCCAGTGGGACGTCGATGTGAATGACTATGAGAAACCTTGGAGAGGACCGCATATGTGGGTAACCCCCCCCCTCTAGGGAGACCGAATGCAATGGATGTCGAGTGGGTCTAACATAATATTGTGAGAGTCCAGTCCATAGTGGATCCAGCATAACAGTAAGAGTACAGTCCACAGTGGGGTCAGCAGGAAACCATCCCGAGCGGAGACGGGTCAGCAGCGCAGAGATGTTCCCAACCGATATACAGGCGAGCGGTCCACCCCGGGTCCCGACCCCGGACAGCCAGCACCCCATCCATGGCCACCGGATCTGTGTGTCTCCCCTTCCACAAGGGATAGGGGGGAGCAGAGGAGAAAAGAAAAGAAACGGCAGATCAACTGGTCTAAAAAAGGGGGGCTATTCAAAGGTTAGAGTATACAAATGAGTTTTGAGATGGGACTTAAATGTTTCTACTGAGGTAGCATCTCTAACTGTTACCGGGAGGGCATTCCATAGTGCTGGAGCCCGAATAGAAAACGCTCTACAGCCCGCAGACTTTTTTTGGGCTCTGGGAATCACTAATAAGCCGGAGTTCTTTGAACGCAGATTTCTTGCCGGGACATATGGTACAATACAATCGGCAAGATAGGCTGGAGCTAGACCGTGTAGTATTTTATACGTAAGTAGTAAAACCTTAAAGTCGCATCTTAAGTGCACAGGAAGCCAGTGCAGGTGAGCCAGTATAGGCGTAATATGATCAAACTTTCTTGTTCTTGTCAAAAGTCTAGCAGCCGCATTTTGTACCAACTGTAATCTTTTAATGCTAGACATAGGGAGACCCGAAAATAATACGTTACAGTAATCGAGACGAGACGTAACGAACGCATGAATAATGATCTCAGCGTCGCTAGTGGACAAAATGGAACGAATTTTAGCGATATTACGGAGATGAAAGAAGGCCGTTTTAGTAACACTCTTTATGTGTGACTCAAAGGAGAGAGTTGGGTCGAAGATAATACCCAGATTCTTTACTGAGTCGCTTTGTGTAATTGTTTGGTTGTCAAATGTTAAGGTGGTATTATCAAATAAATGTCGGTGTTTAGCAGGACCGATAATCAGCATTTCCGTTTTCTTAGTGTTGAGTTGCAAGAAGTTAGCGGACATCCATTGTTTAATTTCATTAAGACACGCCTCCAGCTGACTACAATCCGGCGTGTTGGTCAGCTTTAGGGGCATGTAGAGTTGGGTGTCATCAGCATAGCAATGAAAGCTAACACCGTATTTGCGTATGATGTCGCCTAGCGGCAGCATGTAAATACTAAAGAGTGCAGGGCCAAGAACCGAACCTTGGGGGACTCCGCACGTTACCTTAACATAGTCCGAGGTCACATTGTTATGGGAGACGCACTGCATCCTGTCAGTAAGATAAGAGTTAAACCACGACAAGGCTAAGTCTGACATACCAATACGTGTTTTGATACGCTCTAATAAAATGTTATGATCGACGGTATCGAAAGCAGCGCTAAGATCAAGAAGCAGCAACATAGATGACGCATCAGAATCCATCGTTAGCAGTAGATCATTAGTCATTTTTGCGAGGGCTGTCTCCGTAGAGTGATTTGCCCTGAAACCGGATTGAAAAGGTTCACAGAGATTGTTAGACATTAAGTGTTCATTTAGCTGCTGTGCGACAATTTTTTCGAGGATTTTCGAGATAAACGGAAGGTGGGACACCGGCCGGTAGTTTACCATGAGGTCAGGATCGAGGTTAGGTCTTTTGAGCAAAGGATGAATAACCGCTTTTTTGAATGCTAGTGGAACAGTGCCAGAGGAAAGTGATAAGTTTATAATATTTAGCACTGATGGACCTAATAATACAAAAAGCTCCTTAATAAGTTTCCCAGGAAATGGGTCAAGTAAACATGTTGTTTGTTTTGTCCCCTTAACACATCTTAACAATTCCTCTAATGTTATTTCATCAAAGAGAGAGAAACTATTTTGGAGGGCGGTATCCTTCGTAGATACAGTCGTATCTGTGTTAATAGAACCCAGTTGTAGCTGTGACGCATTGTCTTTAATCTCCTTTCTAATGAGTTCAATTTTCTTATTAAAGAAATTCATAAAATCATCTGCTGAGTGGGTGGAGCTACTGGGAGGAGTCCCTTGTTGGGTTAGCGATGCTACTGTACTAAACAAAAATTTCGGATCATTTTTGTTGAGGTGGATGAGATTTGAGTAATATTTAGCTTTAGCTAGGGTAAGCATGTGTTTATAAGTTATTAAACTATCACTCCATGCTTGATGGAAAACCTCAAGTTTAGTAGCGCGCCATTTGCGTTCCAGCTTTCTACATGATAATTTATGGGCTCTAGTTTCTTCTGTAAACCATGGGGTGCGCCTTTTAGGGGCTCTTTTAAGCTTTAGCGGTGCTATACTATCAATGGTGTCGCGCAGGGCGTCGTTAAAGTTGTTAGTGAGGTTATCAATAGAGCCGACATAATTTGGGAATGGTGCCATTACCGAAGGCAGTAGGCCAGCAAGAGTCATCGTTGTGGCAGCATTAATGTTGCGGCTGCTATAGTAGTTATTATTATTAGTTTGTTGACAATGAGTCAGAACTTCGAATTTTATAAGGTAATGATCGGACATTACTTTAGTATACGGGAGTATCGTAACTTTGGAGGTGGTGACACCCCTGACCAGCACTAGATCTATCGTATTTCCGTTGCGATGCGTAGGTTCATTTATTATTTGTGTAAGACCACAGCTATCAATTATAGTCTGGAGCGCCATGCACTGAGGGTCCGATGGGGTATTCATATGGATATTAAAGTCCCCCATTATGATTATATTGTCGGCGTGCGTCACTAAATCAGCAACGAACTCTGAAAATTCACTGATGAAGTCCGAATTGGGTCCTGGGGCGCGGTAGATAACAGCCAGGTGGAGAGGCAGCGGTGTGACAAACCTCATAGTAAGCATCTCAAACGAGTTATATTTATTATTTAGGTTCGGGGTAAGATTAAAGTTTTTATTGTGGATGAGTGCAACTCCCCCACCCCTTTTAATGGGACGGGCAATATGCGCTCCCGCATAGCCAGGAGGAGACGCCTCACCCAGCGCAAAGAAATCATCTGGTTTGAGCCAGGTCTCGGCGAGACCAATAACGTCAAGATTATTGTCTCTAATGACCTCATTCACTAATAACGTTTTGGAAGATAATGATCTTATGTTTAAGAAGCCCATATTATAGGTAGTGGGCTGTTTTGAGGAGTTTTTGTTGAAATTATCCGTAGTAGCAATATTAATAATGTTGTGTTTATTATGTGTAGTGCAATTTAAATAATTTCGACCATATCTAGGAATTGATATGACGGGAATTTTCCGATTGTTTGCTTGATGTTGTGATAAACCGAACGCATCATAACTTGCCACCTCAGTAGAGTGCATGTCTACTTTTGACACAGAAAAAACATTTTTGAGTTGTGTATTGTTCTAAAATAGTTGCTATGTGTGCAGGTATTATCCAGCCTGGCGCTGGCTAGTTCTATTTTAACAAACTAGAACTAATCTTTGAGGATTAGCCTTTCGCTTTGTTGTTAGCCCCGCTCGGCATCCCCGCTTCTGCTTCCGCTCACACCGCTTACGTGTCTTCCGTTGACGGTCCTCGCTGGCACTTAACTCCGCTGCTTTCGAGGCCGCTGGATGTAGCCGGCGAAGAATCCCCATGCTAGCGAGGAGGTCGAAAGTACCCGCATCTTTCAGCCTATAACGGCCCGATCTATCCACATCCAGAATCGTCTGTCGGTCGTATCTGATCACGAAGTGTCCACGCTATGAGCCAGCCATGAAATAGACAGAATTGACGGGTATTTTTGCCAAATCGCTCTACACTTCCAAGAGCGTCTGCAAGCCGCTGCCATCAGGGCGCCGCCATCTTGGCTGAATATATATATATATACAGGTAAAAGCCAGTAAATTAGAATATTTTGAAAAACTTGATTTATTTCAGTAATTGCATTCAAAAGGTGTAACTTGTACATTATATTTATTCATTGCACACAGACTGATGCATTCAAATGTTTATTTCATTTAATTTTGATGATTTGAAGTGGCAACAAATGAAAATCCAAAATTCCGTGTGTCACAAAATTAGAATATTACTTAAGGCTAATACAAAAAAGGGATTTTTAGAAATGTTGGCCAACTGAAAAGTATGAAAATGAAAAATATGAGCATGTACAATACTCAATACTAGGGTTGGAGCTCCTTTTGCCTCAATTACTGCGTTAATGCGGCGTGGCATGGAGTCGATGAGTTTCTGGCACTGCTCAGGTGTTATGAGAGCCCAGGTTGCTCTGACAGTGGCCTTCAACTCTTCTGCGTTTTTGGGTCTGGCATTCTGCATCTTCCTTTTCACAATACCCCACAGATTTTCTATGGGGCTAAGGTCAGGGGAGTTGGCGGGCCAATTTAGAACAGAAATACCATGGTCCGTAAACCAGGCACGGGTAGATTTTGCGCTGTGTGCAGGCGCCAAGTCCTGTTGGAACTTGAAATCTCCATCTCCATAGAGCAGGTCAGCAGCAGGAAGCATGAAGTGCTCTAAAACTTGCTGGTAGACGGCTGCGTTGACCCTGGATCTCAGGAAACAGAGTGGACCGACACTAGCAGATGACATGGCACCCCAAACCAGCCTAGAAATTCTGTCCGTAAAGGTTATGAACAGAATCGGTGACAAAGGGCAGCCTTGGCGGAGTCCAACCCTCACTGGAAACGGGTCCGACTTACTGCCGGCAATGCGGACCAAGCTCTGACTCTTGCAAAGGGAGCGAACCGCCACAATAAGACAGTCCGTTACCCCATACTCTCTAAGCACTCTCCACAGGACTTCCAGGGGTAAATGGTCGAATGCCTTCTCCAAGTCCATAAAGCACATGTAGACTGGTTGGGCAAACTCACATGCACCCTCAAGGACCCTGCCGAGAGTATAAAGCTGGTCCGCAGTTCCACGACCAGGACGTAAACCACACTGTTCCTCCTGAATCCGAGGTTTGACAATCCGGCGTAGCCTCTTCTCCAGTACACATGAATAGACCTTACCGGGAAGACTGAGGAGTGTGATCTCACGATAGTTGAAACACACCCTCTGGTTCCCCTTCTTAAAGAGAGGAACCACCACCCCGGTCTCCCAATCCAGAAGTACCGCCCCCGATGTCCACGCGATGTTGCAGAGTCTTGTCAACCAAGACAGCCCCACAGCATCCAGAGCCTTAAGGAACTCCGGACAGATCTCATCCACCCCCAGGGCGTTGCCATTGAGGAGCTTTTTAACTACCTTGGCATCCTCAGCCCCAGAAATAGGAGAGCCCACCACAGATTCCCCAGGCACTGCTTCCTCATAGGAAGACATGTTGGTGGGATTAAGGAGGTCTTCGAAGTATTCCCTCCACCGATCAATAACAGCTGCAGTAGAGGTCAGCAGCGCACCATCCTCACCATACACGGTGTTACAGTGCACTGCTGCCCCCCCTTGAGCCGGCGGATGGTGGTCCAGAATCGCTTCAAAGCCGTCTGGAAGTCGTTTTCCATGGCTTCTCCAAACTCCTCCCATGTCCGAGTTTTTGCCTCTGCGACCGCTGAAGCCGCACTTCGCTTGGCCTGTCGGCTGCCTCTGGAGTCCCATGAGCCTAAAGGACCCGATAGGCTCTTTCTTCAGCTTGACGGCATCCCTCACTGCTGGTGTCCACCAGCGGGTTCTAGGATTACCGCCACGACAGGCACCAAACTCCTTGCGGCAACAGCTCCAATCAGCCGGCTCGACAAGAGAGGCACGTAACATGGTCCACTCAGACTCAATGTCCAGCGCCTCGCTCGTGACATGTTCAAAGTTCTTCCGGAGGCGTTCCCAGCAAACCCTCACAATGCGTTTGGGCCTGCCGGTCTGTCAGGCATCCTCCCCCACCTTCGCAGCCAACTCACCACCAGGTGGTGATCGGTAGAAAGCTCCGCCCCTCTCTTCACCCGAGTGTCCAAAACATGAGACCGCAAATCCGATGACACAACTACAAAATCGATCATGGAACTGCGGCCTAGGGTGTCCTGGTGCCAAGTGCACATATGGACACCCTTATGTTTGAACTTGGTGTTTGTTATTGACAATCTGTGACGAGCACAAAAGTCCAATAACAAAACACCACTCGGGTTCAGATCCGGGCGGCCATTCTTCCCAATCACGCCTCTCCAGGTTTCACTGTTGTTGCCAAGATGAGCGTTGAAGGCCCCCAGTAGAACGAGGGAATCACCCGGTGGAGCACTTTCCAGTACTCCCTCGAGTGAATCCAAAAAGGGTGGGTACTCTGAGCTGCCGTTTGGCGCGTAAGGCCAAACAACAGTAAGGACCTGTCCCCCCACCCGAAGGCGGAGGAAAGCTACCCACTGGTCCACTGGGTTGAACTCCAACGTGCAGGCTTTGAGCCGGGGGGCAACAAGAATTGCCACCCGAGCCCGTCGCCTCTCAACGCAAGCATTATAACTCCAAAACAACAAATGCTAATAATGCTTGGAAAAATGTATCTTTGTTAGTTTTACTAGAATAATAATCTTTTGTAAGGTTTGCAGACACAAGTTGTTGTTTTTTTACTCAATATGACAGTATAACTGTCATACTAAATATGAAAGTTGTATAAACATATCTCCAAAACCAAACATGCAATCCATCTAAAGATGCCTGTAATATTGAATCTAAGAAAAATAGTTTTTTTTACTCAATATGACAGTATAACTGTCATACTAAATCCATCCATTTTCTTTCGCTTATCCGAGGTCGGGTTGCGGGGGCAGCAGCCTAAGCAGAGAAGCCCAGACTTCCCTCTCCCCAGCCACTTTGTCCAGCTCTTCTCGGGGGATCCCGAGGCCTTCCCAAGCCCGCCTGAGACATAGTCTTCCCAATGTGTCCTGGGTCTTCCCCGTGGCCTCCTGCCGATCGGACTTGCCCTAACGAAAAAAGCAATAAAAATGTATTCAAACATGTGAAATGTCTAAAAATGCCTGTAATATTGAATCTATGTGAGTTTTACTAGAATCAGTTGTTTTTGTAAGGTTTGCAAATACAAAAATTTGGTTTTACACATAACAGTATAACTGCCACATTCAATATGACAGTTATTTAAACATATTTCCTAAACCACACATGAAAAATGTCTAATAATGCCTGGAAAAAATTATTTTTGTGAGTTTTACTGGAAAAACATAGTTTGTAATGTTTGTAAAGACACAAGTTAGTTTTACTCAAGATGACAGTATAACTGTCATAATACATATGAAAGTTATATAAACATAATTCCAAAACCAAACATGCATTATGTCTAAAAATACCTGTAAAATTGTATCCATGTGAGTTTTACTATAATCATTTTTTGCGATGAGATGGCGACTTGTCCGGGGTGTACCCCACCTTCCGCCCGATTGTAGCTGAGATAGGCTCCAGCGCCTCCTGCCACCCCAAAAGGGAATAAGCGGTAGAAAATGGATAGATGGGCATTTTTTGTTGTCGTTACTAAATCCATCCATTTTCTTCCGCTTAACCGAGGTCGGGTTGCAGGGGCAGCAGCCTAAACAGAGAAGCCCAGACTTCCCTCTCCCCAACCACTTCTTCCAGCTCTTCTCGGGGGATCCTGAGGCGTTCCCAGGCCAGCCGGGAGACATAATCTTCCCAATGTGTCCTGGGTCTTCCCCGTGGCCTCCTGCCGGTCGGACTTGCCCTAAACACCTCCCTCGGGAGGCGTTCGGGTGGCATCCTGAGCAGATGCCCGAACCACCTCATCTGGCTCCTCTCAATGTGGAGGAGCAGCGCTTTACTCTGAGTTCCTCCAGGATGACAGAGCTTCTTATCCTATCTCTAAGGGAGTGACCCGCCACCCGAAGGAGGAAACTCTTGTCTTTGATCTTGTCTTTTCGGTCATAACCATGACCATGGGTGCAGGATGGGAATGTAGATCGACCGGTAAATTTAGAGCTTTTAATTCTGGCTCAGCTCCTTCTTCACCACAATGGATCGATATAGCGTCCTCATTACTGAAGACGCTGCACCGATCCGCCTGTGGATCTCATGATCCACTCTTCCCTCACTCGTGAACAAGACTCCTAGGTACTTGAACTCCTCCACTTGGGGCCATCTAGTATGTGCCATCGCCTCCTCAACCTGGAAATGGCACCCCACCCTTTACCGGGCGAGAACCATGGACTCGGACTTGGAGGTGCTGACTCTCATCCCAGTCGCTTCATACTCAGCCATCCAATGAGAGCTGGAGATCCTGGCCAGTTGAAGCCATCAGGACCACATCAACTGCAAAAAGCAGAGACCTAATCCTGCAACCACCAAACCGGATCCCCTCAACGCCATGACTGCAATTCTGTCCATAAAAGTTAACAACAGAATTGGTGACAAAGGGTAGCCTTGGCGGACCAAGGCTGCCCTACACTGATCATACAGGGAGCGACCCGCCACAATCAGACAGTCCGATACCCCATACTCTTGTCTTTGAGCCGGGGGGACAACAAGAAATGCCACCCCAGCCTCTCATTGCTTGCAACGCCATAGTGGAAGAGAGTCCAGCCCCTCTCGAGAGAACAGGTTCCTGTGCGTCGAAGTGAGTCCAACTATATCTAGCCGGAACTTCTCCACCTCGCACACCAGCTCAGGCTCCTTCCCTCCCAGCGAGGTGACATTTCACGTCAGAAGAGCTAGCTTATGTAGCCGATGATCGGACCGCCAAGTGCCCTGCCTTCGGCTGCCGCTCAGCTCACACTCTATAACCCAGCCCATGAGTGGTGAGCCCATTGGAGGAGGGAACCACGTTGCTTCATTGAGCTGAGCCAGACAACAGGCGCTCGCCATCGTGCCCCACCTCTGGGCCTGGCTCCACAGGGGAGCCACGGTAACCCGCGTCCGGGCGAGGAAAAATCTAGGACCTCGATTTGTACTTTTCATAAAGGTCTTTGAGCTGCTCTTTGTCTGATCCCTCACCTAGGACCTATTTGTCTTGGGAGAGCCTACGAGGGGGCATAGAAGCCCACAGACAGCATAGCTCCTAGGATCAGTGGGCTCCGCAAACTCCTCTACCACGATAAGGTGGCGGCTCAGAAAGGAGGTTTTATAAACATAACTCAAAAACCAAGATTAGGTTGTTTTTTTTCACCATGACAA
Source organism: Nerophis lumbriciformis (assembly GCF_033978685.3). Lineage (NCBI taxonomy): Eukaryota > Metazoa > Chordata > Actinopteri > Syngnathiformes > Syngnathidae > Nerophis > Nerophis lumbriciformis. Next base: position 9,456,242 of record NC_084586.2, on the reverse strand, counting down.
TGTACCCTCATCCATCCATCCATTTTCCTACCGCTTATTCCCTTTGGGGTCGCGGGGGGGGCGCTCATCGCAGGGCCAACACAGATAGACAGACAACATTCACACTCACATTCACACACTAGGGCCAATTTGGTGTTGCCAATCAACCTATCCCCAGGTGCATGTGTTTGGAGGTGGGAGGAAGCCGGAGTACCCGGAGGGAACCCACGCAGTCACGGGGAGAACATGCAAACTCCACACAGAAAGATCCCGAGCCTGGGATTGAACCAAGGACTACTCAGGTCCTTCGTATTGTGAGGCAGACGCACTAACCCCTCTTCCACCGTGCTGCCCAATGTACACTCAATATGACAGTAAATTAAACATAACTCCTAAACTACACTTAAAAATGAGCTAATATTGCCTGAAATAATGCATTCTTGTGAGTTTTACTCGAAACATATGCTTTTTTTAAGGCTTGCAAACACAAAAAGTAGTTTTTACTCAATATGACAGTAATGTTCTTAAAATTCTGAGATAATGCGAAAAAAGCAAAAAAAAGTATTCCAACATAATTCCTAAACCAACATTGCAAAATGTCTAAAAATGCCTGTAATATTAAATCCATGTGAGTTTTACTAGAATCAGTTGTTTTAGTAAAGTTTGCAAAAACAAAAATTAGGTTTTACTCTTTATGAAAGTAAACGTCACACTCAATATGACAGTTTTTTAATCATAACTCCTAAACTACTCATGCAAAATTGCTAATAATGTTTGAAATAATGGATTCTTGGGAGTTGTCCTTGAAACATATGCTTTCTTAAGGCTTGCAAACACAAAAAGTATTTTTTTTTACTCAATATGACAGTAATGTTCTTAAAATTCTGAGATAATGCGAAAAAAGCAATAAAAATGTATTCCAACATAATTCCTAAACCAACAATGCAAAATGTCTAAAAATGCCAGTAAGATTATATCCTTGTGAGTTTCACTAGAATCAGTGTTTTAGTAAGATTTGCAAAAGCAAAAATTAGGTTTTACTCTTTATGAAAGTAAACTGTCACACTCAATATGACAATTTTTTAATCATAACTCCTAAACCACTCATGCAAAATGGCTAATGATGTTTGAAATAATGGACCCTTGGGAGTTTTTCTCGAAACATATGCTTTCTTAAGGCTTGCAAACACAAAAAGTATTTTTTTACTCAATATGACAGTAATGTTCTTAAAATCCTGAGATATTGCGAAAAAAGCAATAAAAATGTATTCCAACATAATTCCTAAACCAACAATGCAAAATGTCTAAAAATGCCAGTAATATTAAATCCATGTGAGTTTCACTAGAATCAGTTGTTTTAGTGAAGTTTGCAAAAACAAAAATTAGGTTTTTACTCTTTATGAAAGTAAACTGTCCCACTCAATATGACAGTTTTTTAATCATAACTCCTAAACTACTCATGCAAAATGGCTAATAATGTTTGAAATAATGGATTATTGGGAGTTTTCCTCGAAACATTTGCTTTCTTAAGGCTTGCAAACACAAAAAGTTTTTTTTTTACTCAATATGACAGTAATGTTCTTATAATTCTGAGATATTGCGAAAAAAGCAATAAAAATGTATTCCAACATAATTCCTAAACCAACAATGCAAAATGTCTAAAAATGCCAGTAATATTAAATCCATGTGAGTTTCACTAGAATCAGTTAATTTAGTAAGGTTTGCAAAAGCAAAAATTAGGTTTTACTCTTTATGAAAGTAAACTGTCACACTCAATATGACAATTTTTAAATCATAACTCCTAAACCACTCATGCAAAATGGCTAATAATGTTTGAAATAATGGATCCTTGGGATTTGTCCTCGAAACATATGCTTTCTTAAGGCTTGCAAACACAAAAAGTATTTTTTTACTCAATATGACAGTAATGTTCTTAAAATCCTGAGATAATGCGAAAAAAGCAATAAAAATGTATTCAATCATAATTTCTAAACTAAATGTGCAAAATGTGTAAAAATGCCTGTATTATTGAATCCTAAAACTAAAACAACTGATTCTAGTAAAACTCACATGGATTCAATAATACAGGCATTTTTACACATTTTGCATATTTAGTTTAGAAATTATGATTGAATACATTTTTATTGCTTTTTTCGCATTATCTCAGGATTTTAAGAACATTACTGTCATATTGAGTAAAAAAATACTTTTTGTGTTTGCAAGCCTTAAGAAAGCATATGTTTCGAGGAAAACTCCCAATAATCCATTATTTCAAACATTATTAGCCATTTTGCATGAGTAGTTTAGGAGTTATGAATAAAAAACTGTCATATTGAGTGTGACAGTTTACTTTCATAAAGAGTAAAACCTAATTTTTGCTTTTGCAAACCTTACTAATACAACTGATTCTAGTGAAACGCACATGGATTTAATATTACTTGCATTTTTAGAAATTTTGCATTGTTGATTTAGGAATTATGTTGGAATACATTTTTATTGCTTTTTTCGCATTATCTCAGAATTTTAAGAACATTACTGTCATATTGGTAAAAAAAATACTTTTTGTGTTTGCAAGCTTTAAGAAAGCAAATGTTTCGAGGAAAACTCCCAATAATCCATTATTTCAAACATTATTAGCCATTTTGCATGAGTAGTTTAGGAGTTATGATTAAAAAACTGTCATATTGAGTGGGACAGTTTACTTTCATAAAGAGTAAAACCTAATTTTTGTTTTTGCAAACTTCACTAAAACAACTGATTCTAGTAAAACTCACATGGATTCAATAATACAGGCATTTTTACACATTTTGCATGTTTAGTTTAGAAATTATGATTGAATACATTTTTATTGCTTTTTTCGCATTATCTCAGGATTTTAAGAACATTACTGTCATATTGAGTAAAAAAATACTTTTTGTGTTTGCAAGCCTTAAGAAAGCATATGTTTCAATGAAAACTCCCAAGGAGCCATTATTTCAAACATTATTAGCCATTTTGCATGAGTGGTTTAGGAGTTATGAGTCAAAAATTGTCATATTGAGTGTGACAGTTTACTTTCATAAAGAGTAAAACCTAATTTTTGTTTTTGCAAACTTTACTAAAACAACTGATTGTAGTAAAACTCACATGGATTCAATAATACAGGCATTTTTACACATTTAGCATATTTAGTTTAGAAATTATGATTGAATACATTTTTATTGCTTTTTTCGCATTATCTCAGAATTTTAAGAACATTACTGTCATTTTGAGTAAAACAATACTTTTTGTGTTTGCAAGCCTTAAGAAAGCATATGTTTCAAGGAAAACTCCCAAGGATCCATTATTTCAAACATTATTAGCCATTTTGCATGAGTGGTTTAGGAGTTATGATTCAAAAATTGTCATATTGAGTGTGACAGTTTACTTTCATAAAGAGTAAAACCTGATTTTTGTTTTTGCAAACTTCACTAAAACAACTGATTCTAGTGAAACGCACATGGATTTAATACTGGCATTTTTAGACATTTTGCATTGTTGATTTAGGAATTATGTTGGAATACATTTTTATTGTTTTTTTCGCATTATCTCAGAATTTTAAGAACATTACTGTCATATTGGTAAAAAAAAATACTTTTTGTGTTTGCAAGCCTTAAGAAAGCAAATGTTTCGAGGAAAACTCCCAATAATCCATTATTTCAAACATTATTAGCCATTTTGCATGAGTAGTTTAGGAGTTATGATTAAAAAACTGTCATATTGAGTGGGACAGTTTACTTTCATAAAGAGTAAAACCTAATTTTTGTTTTTGCAAACTTCACTAAAACAACTGATTCTAGTAAAACTCACATGGATTCAATAATACAGGCATTTTTACACATTTTGCATGTTTAGTTTAGAAATTATGATTGAATACATTTTTATTGCTTTTTTCGCATTATCTCAGGATTTTAAGAACATTACTGTCATATTGAGTAAAAAAATACTTTTTGTGTTTGCAAGCCTTAAGAAAGCATATGTTTCAAGGAAAACTCCCAAGGATCCATTATTTCAAACATTATTAGCCATTTTGCATGAGTGGTTTAGGAGTTATGATTCAAAAATTGTCATATTGAGTGTAACAGTTTACTTTCATAAAGAGTAAAACCTAATTTTTGTTTTTGCAAACTTCACTAAAACAATTGATTCTAGTGAAACGCACATGGATTTAATATTACTGGCATTTTTAGACATTTTGCATTGTTGATTTAGGAATTATGTTGGAATACATTTTTATTGCTTTTTTCGCATTATCTCAGAATTTTAAGAACATTACTGTCATATTGGTAAAAAAAAATACTTTTTGTGTTTGCAAGCCTTAAGAAAGCAAATGTTTCGAGGAAAACTCCCAATAATCCATTATTTCAAACATTATTAGCCATTTTGCATGAGTAGTTTAGGAGTTATGATTAAAAAACTGTCATATTGAGTGGGACAGTTTACTTTCATAAAGAGTAAAACCAAATTTTTGTTTTTGCAAACTTCACTAAAACAACTGATTCTAGTAAAACTGACATGGATTCAATAATACAGGCATTGTTACACATTTTGCATGTTTAGTTTAGAAATTATGATTGAATACATTTTTATTGCTTTTTTCGCATTATCTCAGGATTTTAAGAACATTACTGTCATATTGAGTAAAAAAATACTTTTTGTGTTTGCAAGCCTTAAGAAAGCATATGTTTCAATGAAAACTCCCAAGGATCCATTATTTCAAACATTATTAGCCATTTTGCATGAGTGGTTTAGGAGTTATGATTCAAAAATTGTCATATTGAGTGTGACAGTTTACTTTCATAAAGAGTAAAACCTAATTTTTGCTTTTGCAAACCTTACTAAATTAACTGATTCTAGTGAAACTCACATGGATTTAATATTACTGGCATTTTTAGACATTTTGCATTGTTGGTTTAGGAATTATGTTGGAATACATTTGTATTGCTTTTTTCGCAATATCTCAGAATTATAAGAACATTACTGTCATATTGAGTAAAAAAAAAAACTTTTTGTGTTTGCAAGCCTTAAGAAAGCAAATGTTTGGAGGAAAACTCCCAATAATCCATTATTTCAAACATTATTAGCCATTTTGCATGAGTAGTTTAGGAGTTATGATTAAAAAAACTGTCATAGTGAGTGTGACAGTTTACTTTCATAAAGAGTAAAACCTAATTTTTGTTTTTGCAAACTTTACTAAATCAACTGATTCTAGTAAAACTCACATAGACTCAATATTACAGGCATTTTTACACATTTTGCATGTTTAGTTTAGAAATTATGATTGAATACATTTTTATTGCTTTTTTCGCATTATCTCAGGATTTTAAGAACATTACTGTCATATTGAGTAAAAAAATACTTTTTGTGTTTGCAAGCCTTAAGAAAGCATATGTTTCGAGAAAAACTCCCAAGGGTCCATTATTTCAAACATCATTAGCCATTTTGCATGAGTGGTTTAGGAGTTATGATTAAAAAATTGTCATATTGAGTGTGACAGTTTAGTTTCATAAAGAGTAAAACCTAATTTTTGCTTTTGCAAATCTTACTAAAACACTGATTCTAGTGAAACTCACAAGGATATAATCTTACTGGCATTTTTAGACATTTTGCATTGTTGGTTTAGGAATTATGTTGGAATACATTTGTATTGCTTTTTTCGCATTATCTCAGAATTTTAAGAACATTACTGTCATATTGAGTAAAAAAAAATACTTTTTGTGTTTGCAAGCCTTAAGAAAGCATATGTTTCAAGGAAAACACCCAAGAATCCATTATTTCAAACATTATTAGCAATTTTGCATGAGTAGTTTAGGAGTTATGATTAAAAAACTGTCATATTGAGTGTGACGTTTACTTTCATAAAGAGTAAAACCTAATTTTTGTTTTTGCAAACTTTACTAAAACAACTGATTCTAGTAAAACTCACATGGATTTAATATTACAGGCATTTTTAGACATTTCGCAATGTTGGTTTAGGAATTATGTTGGAATACTTTTTTTTGCTTTTTTCGCATTATCTCAGAATTTTAAGAACATTACTGACATATTGAGTAAAAACTACTTTTTGTGTTTGCAAGCCTTAAAAAAGCATATGTTTCGAGTAAAACTCACAAGAATGCATTATTTCAGGCAATATTAGCTCATTTTTAAGTGTAGTTTAGGAGTTATGTTTAATTTACTGTCATATTGAGTGTACATTGGGCAGCACGGTGGAAGAGGGGTTAGTGCGTCTGCCTCACAATACGAAGGACCTGAGTAGTCCTTGGTTCAATCCCAGGCTCGGGATCTTTCTGTGTGGAGTTTGCATGTTCTCCCCGTGACTGCGTGGGTTCCCTCCGGGTACTCCGGCTTCCTCCCACCTCCAAAGACATGCACCTGGGGATAGGTTGATTGGCAACACCAAATTGGCCCTAGTGTGTGAATGTGAGTGTGAATGTTGTCTGTCTATCTGTGTTGGCCCTGCGATGAGATGGCGACTTGTCCAGGGTGTACACCGCCTTCCGCCTGATTGTAGCTGAGATAGGCTCCAGCGCCCCCCCGCGACCCCAAAGAGAATAAGCGGTAGAAAAATGGATGGATGGATGAGGGTACATTGTCATGGTGAAAAAAAACAACCTAATCTTGGTTTTTGAGTTATGTTTATAAAACCTCCTTTCTGAGCCGCCACCTTTCGTGGTAGAGGAGTTTGCGGAGCCCACTGATCCTAGGAGCTATGCTGTCTGTGGGCTTCTATGCCCCCTCGTAGGCTCTCCCAAGACAAATAGGTCCTAGGTGAGGGATCAGACAAAGAGCAGCTCAAAGACCTTTATGAAAAGTACAAATCGAGGTCCTAGATTTTTCCTCGCCCGGACGCGGGTTACCGTGGCTCCCCTGTGGAGCCAGGCCCAGAGGTGGGGCACGATGGCGAGCGCCTGTTGGCTGGCTCAGCTCAATGAAGCAACGTGGTTCCCTCCTCCAATGGGCTCACCACTCATGGGCTGGGTTATAGTGTGAGCTGAGCGGTAGCCGAAGGCAGGGCACTTGGCGGTCCGATCATCGGCTACATAAGCTAGCTCTTCTGACGTGAAATGTCACCTCGCTGGGAGGGAAGGAGCCTGAGCTGGTGTGCGAGGTGGAGAAGTTCCGGCTAGATATAGTTGGACTCACTTCGACGCACAGGAACCTGTTCTCTCGAGAGGGGCTGGACTCTCTTCCACTATGGCGTTGCAAGCAATGAGTGGCTGGGGTGGCATTTCTTGTTGTCCCCCCGGCTCAAAGACAAGAGTATGGGGTATCGGACTGTCTGATTGTGGCGGGTCGCTCCCTGTATGATCAGTGTAGGGCAGCCTTGGCCCGCCAAGGCTGCCCTTTGTCACCGATTCTGTTGTTAACTTTTATGGACAGAATTGCAGTCATGGCGTTGAGGGGATCCGGTTTGGTGGTTGCAGGATTAGGTCTCTGCTTTTTGCAGTTGATGTGGTCCTGATGGCTTCAACTGGCCAGGATCTCCAGCTCTCATTGGATGGCCGAGTATGAAGCGACTGGGATGAGAGTCAGCACCTCCAAGTCCGAGTCCATGGTTCTCGCCCGGTAAAGGGTGGGGTGCCATTTCCAGGTTGAGGAGGCGATGGCACATACTAGATGGCCCCAAGTGGAGGAGTTCAAGTACCTAGGAGTCTTGTTCACGAGTGAGGGAAGAGTGGATCATGAGATCCACAGGCGGATCGGTGCAGCGTCTTCAGTAATGAGGACGCTATATCGATCCATTGTGGTGAAGAAGGAGCTGAGCCAGAATTAAAAGCTCTAAATTTACCGGTCGATCTACAGTCCCATCCTGCACCCATGGTCATGGTTATGACCGAAAAGACAAGATCAAAGACAAGAGTTTCCTCCTTCGGGTGGCGGGTCTCTCCCTTAGAGATAGGATAAGAAGCTCTGTCATCCTGGAGGAACTCAGAGTAAAGCGCTGCTCCTCCACATTGAGAGGAGCCAGATGAGGTGGTTCGGGCATCTGCTCAGGATGCCACCCGAACGCCTCCCGAGGGAGGTGTTTAGGGCAAGTCCGACCGGCAGGAGGCCACGGGGAAGACCCAGGACACATTGGGAAGATTATGTCTCCCGGCTGGCCTGGGAACGCCTCAGGATCCCCCGAGAAGAGCTGGAAGAAGTGGCTGGGGAGAGGGAAGTCTGGGCTTCTCTGTTTAGGCTGCTGCCCCTGCAACCCGACCTCGGTTAAGCGGAAGAAAATGGATGGATTTAGTAACGACAACAAAAAATGCCCATCTATCCATTTTCTACCGCTTATTCCCTTTTGGGGTGGCAGGAGGCGCTGGAGCCTATCTCAGCTACAATCGGGCGGAAGGTGGGGTACACCATCGCCATCTCATCGCAAAAAATGATTATAGTAAAACTCACATGGATACAATTTTACAGGTATTTTTAGACATAATGCATGTTTGGTTTTGGAATTATGTTTATATAACTTTCATATGTATTATGACAGTTATACTGTCATCTTGAGTAAAACTAACTTGTGTCTTTACAAACATTACAAACTATGTTTTTCCAGTAAAACTCACAAAAATAATTTTGAGGGAGGATGCCTGACAGACCGGCAGGCCCAAACGCATTGTGAGGGTTTGCTGGGAACGCCTCCGGAAGAACTTTGAACATGTCACGAGCGAGGCGCTGGACATTGAGTCTGAGTGGACCTTGTTACGTGCCTCTCTTGTCGAGCCGGCTGATTGGAGCTGTTGCCGCAAGGAGTTTGGTGCCTGTCGTGGCGGTAATCCTAGAACCCGCTGGTGGACACCAGCAGTGAGGGATGCCGTCAAGCTGAAGAAAGAGCCTATCGGGTCCTTTAGGCTCATGGGACTCCAGAGGCAGCCGACAGGCCAAGCGAAGTGCGGCTTCAGCGGTCGCAGAGGCAAAAACTCGGACATGGGAGGAGTTTGGAGAAGCCATGGAAAACGACTTCCAGACGGCTTCGAAGCGATTCTGGACCACCATCCGCCGGCTCAAGGGGGGGCAGCAGTGCACTGTAACACCGTGTATGGTGAGGATGGTGCGCTGCTGACCTCTACTGCAGCTGTTATTGATCGGTGGAGGGAATACTTCGAAGACCTCCTTAATCCCACCAACATGTCTTCCTATGAGGAAGCAGTGCCTGGGGAATCTGTGGTGGGCTCTCCTATTTCTGGGGCTGAGGATGCCAAGGTAGTTAAAAAGCTCCTCAATGGCAACGCCCTGGGGGTGGATGAGATCTGTCCGGAGTTCCTTAAGGCTCTGGATGCTGTGGGGCTGTCTTGGTTGACAAGACTCTGCAACATCGCGTGGACATCGGGTGCGGTACTTCTGGATTGGGAGACCGGGGTGGTGGTTCCTCTCTTTAAGAAGGGGAACCAGAGGGTGTGATTCAACTATCGTGAGATCACACTCCTCAGTCTTCCCGGTAAGGTCTATTCATGTGTACTGGAGAAGAGGCTACGCCGGATAGTCAAACCTCGGATTCAGGAGGAACAGTGTGGTTTACGTCCTGGTCGTGGAACTGCGGACCAGCTTTATACTCTCGGCAGGGTCCTTGAGGGTGCATGTGAGTTTGCCCAACCAGTCTACATGTGCTTTATGGACTTGGAGAAGGCATTCGACCATTTACCCCTGGAAGTCCTGTGGAGAGTGCTTAGAGAGTATGGGGTAACGGACTGTCTTATTGTGGCGGTTCGCTCCCTTTGCAAGAGTCAGAGCTTGGTCCGCATTGCCGGCAGTAAGTCGGACCCGTTTCCAGTGAGGGTTGGACTCCGCCAAGGCTGCCCTTTGTCACCGATTCTGTTCATAACCTTTATGGACAGAATTTCTAGGCTGGTTTGGGGTGCCATGTCATCTGCTAGTGTCGGTCCACTCTGTTTCCTGAGATCCAGGGTTAACGCAGCCGTCTACCAGCAAGTTTTAGAGCACTTCATGCTTCCTGCTGCTGACCTGCTCTATGGAGATGGAGATTTCAAGTTCCAACAGGACTTGGCGCCTGCACACAGCGCAAAATCTACCCGTGCCTGGTTTACGGACCATGGTATTTCTGTTCTAAATTGGCCCGCCAACTCCCCTGACCTTAGCCCCATAGAAAATCTGTGGGGTATTGTGAAAAGGAAGATGCAGAATGCCAGACCCAAAAACGCAGAAGAGTTGAAGGCCACTGTCAGAGCAACCTGGGCTCTCATAACACCTGAGCAGTGCCAGAAACTCATCGACTCCATGCCACGCCGCATTAACGCAGTAATTGAGGCAAAAGGAGCTCCAACCCTAGTATTGAGTATTGTACATGCTCATATTTTTCATTTTCATACTTTTCAGTTGGCCAACATTTCTAAAAATCCCTTTTTTGTATTAGCCTTAAGTAATATTCTAATTTTGTGACACACGGAATTTTGGATTTTCATTTGTTGCCACTTCAAATCATCAAAATTAAATGAAATAAACATTTGAATGCATCAGTCTGTGTGCAATGAATAAATATAATGTACAAGTTACACCTTTTGAATGCAATTACTGAAATAAATCAAGTTTTTCAAAATATTCTAATTTACTGGCTTTTACCTGTATATATATATATTCAGCCAAGATGGCGGCGCCCTGATGGCAGCGGCTTGCAGACGCTCTTGGAAGTGTAGAGCGATTTGGCAAAAATACCCGTCAATTCTGTCTATTTCATGGCTGGCTCATAGCGTGGACACTTCGTGATCAGATACGACCGACAGACGATTCTGGATGTGGATAGATCGGGCCGTTATAGGCTGAAAGATGCGGGTACTTTCGACCTCCTCGCTAGCATGGGGATTCTTCGCCGGCTACATCCAGCGGCCTCGAAAGCAGCGGAGTTAAGTGCCAGCGAGGACCGTCAACGGAAGACACGTAAGCGGTGTGAGCGGAAGCAGAAGCGGGGATGCCGAGCGGGGCTAACAACAAAGCGAAAGGCTAATCCTCAAAGAAGCGCTAGTCCGGGTGAGAAGTTTGTTAAAATAGAACTAGCCAGCGCCAGGCTGGATAATACCTGCACACATAGCAACTATTTTAGAACAATACACAACTCAAAAATGTTTTTTCTGTGTCAAAAGTAGACATGCACTCTACTGAGGTGGCAAGTTATGATGCGTTCGGTTTATCACAACATCAAGCAAACAATCGGAAAATTCCCGTCATATCAATTCCTAGATATGGTCGAAATTATTTAAATTGCACTACACATAATAAACACAACATTATTAATATTGCTACTACGGATAATTTCAACAAAAACTCCTCAAAACAGCCCACTACCTATAATATGGGCTTCTTAAACATAAGATCATTATCTTCCAAAACGTTATTAGTGAATGAGGTCATTAGAGACAATAATCTTGACGTTATTGGTCTCGCCGAGACCTGGCTCAAACCAGATGATTTCTTTGCGCTGGGTGAGGCGTCTCCTCCTGGCTATGCGGGAGCGCATATTGCCCGTCCCATTAAAAGGGGTGGGGGAGTTGCACTCATCCACAATAAAAACTTTAATCTTACCCCGAACCTAAATAATAAATATAACCCGTTTGAGATGCTTACTATGAGGTTTGTCACACCGCTGCCTCTCCACCTGGCTGTTATCTACCGCCCCCCAGGACCCAATTCGGACTTCATCAGTGAATTTTCAGAGTTCGTTGCTGATTTAGTGACGCACGCCGACAATATAATCATAATGGGGGACTTTAATATCCATATGAATACCCCATCGGACCCTCAGTGCATGGCGCTCCAGACTATAATTGATAGCTGTGGTCTTACACAAATAATAAATGAACCTACGCATCGCAACGGAAATACGATAGATCTAGTGCTGGTCAGGGGTGTCACCACCTCCAAAGTTACGATACTCCCGTATACTAAAGTAATGTCCGATCATTACCTTATAAAATTCGAAGTTCTGACTCATTGTCAACAAACTAATAATAATAACTACTATAGCAGCCGCAACATTAATGCTGCCACAACGATGACTCTTGCTGGCCTACTGCCTTCGGTAATGGCACCATTCCCAAATTATGTCGGCTCTATTGATAACCTCACTAACAACTTTAACGACGCCCTGCGGGACACCATTGATAGTATAGCACCGCTAAAGCTTAAAGGAGCCCCTAAAAGGCGCACCCCATGGTTTACAGAAGAAACTAGAGCCCATAAATTATCATGTAGAAAGCTGGAACGCAAATGGCGCGCTACTAAACTTGAGGTTTTCCATCAAGCATGGAGTGATAGTTTAATAACTTATAAACACATGCTTACCCTAGCTAAAGCTAAATATTACTCAAATCTCATCCACCTCAACAAAAATGATCCGCAATTTTTGTTTAGTACAGTAGCATCGCTAACCCAACAAGGGACTCCTCCCAGTAGCTCCACCCACTCAGCAGATGATTTTATGAATTTCTTTAATAAGAAAATTTAACTCATTAGAAAGGAGATTAAAGACAATGCGTCGCAGCTACAACTGGGTTCTATTAACACAGATACGACTGTATCTACGAAGGATACCGCCCTCCAAAATAGTTTCTCTCTCTTTGATGAAATAACATTAGAGGAATTGTTAAGATGTGTTAAGGGGACAAAACAAACAACATGTTTACTTGACCCATTTCCTGGGAAACTTATTAAGGAGCTTTTTGTATTATTAGGTCCATCAGTGCTAAATATTATAAACTTATCACTTTCCTCTGGCACTGTTCCACTAGCATTCAAAAAAGCGGTTATTCATCCTTTGCTCAAAAGACCTAACCTCGATCCTGACCTCATGGTAAACTACCGGCCGGTGTCCCACCTTCCGTTTATCTCGAAAATCCTCGAAAAAATTGTCGCACAGCAGCTAAATGAACACTTAATGTCTAACAATCTCTGTGAACCTTTTCAATCCGGTTTCAGGGCAAATCACTCTACGGAGACAGCCCTCGCAAAAATGACTAATGATCTACTGCTAACGATGGATTCTGATGCGTCATCTATGTTGCTGCTTCTTGATCTTAGCGCTGCTTTCGATACCGTCGATCATAACATTTTATTAGAGCGTATCAAAACACGTATTGGTATGTCAGACTTAGCCTTGTCGTGGTTTAACTCTTATCTTACTGACAGGATGCAGTGCGTCTCCCATAACAATGTGACCTCGGACTATGTTAAGGTAACGTGCGGAGTCCCCCAAGGTTCGGTTCTTGGCCCTGCACTCTTTAGTATTTACATGCTGCCGCTAGGCGACATCATACGTAAATACGGTGTTAGCTTTCATTGCTATGCTGATGACACCCAACTCTACATGCCCCTAAAGCTGACCAACACGCCGGATTGTAGTCAGCTGGAGGAGTGTCTTAATGAAATTAAACAATGGATGTCCGCTAACTTCTTGCAACTCAACACTAAGAAAACGGAAATGCTGATTATCGGTCCTGCTAAACACCGACATTTATTTGATAATACCACCTTAACATTTGACAACCAAACAATTACACAAAGCGACTCAGTAAAGAATCTGGGTATTATCTTCGACCCAACTCTCTCCTTTGAGTCACACATAAAGAGTGTTACTAAAACGGCCTTCTTTCATCTCCGTAATATCGCTAAAATTCGTTCCATTTTGTCCACTAGCGACGCTGAGATCATTATTCATGCGTTCGTTACGTCTCGTCTCGATTACTGTAACGTATTATTTTCGGGTCTCCCTATGTCTAGCATTAAAAGATTACAGTTGGTACAAAAGCGGCTGCTAGACTTTTGACAAGAACAAGAAAGTTTGATCATATTACGCCTATACTGGCTCACCTGCACTGGCTTCCTGTGCACTTAAGATGCGACTTTAAGGTTTTACTACTTACGTATAAAATACTACACGGTCTAGCTCCAGCCTATCTTGCCGATTGTATTGTACCATATGTCCCGGCAAGAAATCTGCGTTCAAAGAACTCCGGCTTATTAGTGATTCCCAGAGCCCAAAAAAAGTCTGCGGGCTGTAGAACGTTTTCTATTCGGGCTCCAGCACTATGGAATGCCCTCCCGGTAACAGTTAGAGATGCTACCTCAGTAGAAACATTTAAGTCCCATCTCAAAACTCATTTGTATACTCTAACCTTTGAATAGCCCCCCTTTTTTAGACCAGTTGATCTGCCGTTTCTTTTCTTTTCTCCTCTGCTCCCCCCTATCCCTTGTGGAAGGGGAGACACACAGATCCGGTGGCCATGGATGGGGTGCTGGCTGTCCGGGGTCGGGACCCGGGGTGGACCGCTCGCCTGTATATCGGTTGGGAACATCTCTGCGCTGCTGACCCGTCTCCGCTCGGGATGGTTTCCTGCTGACCCCACTGTGGACTGTACTCTTACTGTTATGCTGGATCCACTATGGACTGGACTCTCACAATATTATGTTAGACCCACTCGACATCCATTGCATTCGGTCTCCCTAGAGGGGGGGGGGTTACCCACATATGCGGTCCTCTCCAAGGTTTCTCATAGTCATTCACATCGACGTCCCACTGGGGTGAGTTTTTCCTTGCCCTTATGTGGGCTATACCGAGGATGTCGTTGTGGCTTGTGCAGCCCTTTGAGACACTTGTGATTTAGGGCTGTATAAATAAACATTGATTGATTGATTGATTGATATATGTCTTATATCTCCTGATGATTGAGGGAACCCCTCATGAAACAGGCCTGTAGAGATGAAGTAGTCTTGTGATTTTTTTCCCCACACATACATATATATATATATATAGCTAGAATTCACTGAAAGTCAAGTTTTTTTATATATGTGTATATATATATATATATATATATATATATATATATATATATATATATATATATATATATATATATATATATATATATATATATATATAAATAAATATATATATATATATATATATATATATATATATATATATATATATATATATATATATATATATATGAAATACTTGACTTGGTGAATTCTAGCTCTAAATATACTCCTCCCCTCTTAACCACACCCCCAACCACGCCCCCACCCCACCCCCGACCATGCCTTCCCCACCCCCACATCCTGAAATCGGAGGTCTCAATGTTGGCAAGTATGAGTTTAGGAGTTATGTTTAAATAACTGTCATAGTGAGTGTCATATTGTCATATTGAGTAAAAAAAACTAACTTGTGTCTTTGCAAACCTCACAAAAGAAAACGTTTCTAATAAAAATCACAAAGATACATTTCTTCACGCATTATCAGACATTTTTCATGTGTGGTTTAGGAGTTATGTTTAAATAACTGTCATATTGAGTGTGGCAGTTACACTGTCATTATGTGTAAAACCTCATTTTGTATTTGCAAACCTTATAAAAACAACTGATTCTAGTAAAACATAGATTCAATTTTACAGGCATTTTTAGACATTTTACATGTTTGGTTTAGAGTTGTGTTTGAATACATTTGTATTGCTTTTTTCATTAGGGCAAGTCCGACGGGCAGGAGGCCGCGGGGAAGACCCAGGACACATTGGGAAGACTATGTCTCCCGGCTGGGCTGTCGAACGCCTCGGGATCCCCCGAGAAGAGCTGGACGAAGTGGTTGGGGATAGGGAAGTCCGGGCTTCTCTGCTTAGGCTGCTGCCCCTGCAACCGGACCTCGGATAAGCGGAAGAAAATGGATGGATTTAGTATGACAGTTATACTGTCATATTAAGTAAAAAAAACTAACTTACAAAATATATTTTTTCTAGTAAATCTAACAAAGATACATTTCTCCAAGCATTATTAGTCATTTTGCATTTGTTGTTTAGGAGTTATGTTTAAATAACTGTCATAGTGAGTAAAACCTAATTTTTGTATTTGCAAAAACCTTACAAAAACAACTGATTCTAGTAAAACTCACATGGATGCAATATTGCAGGCATTTTTAGACATGATGCATGTTTGATTTTGGAGTTGTGTTTATATAACTTTCATATTTAGTATTACAGTAATACTGTCATATTGAGTAATAAAAACTAACTTGTGTCTTTACAAACCTTACAAAATGGTTTTTTTCCTGAAAAACTCACAAAGAGACATTTCTCCAGGCATTATTAGCCATTTGGCATGTGTGGTTTAGGAGTTATGTTTAAATAACTGTCAGATTGAGTGTGACATTATACTGTGAGTAAAACCCATATTTTGTATTTGCAAACCTTACAAAAACAACTGATTCTAGTAAAACTCACATGGATACAAAATTACACTAGGCCACCTACTCAGTGGCCTAGTGGTTAGAGTGTCCGTCCTGGGATCGATAGGTTGGGAGTTCAAACCCCGGCCGAGTCATACCAAAGACTAAAAAAATGGGACCCATTACCTCCCTGCTTGGCACTCAGCATCAAGGGTTGGAATTGGGGGTTAAATCACCAAAATGATTCCCGGGCGCGGCCACCGCTGCTGCCCACTGCTCCCCTCACCTCCAGGGGGTGATCAAGGGTGATGGGTCAAATGCAGAGAATAATTTCGCCACACCTAGTGTGTGTGTGACAATCATTGGTACTTTAACTTTTTAACTTTTAAATTACAGGCATTTTTAGAGATAATGCATGTTTGGTTTTGGAGTTATGTTTATATAACTTTCATGTTTAGTATGACAGTAACACTGTCATATTGAGTAAAAATAACTAACTTGTGTCGATACAAACATTACGAAATATTTTTTTTCCAGTAAAACTCACAAAGAGACATTTCTCCAGGCATTAATAGCCATTGTGCATGTGTGGTTTAGGAGTTATGTTTAAATAGATGTCAAATTGAATGTGGCAGTTATACTGTCATTATGAGTGAAACCTAATGTTTGTAATTGTAAACCTTACCAAAATACCTGATTCTGGTAAAACTCACATAGATTCAATATTACATGCATTTTAGACGGATTGCATGTTTGGTTTTGGAGTTTTGATTATACAACTTTCATATTTAGTATGACAGTTATACTGTATATTACCATTGAGTAAAAAAAAACCTAACTTGTGTCTTTGCAAACCTTACAAAAGATCGTTATTCTAGTAAAGACTTAGACTTAGACTTAGACTTTCTTTTTATTGTCATTCAAATTTGAACTTTACAGCACAGATAAGAACGAAATGTCGTAGTGCAGGATAAAAAAGCAATAAGGTGCATATTTCGATACATAAATATATATAAATAATATATAAATACTATATATATATATATATATACATATATATATATATATATAATAAATAAATATATATAAATATATAAAAAATAGATAAATAGATTACTGTGCAGATAAATATATTGCACTTTTTCCACATGCGCCCACGTTTATGGGTGTATGTTATATTTTTTATTTCATTCCAGCGAGTTAATTCATTTTGAGGGGAGTTGAGGAGATAATTTAATTATGATGCGTTCAAGAGTCTTACGGCCTGAGGGAAGAAGCTGGAGGTTCTGCTTCGGAGGCTGCGGAACCTCTTTCTAGAGTCCAGCAGTGAAAACAGTCCTTGGTGGGGGTGGGAGGAGTCTTTGCAAATTTTCTGAGCCCTGGTCAGGCAGCGCTTTTTGCGATCTCCTGGATAGGAGGAAGAGGAGTCCTGATGATCTTTTCCGCCGTCCTCACCACTCTCTGGAGATACTTCCAGTCTGAGGCACTGCAGGCTCCAGTCCAGACAGAGATGCTGTTGGTCAGCAGGCTCGCTATAACAACGATACATATCTCCAAGCATTATTAGCTATTTTGCATTTGTTGTTTAGGAGTTATGTTTAAATAACTGTCAAAGTAAATAAAACCTAATTTTGGTATTTGAAAACCTTACAAAAACAACTGATTCTAGTAAAACTCACACAGATACAATATTACAGGCATTTTTAGACATACCGTATTTTCCGCACCATAAGGCGCCCTGGGTTATAAGCCGCCCCTTCAATGAACGGCATATTTCAAAACTTTGTCCACCTATAAGCCGCCCCGTGTTGTAAGCCGCATCTAACTGCGCTAAAGGAATGTCAAAAAAACAGTCAAATAGGTCAGTCAAACTTTAATAATATATTAAAACCAGCGTGATGTGGGCGCGCATGGAATCGTATATCAACATGGACGAAGTTGCGTGAAAAAAGCCACCCGGCCTCTTCGCGTAAACTTAAACTTACCTTAACCACTCGCTCATCTTTTCTTCATCCATCCCTTCGAGTTAGCTTTTATGATGACGCCGGCTGGAAAGTCTCTTTTGGCAAGGTCTTCCTTTTGAATATCACCATGGGTGGAAGTTTCTGGCCATTAGCATGGCAAGCTAGAACCACAGTGAAGGATGACTTCTCATTCCCTGTGGTGCGAATATTCACCGTACGTGCTCCCGTTGTATCCACAGTGCGGTTCACAGGAATATCAGTTGCTGTGAAATAGTAATCCGTGTGCGGATGGAGAGATTGCGTCTTTTCATGAACCGGATCCCTGTCGTTTAGTAGGAGCCATTTTGTGGTCTTTACAGATGTAAACACACAAAGGAAATGAAACGTACCGTACGGTAATATCCGCGCGCTTTTTCTTCTTCTACGCGGGCGGGTGGTTGCTTACAGTAGAAGAAGAAGCGCTTCCTGTTCTATGGGGGCGGGTGCTTACCTTGGCGGTTGCTTGCGTAGAAGAAGAAGCGCTTCCTGTTCTACCGGGAAAAAAGATGGCGGCTGTTTACCGTAGTTACGAGACCGAAACTTTATGAAAATAAATCTTAATATTTATCCATATATAAAGCGCACCGGGTTATAAGGCGCACTGTCAGCTTTTGAGAAAATTTGTGGTTTTTAGGTGCGCCTTATAGTGCGGAAAATACGGTAATACATGTTTGGTTTTGGAGTAATGTTTGGCGCAGTGGAAGAATGGCCGTGCGCGACCCGAGGGTCCCTGGTTCAATCCCCACCTAGTACCAACCTCGTCATGTCCGTTGTGTCCTGAGCAAGACACTTCACCCTTGCTCCTGATGGGTGCTGTTTAGCGCCTTGCATGGCAGCTCCCTCCATCAGTGTGTGATGGGTAAATGTGGAAGTAGTGTCAAAGCGCTTTGAGTACCTTGAAGGTAGAAAAGCGCTATACAATTACAACCCATTTATTTATTTATTTATTTATATATAGTATGACAGCTATACTGTTATATTGAGTAAAAAAAACTAACTTGTGTCTTTACAAACCTTACACAATATATTTTTTCTAGTAAAACTCACAAAGAGACATTTCCCCAGGTATTATTAGCCATTGTGCATGTGTGGTTTAGGAGTTATGTTTAAATAAATGTCAAATTGAATGTGGCAGGTATACTGTCATGAGTAAAACCAAATTTTTGTAATTGTAAACCTTACCAAAATACCTGATTCTGGTAAAACTCACATAGATTGAATATTACATTTTTAGACGTTTTGCTTGTTTGGTTTTGGAGTTATGTTTTTACAACTTTCATATTTAGTATGACAGTTATACTGTCATATTGAGTAAAAAAAACAACTAACTTGCGTCTTTGCAAACCTTACAAAAGATCATTATTCTGGTAAAGACTTAGACTTTCTTTTTATTGTCATTCAAATTTGAACTTTACAGCATAGATAACACAATTTCGTTACATAAGCTCATGGTAGTGCAGGATAAAAAAGCAATAAGGTGCATATATAAATAAATAAATATAAATAATATATAAATATACATATAAAATAAATAAATATACTTAAATATATATAAATAAATAAAAAGGATACTGTGCAGATAAATATATTGCACTTTTTCCACATGCGCCCACGTTTATGGGTGTATGTTATATTGTTATTTTTTTTTAATTCCAGCGAGTTAATCCATTTTGAGGGGAGTTGAGGGGATAATTTAATTATAATGCGTTCAAGAGTTTTACGGCCTGAGGGAAGAAGCTGGAGGTTCTGCTTCGGAGGCTGCGGAACCTCTTTCTAGAGTCCAGCAGTGAAAACAGTCCTTGGTGGGGGTGGGAGGAGTCTTTGCAAATTTTCTGAGCCTTGGTCAGGCAGCGCTTTTTGCGATCTCCTGGATAGGAGGAAGAGGATTCCTGAAGATCTTTTCCGCCGTCCTCACCACTCTCTGGGGAGACTTCCAGTCTGAGGCACTGCAGGCTCCAGTCCAGACAGAGATGCTGTTGATCAGCAGGCTCTCTATAACAAAGATGCAGTTCTCCAAGCATTATTAGCTATTTGCATTTGTTGTTTAGGATTTATGTTTAAATAACTGTCATAGTGAGTGTGACAGTAAAGTCATAGTGAGTAAAACAAACTAACTTGTATCTTTGCAATGCTTACAAAAGAAAATGTTACTAGTTAAACTCACAAAAGATACATTTCTTCATGCATTATTAGAAAATGTTCATGTGTAGTTTAGGAGTTATGTTTTAATAACTGTCAAATTGAGTGTGGCAGTTATACTGTCATTAAGTGTTAAACCTAATTTTTGTATTTGCAAAGCTTACAAAAACAACTGATTCTAGTAAAACTCACATAGATTCAATATTGCAGGCATTTTAGACATTTCACATGTTTGGTTTAGGAGTTGTGTTTGAATACATTTTAATTGTTTTTTTCGTTAGGGCAAGTCCGACTGGCAGGAGGCCACGGGGAAGCCCCAGGACACATTGGGAAGACTATGTCAGCCGGCTGGCCTGGGAACGCTTCGGGATCCCCCGAGAAGAGCTGGACGAAGTGGCTGGGGAGAGGGAAGTCTGGGCTTCTCTGCTTAGGCTGCTGCCCCCGCAACCCGACCTCGGATAAGCGGAAGAAAATGGATACATTTAGTATGACAGTTATACTATTATATTGAGTAAAAAAAACTAACTTGTGTCTTTAAAAAACCTTACAAATTATATGTTTTCTAGTAAAACTCACAAAGATACATCTCCAGGCATTATAAGCCATTTTGCATGTGGTTTAGGGGTTATGTTTAAATAACTGCCATATTGAATGTGGCAGTTATACTGTCATTATGAGTAAAACCTAATTTTTGTAATTGTAAACCTTACCAAAATACCTGATTCTGGTAAAACTCACATAGATTCAATATTACAGGCATTTTTGGACGGATTGCATGTGTATTTTTGAAATTATGTTCATACAACTTTCTTATTTAGTATGACAGTGATACTATCATATTGAGTAAAAAAAACCTAACTTGTGTCTTTGCAAACCTTACAAAAGAACATTTTAGTAAAACTCAAAGATACATCTCCAGGCATTATTAGTCATTTTGTATTTGTTGTTTAGGAGTTATGTTTAAATAACTGTCATATTAAATGTAACAGTATACTCTCATATAGAGTAAAACCTAATTTTTGTATTTGCAAACCTTACAAAAACAACTGATTCTAGTAAAATTCACATGCATTCAATATTACAGTTATTTTTAGACATTTTGCCTGTTTGGTTTAGAAATTATGATGGAATACATTTGTATTGGGTATCGGGTGGCGGGGCTCTCCCTTAGAGATAGGGTGAGAAGCTCTGTCATCCGGGGGGAGCTCAAAGTAAAGCCGCTGCTCCTCCGCATCGAGAGGAGCCAGATGAGGTGGTTCGGGCATCTGGTCAGGATGCCACCCGAGCGCCTCCCTAAGGAGGTGTTTAGGGCATGTCCGACCGGTAGGAGGCCACGAGGAAGACCCAGGACACGTTGGGAAGACTATGTCTCCCGGCTGGCCTGGGAACGCCTCGGGATCCCCCGGGAGGAGCTGGACGAAGTGGCTGGGGAGAGGGAAGTCTGGGCTTCCCTGCTTAGGCTGCTGCCCCCGCGACCCGACCTCGGATAAGCGGAAGAAGATGGATGGATGGATGGACATTTGTATTGCTTTTTTCGCATTATCTCAGGATTTTAGGAATATTACTGTCATATTGAGTAAAAAACTACTTTTTGTGTTTGCAAGCCTTAAAAAAAGCATATGTTTCGAGTAAAACTCACAATAATGCATTATTTCAGGCAATATTAGCTCATTTTTATGTGTAGTTTAGGAGTTATGTTTATTTACTGTCATATTGAGTGTACATTGTCATGGTGAAAAAAAACTATTTTTTTTATTTGCAAAAATTTCAAACACAACCGATTCTAGTAAAACTCACATGCATTTAATATTACAGTTATTTTTTAGACATTTTGCCTGTTTGGTTTAGAAATTATGATGGAATACATTGTATTGCTTTTGTCGCATTATCTCAGGATTTTAGGAATATTACTGTCATATTGAATAAAAAACTACTTTTTGTGTTTTCAAGCCTTAAAAAAGTATATGTTTCGAGTAAAACTCACAATAATGCATTATTTCAGGCAATATTAGCTCATTTTTATGTGTAGTTTAGGAGTTATGTTAATTTACTGTCATATTGAGTGTACATTGTCATGGTGAAAAAAAACCTAATTTTTTTATTTGCAAAAATTTCAAACACAACCGATTCTAGTAAAACTCACATGGGTTCAATATTACAGGCATTTTCCCACATTTTGCATGTTTGATTTAGGAAATATGATTGAATATATTTTCATTGCTTTTTTCGCAACATATCAGGATTTTAGGAATATTACTGTCATATTGAGTAAAAAACTACTTTTTGTGTTTGCAAGATTTGAAAAAGCATATGTTTCGAGTAAAACTCCGTAGAATGCATTATTTGAGGTATCATTAGCCATTTTGCATGTGTAGTTAGGAGTTATTTTTAAATAACTGTCATATTGAGTGTGACAGTATACTGTCATAGTGAGTAAAACTTAATTTTTGTATTTGCAAACCTTATAAGAACAACTGATTCTAGTAAAACTCACATGGATTTAATATTACAGGCATTTTTAGACATTTTGCATTGTTGGTTTAGGAATTATGTTGGAATACATTTTTATTGCTTTTTTCGCATTATCTCAGGATTTTAAGAACATTACTGTCATATTGAGTAAAAAACTACTTTTTGTGTTTGCAAGCCTTAAAAAAGCATATGTTTCGAGTAAAACTCATAATAATGCATTATTTCAGGCAATATTAGCTCATTTTTATGTGTAGTTTAGGAGTTATGTTTATTTACTGTCATATTGAGTGTACATTGTCATGGTGAAAAAAACCTAATTTTTGTTTTTGCAAACTTTACTAAAACAACTGATTCTAGTAAAACTCACATGGATTCAATAATACAGGCATTTTTACACATTTTGCATGTTTAGTTTAGAAATTATGATTGAATACATTTTTATTGCTTTTTTCGCATTATCTCAGGATTATAAGAACTTTACTGTCATTTTGAGTAAAAAAATACTTTTTGTGTTTGCAAGCCTTAAGAAAGCATATGTTTCGAAGAAAACTCCCAAGGATCCATTATTTCAAAATTGTCATATTGAGTGTGACAGTTTACTTTCATAAAGAGTAAAACCTAATTTTTGCTTTTGCAAACCTTACTAAAACAACTGATTCTAGTGAAACTCACAAGGATATAATATTACTGGCATTTTTAGACATTTTGCATTGTTGGTTTAGGAATTATGTTGGAATACATTTTTATTGCTTTTTTCGCATTATCTCAGAATTTTAAGAACATTACTGTCATATTGAGTAAAAAAAAATACTTTTTGTGTTTGCAAGCCTTAAGACAGCATATTTTTCAAGGAAAACTCCCAAGGATCCATTATTTCAAACATTATTAGCCATTTTGCATGAGTAGTTTAGGAGTTATGATTAAAAAACTGTCATATTGAGTGTGACGTTTACTTTCATAAAGAGTAAAACCTAATTTTTGTTTTTGCAAACTTTACTAAATCAACTGATTCTAGTAAAACTCACATGGATTCAATAATACAGGCATTTTTACACATTTTGTAATGTTGGTTTAGAAATTATGATTGAAGAATTTTTTTTTGCTTTTTTCGCATTATCTCAGGAATTGAAGAACATTACTGTCATATTGAGTAAAAAAATACTTTTTGTGTTTGCAAGCCTTAAGAAAGCATATGTTTCGAGGAAAACTCCCAAGGATCCATTATTTCAAACATTATTAGCCATTTTGCATGAGTAGTTTAGGAGTTATGATTAAAAAACT
Source organism: Nerophis lumbriciformis (assembly GCF_033978685.3). NCBI lineage: Eukaryota > Metazoa > Chordata > Actinopteri > Syngnathiformes > Syngnathidae > Nerophis > Nerophis lumbriciformis. The sequence continues at coordinate 9,432,194 of NC_084586.2, read as the reverse complement.
GTCATATTGAGTGTGACAGTTTACTTTCCTAAAGAGTAAAACCTAATTTTTGTTTTTGCAAACCTTATAAGAACAACTGATTCTAGTAAAACTCACATGGATTTAATATTACAGGCATTTTTAGACATTTTGCATTGTTGGTTTAGGAATTATGTTGGAATAAATTTTTATTGCTTTTTTCGCATTATCTCAGGATTTTAAGAACATTACTGTCATATTGAGTAAAAAACTACTTTTTGTGTTTGCAAGCCTTAAAAAAGCATATGTTTCGAGTAAAACTCATAATAATGCATTATTTCAGGCAATATTAGCTCATTTTTATGTGTAGTTTAGGAGTTATGTTTATTTACTGTCATATTGAGTGTACATTGTCATGGTGAAAAAAACCTAATTTTTGTTTTTGCAAACTTTACTAAAACAACTGATTCTAGTAAAACTCACATGGATTCAATAATACAGGCATTTTTACACATTTTGCATGTTTAGTTTAGAAATTATGATTGAATACATTTTTATTGCTTTTTTCGCATTATCTCAGGATTTTAAGAACTTTACTGTCATTTTGAGTAAAAATATACTTTTTGTGTTTGCAAGCCTTAAGAAAGCATATGTTTCGAAGAAAACTCCCAAGGATCCATTATTTCAAAATTGTCATATTGAGTGTGACAGTTTACTTTCATAAAGAGTAAAACCTAATTTTTGCTTTTGCAAACCTTACTAAAACAACTGATTCTAGTGAAACTCACAAGGATATAATATTACTGGCATTTTTAGACATTTTGCATTGTTGGTTTAGGAATTATGTTGGAATACATTTTTATTGCTTTTTTCGCATTATCTCAGAATTTTAAGAACATTACTGTCATATTGAGTAAAAAAAAAAATACTTTTTGTGTTTGCAAGCCTTAAGAAAGCATATTTTTCAAGGAAAACTCCCAAGGATCCATTATTTCAAACATTATTAGCCATTTTGCATGAGTAGTTTAGGAGTTATGATTAAAAAACTGTCATATTGAGTGTGACGTTTACTTTCATAAAGAGTAAAACCTAATTTTTGTTTTTGCAAACTTTACTAAATCAACTGATTCTAGTAAAACTCACATGGATTCAATAATACAGGCATTTTTACACATTTTGCAATGTTGGTTTAGAAATTATGATTGAAGAATTTTTTTTTGCTTTTTTCGCATTATCTCAGGAATTGAAGAACATTACTGTCATATTGAGTAAAAAAATACTTTTTGTGTTTGCAAGCCTTAAGAAAGCATATGTTTCGAGGAAAACTCCCAAGGATCCATTATTTCAAACATTATTAGCCATTTTGCATGAGTAGTTTAGGAGTTATGATTAAAAAACTGTCATATTGAGTGTGACAGTTTACTTTCCTAAAGAGTAAAACCTAATTTTTGTTTTTGCAAACCTTACTAAAACAACTGATTCTAGTAAAACTCACATGGACATAATATTACAGAATTTTTTAGACATTTCGCATTGTTGGTTTAGGAATTATGTTGGAATACATTTATTGCTTTTTTTCGCATTATCTCAGATTTTTAAGAACATTACTGTCATATTGAGTAAAAAACTAGTTTTTGTGTTTTCAAGCCTTAAAAAAGCATATGTTTTGAGTAAAACTCACAAGAATGCATTATTTCAGGCAATATTAGCTCATTTTTATGTGTAGTTTAGGAGTTATGTTTAATTTACTGTCATATTGAGTGTACATTGTCATGGTGAAAAAAACCCACTTTTTTTAATTGCAAACCTTTCAAACACAACTGATTCTAGTAAAACATACATTGATTCAATATTACAGGCATTTTTACACATTTTGCATGTTTGGTTTAGGAATTATAATGGAATACATTTTTTTTTTGCTTTTTTCGTAATTATCTCAGGATTTTAAGAACATTACTGTCATATTGAGTAAAAAACTACTTTTTGTGTTTGCAAGATTTAAAAAAGCATATGTTTCGAGGAAAACTCCTAAGGATGCATTATTTCAGGCATAAATAGCCATTTTGCTTGTGTGGATTAGGAGTTTTTAAATAACTGTCATATTGCGTGTGGCTGTTAGTTACCTAATTTTTGTATTTTTAAACCTGAAAACCTCCTGATTCTAGTAAAATTCACAAAGATACAATATTACAGGCATTTTTAGACATAATGCAGGTTTGGTTTTGGAGTTAGGTTTATAACTTTTCATATTTAGTATGACAGTTATACTGTCATATTAAGTAAAAAAAAAAAAAAAGACGTGTCTTTGCAAACCTTACAAAATATTTTTTTCCAGTAAAACTCACAAAGATACATTTCTCTTATTAGCCATTTTGCATGTGTGGTTTCGGAATTATGTTTAAATAACTGTCAGATACAGAGACAGAGACAGTATACATGGGGAAGGCGTGGCGCAGTTGGGAGAGTGGCCGTTCCAGCAACCTGAGGGTTCTTGGTTCGATCCCCACCTTCTACCAACCTCGTCACGTCTGTTGCGTCCTTGAGGGAGACACTTTACCCTTGCTCCTGATGGGTTGTGGTTAGGGCCTTGCATGCCAGCTTCCGCCATGAGTGTGTGAATGTGTGTGTGAATGGATGAATGTAAAAATAGTGTCAAAGCGCTTTGTGTACCTTGAAGGTAGAAAAGCGCTATACAAGTATAGCCCATTTACCATAGTGAGTAAAACCAAATGTTTGTATTTACAAACCTTACAAAAACAACCCATTCTAGTAAAAGTCACACAGATACAATATTGTAGGCATTTTTAGACATAATGCATGTTTGGTTTTGGAGTTATGTTTATATAACCTCCTTTCTGAGCCGCCACCTTATCGTGGTAGAGGTGTTTGCGGGGCCCACTGATCCTAGGAGCTATGCTGTCTGTGGGCTTCTATGCCCCCTCGTAGGCTCTCCCAAGACAAATAGGTCCTAGGTGAGGGATCAGACAAAGAGCAGCTCAAAGACCTTTATGAAAAGTACAAATAGAGGTCCTAGATTTTTCCTCGCCCGGCGCGGGTCACCGTGGCTCCCCTGTGGAGCCAGGCCCAGAGGTGGGGCACGATGGTGAGCGCCTGTTGGCTGGCTCAGCTCAATGAAGCAACGTGGTTCCCTCCACCAATGGGCTCACCACTCATGGGCTGGGTTATAGAGGTCGGGTGCTGAGCGGCAGCCGAAGGCAGGGCACTTGGCGGTCCGATCATCGGCTACATAAGCTAGCTCTTCTGACGTGAAATTAAAAGTTAAAGTTAAAGTACCAATGATTGTCACACACACACACTAGGTGTGGCGAGACTATTCTCTGCATTTGACCCATCACCCTTGATCACCCCCTGGGAGGTGAGGGGAGCAGTGGGCAGCAGCGGTGGCCGCGCCCGGGAATAATTTTTGGTGATTTAACCCCCAATTCCAACCCTTGATGCTGAGTGCCAAGCAGGGAGGTAATGGGTCCCATTTTTATAGTCTTTGGTATGACTCGGCCGGGGTTTGAACTCACAACCTACCGATCTCAGGGCGGACACTCTAACCACTAGGCCACTGAGTAGGTTGCTAGGCCACTAAATGTCACCTCGCTGGGAGGGAAGGAGCCTGAGCTGATGTGCGAGGTGGAGAAGTTCCGGCTAGATATAGTTGGACTCACTTCGACGCACAGGAACCTGTTCTCTCGAGAGGGGCTGGACTCTCTTCCACTATGGCGTTGCAAGCAATGAGAGGCTGGGGTGGCAATTCTTGTTGTCCCCCCGGCTCAAAGACAAGAGTATGGGGTATCGGACTGTCTGATTGTGGCGGGTCGCTCCCTGTATGATCAGTGTAGGGCAGCCTTGGTCCGCCAAGGCTGCCCTTTGTCACCGATTCTGTTGTTAACTTTTATGGACAGAATTGCAGTCATGGCGTTGAGGGGATCCGGTTTGGTGGTTGCAGGATTAGGTCTCTGCTTTTTGCAGTTGATGTGGTCCTGATGGCTTCAACTGGCCAGGATCTCTAGCTCTCATTGGATGGCCGAGTATGAAGCGACTGGGATGAGAATCAGCACCTCCAAGTCCGAGTCCATGGTTCTCGCCCGGTAAAGGGTGGGGTGCCATTTCCAGGTTGAGGTGGCGATGGCACATACTAGATGGCCCCAAGTGGAGGAGTTCAACTACCTAGGAGTCTTGTTCACGAGTGAGGGAAGAGTGGATCATGAGATCCACAGGCGGATCGGTGCGGCGTCTTCAGTAATGAGGACGCTATATTGATCCATTGTGGTGAAGAAGGAGCTGAGCCAGAATTAAAAGCTCTAAATTTACCGGTCGATCTACATTCTCATCCTGCACCTATGGTCATGGTTATGACCGAAAAGACAAGATCCCGGGTACAAGCGGCCAAATTGAGTTTCCTCCGCCGGGTGGCGGGTCTCTCCCTTAGAGATAGGATAAGAAGCTCTGTCATCCGGGAGGAACTCAGAGTAAAGCGCTGCTCCTCCACATTGAGAGGAGCCAGATGAGGTGGTTCGGGCATCTGCTCAGGATGCCACCCGAACACCTCCCTCGGGAGGCGTTTAGGGCAAGTCCGACCGGCAGGAGGCCACGGGGAAGACCCAGGACACATTGGGAAGATTTTGTCTCCAGGCTGGCCTGGGAACGCCTCAGGATCCCCCGAGAAGAGCTGGAAGAAGTGGCTGGGGAGAGGGAAGTCTGGGCTTCTCTGTTTAGGCTGCTTCCCCCGCAACCCGACCTCGGTTAAGCGGAAGAAAATGGATGGATTTAGTAACGACAACAAAAAATGCCCATCCATCCATTTTCTACCGCTTATTCCCTTTTGGGGTGGCAGGGGGCGCTGGAGCCTATCTCAGCTACAATCGGGCGGAAGGCGGGGTACACCCGCCACCTCATCGCAAAAAATAATTCTAGTAAAACTCACATTGATACAATTTTACAGGTATTTTTAGACATATTGCATGTTTGGTTTTGGAATTATGTTTATATAACTTTCATATGTATTAGACAGTTATACTGTCATCTTGAGTAAAACTAACTTGTGTCTTTACAAACATTACAAACTATGTTTTTCCAGTAAAACTCACAAAAATAATGTTTTCCAGGCATTATTAGACATTTTTCATGTGTGGTTTAGGAAATATGTTTAAATAACTGTCATATTGAATGTGGCAGTTATACTGTTATTATGTGTAAAACCAAATTTTTGTATTTGCAAACCTTACAAAAACAACTGATTCTAGTAAAACTCACATAGATTCAATATTACAGGCATTTTTAGACATTTCACATGTTTGAATACATTTTTATTGCTTTTTTCGTTAGGGCAAGTCCGATCGGCAGGAGGCCACGGGGAAGACCCAGGACACATTGGGAAGACTATGTCTCAGGCTGGCCTGGGAACGCCTCGGGATCCCCCGAGAAGAGCTGGACAAAGTGGCTGGGGCTTCTCTGCTTAGGCTGCTGCCCCCGCAACCCGACCTCGGATAAGCGGAAGAAAATGGATGGATTTAGTATGACAGTTATACTGTCATATTGAGTAAAAAAACTATTTTTCATAGATTCAATATTACAGGCATCTTTAGATGGATTGCATGTTTGGTTTTGGAGATATGTTTATACAACTTTCATATTTAGTATGTCAGTTATACTGTCATATTGAGTAAAAAAAAAAAACTTGTGTCTGCAAACCTTACAAAAGATTATTATTCTAGTAAAACTAACAAAGATACATTTTTCCAAGCAATATTAGCATTTGTTGTTTTGGAGTTATAATGCTTGCGTTGAGAGGCGACGGGCTCGGGTGGCAATTCTTGTTGCCCCCCGGCTCAAAGCCTGCACGTTGGAGTTCAATCCAGTGGACCAGTGGGTAGCTTTCCTCCGCCTTCTGGGTGGGGGGACGGGTCCTGACTGTTGTTTGGCCTTACGCGCCAAACGGCAGCTCAGAGTACCCACCCTTTTTGGATTCACTCGAGGGAGTACTGGAAAGTGCTCCACCGGGTGATTCCCTCGTTCTACTGGGGGCCTTCAACGCTCATCTTGGCAACAACAGTGAAACCTGGAGAGGCGTGATTGGGAAGAATGGCCGCCCGGATCTGAACCCGAGTGGTGTTTTGTTATTGGACTTTTGTGCTCGTCACAGATTGTCAATAACAATAACAACAATATGACAGTATAACTGTCATACTAAATATGAAAGTTGTAAAAACATAACTCCAAAACCAAACAAGCAATCCGTCTAAAAATGTAATATTCAATCTATGTGAGTTTTACCAGAATCAGGTATTTTGGTAAGGTTTACAATTACAAAAATTAGGTTTTACTCATGACAGTATACCTGCCACATTCAATTTGACATTTATTTAAACATAACTCCTAAACCACACATGCACAATGGCTAATAATACCTGGGGAAATGTCTCTTTGTGAGTTTTACTAGAAAAAATATATTGTGTAAGGTTTGTAAAGACACAAGTTAGTTTTTTTTACTCAATATAACAGTATAGCTGTCATACTATATATAAATAAATAAATAAATAAATGGGTTGTAATTGTATAGCGCTTTTCTACCTTCAAGGTACTCAAAGCGCTTTGACACTACTTCCACATTTACCCATCACACACTGATGGAGGGAGCTGCCATGCAAGGCGCTAAACAGCACCCATCAGGAGCAAGGGTGAAGTGTCTTGCTCAGGACACAACGGACATGACGAGGTTGGTACTAGGTGGGGATTGAACCAGGGACCCTCGGGTCGCGCACGGCCATTCTTCCACTGCGCCAAACATTACTCCAAAACCAAACATGTATTACCGTATTTTCCGCACTATAAGGCGCACCTAAAAACCACAAATTTTCTCAAAAGCTGACAGTGCGCCTTATAACCCGGTGCGCTTTATATATGGATAAATATTAAGATTTATTTTCATAAAGTTTCGGTCTCGTAACTACGGTAAACAGCCGCCATCTTTTTTCCCGGTAGAACAGGAAGCGCTTCTTCTTCTACGCAAGCAACCGCCAAGGTAAGCACCCGCCCCCATAGAACAGGAAGCGCTTCTTCTTCTACTGTAAGCAACCACCCGCCCGCGTAGAAGAAGAAAAAGCGCGCGGATATTACCGTACGGTACGTTTCATTTCCTTTGTGTGTTTACATCTGTAAAGACCACAAAATGGCTCCTACTAAACGACAGGGATCCGGTTCATGAAAAGACGCAATCTCTCCATCCGCACACGGATTACTATTTCACAGCAACTGATATTCCTGTGAACCGCACTGTGGATACAACGGGAGCACGTACGGTGAATATTCGCACCACAGGGAATGAGAAGTCATCCTTCACTGTGGTTCTAGCTTGCCATGCTAATGGCCAGAAACTTCCACCCATGGTGATATTCAAAAGGAAGACCTTGCCAAAAGAGACCTTTCCAGCCGGCGTCATCATAAAAGCTAACTCGAAGGGATGGATGAAGAAAAGATGAGCGAGTGGTTAAGGTAAGTTTAAGTTTACGCGAAGAGGCCGGGTGGCTTTTTTCACGCAACTTCGTCCATGTTGATATACGATTCCATGCGCGCCCACATCACGCTGGTTTTAATATATTATTAAAGTTTGACTGACCTATTTGACTGTTTTTTTGACATTCCTTTAGCGCAGTTAGATGCGGCTTACAACACGGGGCGGCTTATAGGTGGACAATGTTTTGAAATATGCCGTTCATTGAAGGCGCGGCTTATAACCCAGGGCGCCTTATGGTGCGGAAAATACGGTATGTCTAAAAATGCCTGTAATATTGTATCTGTGTGAGTTTTACTAGAATCAGTTGTTTTTGTAAGGTTTTCAAATACCAAAATTAGGTTTTATTTACTTTGACAGTTATTTAAACATAACTCCTAAACAACAAATGCAAAATAGCTAATAATGCTTGGAGAGATGTATCGTTGTTATAGCGAGCCTGCTGACCAACAGCATCTCTGTCTGGACTGGAGCCTGCAGTGCCTCAGACTGGAAGTATCTCCAGAGAGTGGTGAGGACGGCGGAAAAGATCATCAGGACTCCTCTTCCTCCTATCCAGGAGATCGCAAAAAGCGCTGCCTGACCAGGGCTCAGAAAATTTGCAAAGACTCCTCCCACCCCCACCAAGGACTGTTTTCACTGCTGGACTCTAGAAAGAGGTTCCGCAGCCTCCGAAGCAGAACCTCCAGCTTCTTCCCTCAGGCCGTAAGACTCTTGAACGCATCATAATTAAATTATTTCCTCAACTCCCCTCAAAATGAATTAACTCGCTGGAATGAAATAAAAAATATAACATACACCCATAAACGTGGGCGCATGTGGAAAAAGTGCAATATATTTATCTGCACAGTAATCTATTTATCTATTTTTTATATATTTATATATATTTATTTATTATATATATATATATATATATATGTATATATATATATATATAGTATTTATATATTATTTATATATATTTATGTATCGAAATATGCACCTTATTGCTTTTTTATCCTGCACTACGACATTTCGTTCTTATCTGTGCTGTAAAGTTCAAATTTGAATGACAATAAAAAGAAAGTCTAAGTCTAAGTCTAAGTCTTTACTAGAATAACGATCTTTTGTAAGGTTTGCAAAGACACAAGTTAGGTTTTTTTTTACTCAATGGTAATATACAGTATAACTGTCATACTAAATATGAAAGTTGTATAATCAAAACTCCAAAACCAAACATGCAATCCGTCTAAAATGCATGTAATATTGAATCTATGTGAGTTTTACCAGAATCAGGTATTTTGGTAAGGTTTACAATTACAAACATTAGGTTTCACTCATAATGACAGTATAACTGCCACATTCAATTTGACATCTATTTAAACATAACTCCTAAACCACACATGCACAATGGCTATTAATGCCTGGAGAAATGTCTCTTTGTGAGTTTTACTGGAAAAAAAATATTTCGTAATGTTTGTACCGACACAAGTTAGTTTTTTTTACTCAATATGACAGTGTTACTGTCATACTAAACATGAAAGTTATATAAACATAACTCCAAAACCAAACATGCATTATCTCTAAAAATGCCTGTAATTTAAAAGTTAAAAAGTTAAAGTACCAATGATTGTCACACACACACTAGGTGTGGCGAAATTATTCTCTGCATTTGACCCATCACCCTTGATCACCCCCTGGAGGTGAGGGGAGCAGTGGGCAGCAGCGGTGGCCGCGCCCGGGAATCATTTTGGTGATTTAACCCCCAATTCCAACCCTTGATGCTGAGTGCCAAGCAGGGAGGTAATGGGTCCCATTTTTTTAGTCTTTGGTATGACTCGGCCGGGGTTTGAACTCCCAACCTATCGATCCCAGGACGGACACTCTAACCACTAGGCCACTGAGTAGGTGGCCTAGTGTAATTTTGTATCCATGTGAGTTTTACTAGAATCAGTTGTTTTTGTAAGGTTTGCAAATACAAAATATGGGTTTTACTCACAGTATAATGTCACACTCAATCTGACAGTTATTTAAACATAACTCCTAAACCACACATGCCAAATGGCTAATAATGCCTGGAGAAATGTCTCTTTGTGAGTTTTTCAGGAAAAAAACCATTTTGTAAGGTTTGTAAAGACACAAGTTAGTTTTTATTACTCAATATGACAGTATTACTGTAATACTAAATATGAAAGTTATATAAACACAACTCCAAAATCAAACATGCATCATGTCTAAAAATGCCTGCAATATTGCATCCATGTGAGTTTTACTAGAATCAGTTGTTTTTGTAAGGTTTTTGCAAATACAAAAATTAGGTTTTACTCACTATGACAGTTATTTAAACATAACTCCTAAACAACAAATGCAAAATGACTAATAATGCTTGGAGAAATGTATCTTTGTTAGATTTACTAGAAAAAATATATTTTGTAAGTTAGTTTTTTTTACTTAATATGACAGTATAACTGTCATACTAAATCCATCCATTTTCTTCCGCTTATCCGAGGTCCGGTTGCAGGGGCAGCAGCCTAAGCAGAGAAGCCCGGACTTCCCTATCCCCAACCACTTCGTCCAGCTCTTCTCGGGGGATCCCGAGGCGTTCGACAGCCCAGCCGGGAGACATAGTCTTCCCAATGTGTCCTGGGTCTTCCCCGCGGCCTCCTGCCCGTCGGACTTGCCCTAATGAAAAAAGCAATACAAATGTATTCAAACACAACTCTAAACCAAACATGTAAAATGTCTAAAAATGCCTGTAAAATTGAATCTATGTTTTACTAGAATCAGTTGTTTTTATAAGGTTTGCAAATACAAAATGAGGTTTTACACATAATGACAGTATAACTGCCACACTCAATATGACAGTTATTTAAACATAACTCCTAAACCACACATGAAAAATGTCTGATAATGCGTGAAGAAATGTATCTTTGTGATTTTTATTAGAAACGTTTTCTTTTGTGAGGTTTGCAAAGACACAAGTTAGTTTTTTTTACTCAATATGACAATATGACACTCACTATGACAGTTATTTAAACATAACTCCTAAACTCATACTTGCCAACATTGAGACCTCCGATTTCAGGATGTGGGGGTGGGGAAGGCATGGTCGGGGGTGGGGTGGGGGCGTGGTTGGGTGTGTGGTTAAGAGGGGAGGAGTATATTTAGAGCTAGAATTTACCAAGTCAAGTATTTCATATATATATATATATATATTTATATATATATAAAAAAACTTGACTTTCAGTGAATTCTAGCTATATATATATATATATATATATATATATATATATATATATATATATATATATATATATATATATATATATATATATATATGTATGTGTGGGGAAAAAAATCACAAGACTACTTCATCTCTACAGGCCTGTTTCATGAGGGGTTCCCTCAATCATCAGGAGATATAAGACATATATCAATCAATCAATCAATCAATGTTTATTTATATAGCCCTAAATCACAAGTGTCTCAAAGGGCTGCACAAGCCACAACGACATCCTCGGCATAGCCCACATAAGGGCAAGGAAAAACTCACCCCAGTGGGACGTCGATGTGAATGACTATGAGAAACCTTGGAGAGGACCGCATATGTGGGTAACCCCCCCCCCCCCCCCCCCCCCTCTAGGGAGACCGAATGCAATGGATGTCGAGTGGGTCTAACATAATATTGTGAGAGTCCAGTCCATAGTGGATCCAGCATAACAGTAAGAGTACAGTCCACAGTGGGGTCAGCAGGAAACCATCCCGAGCGGAGACGGGTCAGCAGCGCAGAGATGTTCCCAACCGATATACAGGCGAGCGGTCCACCCCGGGTCCCGACCCCGGACAGCCAGCACCCCATCCATGGCCACCGGATCTGTGTGTCTCCCCTTCCACAAGGGATAGGGGGGAGCAGAGGAGAAAAGAAAAGAAACGGCAGATCAACTGGTCTAAAAAAGGGGGGCTATTCAAAGGTTAGAGTATACAAATGAGTTTTGAGATGGGACTTAAATGTTTCTACTGAGGTAGCATCTCTAACTGTTACCGGGAGGGCATTCCATAGTGCTGGAGCCCGAATAGAAAACGCTCTACAGCCCGCAGACTTTTTTTGGGCTCTGGGAATCACTAATAAGCCGGAGTTCTTTGAACGCAGATTTCTTGCCGGGACATATGGTACAATACAATCGGCAAGATAGGCTGGAGCTAGACCGTGTAGTATTTTATACGTAAGTAGTAAAACCTTAAAGTCGCATCTTAAGTGCACAGGAAGCCAGTGCAGGTGAGCCAGTATAGGCGTAATATGATCAAACTTTCTTGTTCTTGTCAAAAGTCTAGCAGCCGCATTTTGTACCAACTGTAATCTTTTAATGCTAGACATAGGGAGACCCGAAAATAATACGTTACAGTAATCGAGACGAGACGTAACGAACGCATGAATAATGATCTCAGCGTCGCTAGTGGACAAAATGGAACGAATTTTAGCGATATTACGGAGATGAAAGAAGGCCGTTTTAGTAACACTCTTTATGTGTGACTCAAAGGAGAGAGTTGGGTCGAAGATAATACCCAGATTCTTTACTGAGTCGCTTTGTGTAATTGTTTGGTTGTCAAATGTTAAGGTGGTATCATCAAATAAATGTCGGTGTTTAGCAGGACCGATAATCAGCATTTCCGTTTTCTTAGTGTTGAGTTGCAAGAAGTTAGCGGACATCCATTGTTTAATTTCATTAAGACACGCCTCCAGCTGACTACAATCCGGCGTGTTGGTCAGCTTTAGGGGCATGTAGAGTTGGGTGTCATCAGCATAGCAATGAAAGCTAACACCGTATTTGCGTATGATGTCGCCTAGCGGCAGCATGTAAATACTAAAGAGTGCAGGGCCAAGAACCGAACCTTGGGGGACTCCGCACGTTACCTTAACATAGTCCGAGGTCACATTGTTATGGGAGACGCACTGCATCCTGTCAGTAAGATAAGAGTTAAACCACGACAAGGCTAAGTCTGACATACCAATACGTGTTTTGATACGCTCTAATAAAATGTTATGATCGACGGTATCGAAAGCAGCGCTAAGATCAAGAAGCAGCAACATAGATGACGCATCAGAATCCATCGTTAGCAGTAGATCATTAGTCATTTTTGCGAGGGCTGTCTCCGTAGAGTGATTTGCCCTGAAACCGGATTGAAAAGGTTCACAGAGATTGTTAGACATTAAGTGTTCATTTAGCTGCTGTGCGACAATTTTTTCGAGGATTTTCGAGATAAACGGAAGGTGGGACACCGGCCGGTAGTTTACCATGAGGTCAGGATCGAGGTTAGGTCTTTTGAGCAAAGGATGAATAACCGCTTTTTTGAATGCTAGTGGAACAGTGCCAGAGGAAAGTGATAAGTTTATAATATTTAGCACTGATGGACCTAATAATACAAAAAGCTCCTTAATAAGTTTCCCAGGAAATGGGTCAAGTAAACATGTTGTTTGTTTTGTCCCCTTAACACATCTTAACAATTCCTCTAATGTTATTTCATCAAAGAGAGAGAAACTATTTTGGAGGGCGGTATCCTTCGTAGATACAGTCGTATCTGTGTTAATAGAACCCAGTTGTAGCTGCGATGCATTGTCTTTAATCTCCTTTCTAATGAGTTCAATTTTCTTATTAAAGAAATTCATAAAATCATCTGCTGAGTGGGTGGAGCTACTGGGAGGAGTCCCTTGTTGGGTTAGCGATGCTACTGTACTAAACAAAAATTGCGGATCATTTTTGTTGAGGTGGATGAGATTTGAGTAATATTTAGCTTTAGCTAGGGTAAGCATGTGTTTATAAGTTATTAAACTATCACTCCATGCTTGATGGAAAACCTCAAGTTTAGTAGCGCGCCATTTGCGTTCCAGCTTTCTACATGATAATTTATGGGCTCTAGTTTCTTCTGTAAACCATGGGGTGCGCCTTTTAGGGGCTCCTTTAAGCTTTAGCGGTGCTATACTATCAATGGTGTCCCGCAGGGCGTCGTTAAAGTTGTTAGTGAGGTTATCAATAGAGCCGACATAATTTGGGAATGGTGCCATTACCGAAGGCAGTAGGCCAGCAAGAGTCATCGTTGTGGCAGCATTAATGTTGCGGCTGCTATAGTAGTTATTATTATTAGTTTGTTGACAATGAGTCAGAACTTCGAATTTTATAAGGTAATGATCGGACATTACTTTAGTATACGGGAGTATCGTAACTTTGGAGGTGGTGACACCCCTGACCAGCACTAGATCTATCGTATTTCCGTTGCGATGCGTAGGTTCATTTATTATTTGTGAAAGACCACAGCTATCAATTATAGTCTGGAGCGCCATGCACTGAGGGTCCGATGGGGTATTCATATGGATATTAAAGTCCCCCATTATGATTATATTGTCGGCGTGCGTCACTAAATCAGCAACGAACTCTGAAAATTCACTGATGAAGTCCGAATTGGGTCCTGGGGGGCGGTAGATAACAGCCAGGTGGAGAGGCAGCGGTGTGACAAACCTCATAGTAAGCATCTCAAACGAGTTATATTTATTATTTAGGTTCGGGGTAAGATTAAAGTTTTTATTGTGGATGAGTGCAACTCCCCCACCCCTTTTAATGGGACGGGCAATATGCGCTCCCGCATAGCCAGGAGGAGACGCCTCACCCAGCGCAAAGAAATCATCTGGTTTGAGCCAGGTCTCGGCGAGACCAATAACGTCAAGATTATTGTCTCTAATGACCTCATTCACTAATAACGTTTTGGAAGATAATGATCTTATGTTTAAGAAGCCCATATTATAGGTAGTGGGCTGTTTTGAGGAGTTTTTGTTGAAATTATCCGTAGTAGCAATATTAATAATGTTGTGTTTATTATGTGTAGTGCAATTTAAATAATTTCGACCAAAACTAGGAATTGATATGACGGGAATTTTCCGATTGTTTGCTTGATGTTGTGATAAACCGAACGCATCATAACTTGCCACCTCAGTAGAGTGCATGTCTACTTTTGACACAGAAAAAACATTTTTGAGTTGTGTATTGTTCTAAAATAGTTGCTATGTGTGCAGGTATTATCCAGCCTGGCGCTGGCTAGTTCTATTTTAACAAACTTCTCACCCGGACTAGCGCTTCTTTGAGGATTAGCCTTTCGCTTTGTTGTTAGCCCCGCTCGGCATCCCCGCTTCTGCTTCCGCCCACACCGCTTACGTGTCTTCCGTTGACGGTCCTCGCTGGCACTTAACTCCGCTGCTTTCGAGGCCGCTGGATGTAGCCGGCGAAGAATCCCCATGCTAGCGAGGAGGTCGAAAGTACCCGCATCTTTCAGCCTATAACGGCCCGATCTATCCACATCCAGAATCGTCTGTCGGTCGTATCTGATCACGAAGTGTCCACGCTATGAGCCAGCCATGAAATAGACAGAATTGACGGGTATTTTTGCCAAATCGCTCTACACTTCCAAGAGCGTCTGCAAGCCGCTGCCATCAGGGCGCCGCCATCTTGGCTGAATATATATATATACAGGTAAAAGCCAGTAAATTAGAATATTTTGAAAAACTTGATTTATTTCAGTAATTGCATTCAAAAGGTGTAACTTGTACATTATATTTATTCATTGCACACAGACTGATGCATTCAAATGTTTATTTCATTTAATTTTGATGATTTGAAGTGGCAACAAATGAAAATCCAAAATTCCGTGTGTCACAAAATTAGAATATTACTTAAGGCTAATACAAAAAAGGGATTTTTAGAAATGTTGGCCAACTGAAAAGTATGAAAATGAAAAATATGAGCATGTACAATACTCAATACTAGGGTTGGAGCTCCTTTTGCCTCAATTACTGCGTTAATGCGGCGTGGCATGGAGTCGATGAGTTTCTGGCACTGCTCAGGTGTTATGAGAGCCCAGGTTGCTCTGACAGTGGCCTTCAACTCTTCTGCGTTTTTGGGTCTGGCATTCTGCATCTTCCTTTTCACAATACCCCACAGATTTTCTATGGGGCTAAGGTCAGGGGAGTTGGCGGGCCAATTTAGAACAGAAATACCATGGTCCGTAAACCAGGCACGGGTAGATTTTGCGCTGTGTGCAGGCGCCAAGTCCTGTTGGAACTTGAAATCTCCATCTCCATAGAGCAGGTCAGCAGCAGGAAGCATGAAGTGCTCTAAAACTTGCTGGTAGACGGCTGCGTTAACCCTGGATCTCAGGAAACAGAGTGGACCGACACTAGCAGATGACATGGCACCCCAAACCAGCCTAGAAATTCTGTCCATAAAGGTTATGAACAGAATCGGTGACAAAAGGCCGCCTTGGCGGAGTCCAACCCTCACTGGAAACGGGTCCGACTTACTGCCGGCAATGCGGACCAAGCTCTGACTCTTGCAAAGGGAGCGAACCGCCACAATAAGACAGTCCGTTACCCCATACTCTCTAAGCACTCTCCACAGGACTTCCAGGGGTAAATGGTCGAATGCCTTCTCCAAGTCCATAAAGCACATGTAGACTGGTTGGGCAAACTCACATGCACCCTCAAGGACCCTGCCGAGAGTATAAAGCTGGTCCGCAGTTCCACGACCAGGACGTAAACCACACTGTTCCTCCTGAATCCGAGGTTTGACTATCCGGCGTAGCCTCTTCTCCAGTACACATGAATAGACCTTACCGGGAAGACTGAGGAGTGTGATCTCACGATAGTTGAAACACACCCTCTGGTTCCCCTTCTTAAAGAGAGGAACCACCACCCCGGTCTCCCAATCCAGAAGTACCGCACCCGATGTCCACGCGATGTTGCAGAGTCTTGTCAACCAAGACAGCCCCACAGCATCCAGAGCCTTAAGGAACTCCGGACAGATCTCATCCACCCCCAGGGCGTTGCCATTGAGGAGCTTTTTAACTACCTTGGCATCCTCAGCCCCAGAAATAGGAGAGCCCACCACAGATTCCCCAGGCACTGCTTCCTCATAGGAAGACATGTTGGTGGGATTAAGGAGGTCTTCGAAGTATTCCCTCCACCGATCAATAACAGCTGCAGTAGAGGTCAGCAGCGCACCATCCTCACCATACACGGTGTTACAGTGCACTGCTGCCCCCCCTTGAGCCGGCGGATGGTGGTCCAGAATCGCTTCGAAGCCGTCTGGAAGTCGTTTTCCATGGCTTCTCCAAACTCCTCCCATGTCCGAGTTTTTGCCTCTGCGACCGCTGAAGCCGCACTTCGCTTGGCCTGTCGGCTGCCTCTGGAGTCCCATGAGCCTAAAGGACCCGATAGGCTCTTTCTTCAGCTTGACGGCATCCCTCACTGCTGGTGTCCACCAGCGGGTTCTAGGATTACCGCCACGACAGGCACCAAACTCCTTGCGGCAACAGCTCCAATCAGCCGGCTCGACAAGAGAGGCACGTAACAAGGTCCACTCAGACTCAATGTCCAGCGCCTCGCTCGTGACATGTTCAAAGTTCTTCCGGAGGCGTTCCCAGCAAACCCTCACAATGCGTTTGGGCCTGCCGGTCTGTCAGGCATCCTCCCCCAAAATTATTTTTGTGAGTTTTACTGGAAAAACATAGTTTGTAATGTTTGTAAAGACACAAGTTAGTTTTACTCAAGATGACAGTATAACTGTCATAATACATATGAAAGTTATATAAACATAATTCCAAAACCAAACATGCATTATGTCTAAAAATACCTGTAAAATTGTATCCATGTGAGTTTTACTATAATCATTTTTTGCGATGAGATGGCGATGGTGTACCCCACCTTCCGCCCGATTGTAGCTGAGATAGGCTCCAGCGCCTCCTGCCACCCCAAAAGGGAATAAGCGGTAGAAAATGGATAGATGGGCATTTTTTGTTGTCGTTACTAAATCCATCCATTTTCTTCCGCTTAACCGAGGTCGGGTTGCAGGGGCAGCAGCCTAAACAGAGAAGCCCAGACTTCCCTCTCCCCAGCCACTTCTTCCAGCTCTTCTCGGGGGATCCTGAGGCGTTCCCAGGCCAGCCGGGAGACATAATCTTCCCAATGTGTCCTGGGTCTTCCCCGTGGCCTCCTGCCGGTCGGACTTGCCCTAAACACCTCCCTCGGGAGGCGTTCGGGTGGCATCCTGAGCAGATGCCCGAACCACCTCATCTGGCTCCTCTCAATGTGGAGGAGCAGCGCTTTACTCTGAGTTCCTCCAGGATGACAGAGCTTCTTATCCTATCTCTAAGGGAGAGACCCGCCACCCGAAGGAGGAAACTCTTGTCTTTGATCTTGTCTTTTCGGTCATAACCATGACCATGGGTGCAGGATGGGACTGTAGATCGACCGGTAAATTTAGAGCTTTTAATTCTGGCTCAGCTCCTTCTTCACCACAATGGATCGATATAGCGTCCTCATTCCTGAAGACGCTGCACCGATCCGCCTGTGGATCTCATGATCCACTCTTCCCTCACTCGTGAACAAGACTCCTAGGTACTTGAACTCCTCCACTTGGGGCCATCTAGTATGTGCCATCGCCTCCTCAACCTGGAAATGGCACCCCACCCTTTACCGGGCGAGAACCATGGACTCGGACTTGGAGGTGCTGACTCTCATCCCAGTCGCTTCATACTCGGCCATCCAATGAGAGCTGGAGATCCTGGCCAGTTGAAGCCATCAGGACCACATCAACTGCAAAAAGCAGAGACCTAATCCTGCAACCACCAAACCGGATCCCCTCAACGCCATGACTGCAATTCTGTCCATAAAAGTTAACAACAGAATCGGTGACAAAGGGCAGCCTTGGCGGGCCAAGGCTGCCCTACACTGATCATACAGGGAGCGACCCGCCACAATCAGACAGTCCGATACCCCATACTCTTGTCTTTGAGCCGGGGGGACAACAAGAAATGCCACCCCAGCCTCTCATTGCTTGCAACGCCATAGTGGAAGAGAGTCCAGCCCCTCTCGAGAGAACAGGTTCCTGTGCGTCGAAGTGAGTCCAACTATATCTAGCCGGAACTTCTCCACCTCGCACACCAGCTCAGGCTCCTTCCCTCCCAGCGAGGTGACATTTCACGTCAGAAGAGCTAGCTTATGTAGCCGATGATCGGACCGCCAAGTGCCCTGCCTTCGGCTACCGCTCAGCTCACACTATAACCCAGCCCATGAGTGGTGAGCCCATTGGAGGAGGGAACCACGTTGCTTCATTGAGCTGAGCCAGCCAACAGGCGCTCGCCATCGTGCCCCACCTCTGGGCCTGGCTCCACAGGGGAGCCACGGTAACCCGCGTCCGGGCGAGGAAAAATCTAGGACCTCGATTTGTACTTTTCATAAAGGTCTTTGAGCTGCTCTTTGTCTGATCCCTCACCTAGGACCTATTTGTCTTGGGAGAGCCTACGAGGGGGCATAGAAGCCCACAGACAGCATAGCTCCTAGGATCAGTGGGCTCCGCAAACTCCTCTACCACGAAAGGTGGCGGCTCAGAAAGGAGGTTTTATAAACATAACTCAAAAACCAAGATTAGGTTGTTTTTTTTCACCATGACAATGTACCCTCATCCATCCATCCATTTTTCTACCGCTTATTCTCTTTGGGGTCGCGGGGGGGCGCTGGAGCCTATCTCAGCTACAATCAGGCGGAAGGCGGTGTACACCCTGGACAAGTCGCCATCTCATCGCAGGGCCAACACAGATAGACAGACAACATTCACACTCACATTCACACACTAGGGCCAATTTGGTGTTGCCAATCAACCTATCCCCAGGTGCATGTCTTTGGAGGTGGGAGGAAGCCGGAGTACCCGGAGGGAACCCACGCAGTCACGGGGAGAACATGCAAACTCCACACAGAAAGATCCCGAGCCTGGGATTGAACCAAGGACTACTCAGGTCCTTCGTATTGTGAGGCAGACGCACTAACCCCTCTTCCACCGTGCTGCCCAATGTACACTCAATATGACAGTAAATTAAACATAACTCCTAAACTACACTTAAAAATGAGCTAATATTGCCTGAAATAATGCATTCTGTGAGTTTTACTCGAAACATATGCTTTTTTAAGGCTTGCAAACACAAAAAGTAGTTTTTACTCAATATGACAGTAATGTTCTTAAAATTCTGAGATAATGCGAAAAAAGCAAAAAAAAGTATTCCAACATAATTCCTAAACCAACATTGCGAAATGTCTAAAAATGCCTGTAATATTAAATCCATGTGAGTTTTACTAGAATCAGTTGTTTTAGTAAAGTTTGCAAAAACAAAAATTAGGTTTTACTCTTTATGAAAGTAAACGTCACACTCAATATGACAGTTTTTTAATCATAACTCCTAAACTACTCATGCAAAATTGCTAATAATGTTTGAAATAATGGATTCTTGGGTGTTTTCCTTGAAACATATGCTTTCTTAAGGCTTGCAAACACAAAAAGTATTTTTTTTTACTCAATATGACAGTAATGTTCTTAAAATTCCGAGATAATGCGAAAAAAGCAATACAAATGTATTCCAACATAATTCCTAAACCAACAATGCAAAATGTCTAAAAATGCCAGTAAGATTATATCCTTGTGAGTTTCACTAGAATCAGTGTTTTAGTAAGATTTGCAAAAGCAAAAATTAGGTTTTACTCTTTATGAAAGTAAACTGTCACACTCAATATGACAATTTTTTAATCATAACTCCTAAACCACTCATGCAAAATGGCTAATGATGTTTGAAATAATGGACCCTTGGGAGTTTTTCTCGAAACATATGCTTTCTTAAGGCTTGCAAACACAAAAAGTATTTTTTTACTCAATATGACAGTAATGTTCTTAAAATCCTGAGATAATGCGAAAAAAGCAATAAAAATGTATTCAATCATAATTTCTAAACTAAACATGCAAAATGTGTAAAAATGCCTGTAATATTGAGTCTATGTGAGTTTTACTAGAATCAGTTGATTTAGTAAAGTTTGCAAAAACAAAAATTAGGTTTTACTCTTTATGAAAGTAAACTGTCACACTCAATATGACAGTTTTTTAATCATAACTCCTAAACTACTCATGCAAAATGGCTAATAATGTTTGAAATAATGGATTATTGGGAGTTTTCCTCGAAACATTTGCTTTCTTAAGGCTTGCAAACACAAAAAGTATTTTTTTTTACCAATATGACAGTAATGTTCTTAAAATTCTGATATAATGCGAAAAAAGCAATAAAAATGTATTCCAACATAATTCCTAAATCAACAATGCAAAATGTCTAAAAATGCCAGTAATATTAAATCCATGTGCGTTTCACTAGAATCAGTTGTTTTAGTGAAGTTTGCAAAAACAAAAATTTGGTTTTACTCTTTATGAAAGTAAACTGTCACACTCAATATGACAATTTTTGAATCATAACTCCTAAACCACTCATGCAAAATGGCTAATAATGTTTGAAATAATGGATCCTTGGGAGTTTTCATTGAAACATATGCTTTCTTAAGGCTTGCAAACACAAAAAGTATTTTTTTACTCAATATGACAGTAATGTTCTTAAAATCCTGAGATAATGCGAAAAAAGCAATAAAAATGTATTCAATCATAATTTCTAAACTAAACATGCAAAATGTGTAAAAATGCCTGTATTATTGAATCCATGTGAGTTTTACTAGAATCAGTTGTTTTAGTGAAGTTTGCAAAAACAAAAATTAGGTTTTACTCTTTATGAAAGTAAACTGTCCCCTCAATATGACAGTTTTTTAATCATAACTCCTAAACTACTCATGCAAAATGGCTAATAATGTTTGAAATAATGGATTATTGGGAGTTTTCCTCGAAACATTTGCTTTCTTAAGGCTTGCAAACACAAAAAGTATTTTTTTTACCAATATGACAGTAATGTTCTTAAAATTCTGAGATAATGCGAAAAAAGCAATAAAAATGTATTCCAACATAATTCCTAAATCAACAATGCAAAATGTCTAAAAATGCCAGTATTAAATCCATGTGCGTTTCACTAGAATCAGTTGTTTTAGTGAAGTTTGCAAAAACAAAAATTAGGTTTTACTCTTTATGAAAGTAAACTGTCACACTCAATATGACAATTTTTGAATCATAACTCCTAAACCACTCATGCAAAATGGCTAATAATGTTTGAAATAATGGATCCTTGGGAGTTTTCCTTGAAACATATGCTTTCTTAAGGCTTGCAAACACAAAAAGTATTGTTTTACTCAAAATGACAGTAATGTTCTTAAAATTCTGAGATAATGCGAAAAAAGCAATAAAAATGTATTCCAACATAATTCCTAAACCAACAATGCAAAATGTCTAAAAATGCCAGTAATATTAAATCCATGTGAGTTTCATTAGAATCAGTTAATTTAGTAAGGTTTGCAAAAGCAAAAATTAGGTTTTACTCTTTATGAAAGTAAACTGTCACACTCAATATGACAATATTTAAATCATAACTCCTAAACCACTCATGCAAAATGGCTAATAATATTTGAAATAATGGATCCTTGGGATTTGTCCTCGAAACATATGCTTTCTTAAGGCTTGCAAACACAAAAAGTATTTTTTTACTCAATATGACAGTAATGTTCTTAAAATCCTGAGATAATGCGAAAAAAGCAATAAAAATGTATTCAATCATAATTTCTAAACTAAATATGTAAAATGTGTAAAAATGCCTGTATTATTGAATCCATGTGAGTTTTACTAGAATCAGTTGTTTTAGTATAGTTTGCAAAAACAAAAATTAGGTTTTACTCTTTATGAAAGTAAACTGTCACACTCAATATGACAATTTTTGAATCATAACTCCTAAACCACTCATGCAAAATGGCTAATAATGTTTGAAATAATGGATCCTTGGGAGTTTTCCTTGAAACATATGCTTTCTTAAGGCTTGCAAACACAAAAAGTATTTTTTTACTCAATATGACAGTAATGTTCTTAAAATCCTGAGATAATGCGAAAAAAGCAATAAAAATGTATTCAATCATAATTTCTAAACTAAACATGCAAAATGTGTAAAATTGCCTGTATTATTGAATCCATGTAAGTTTTACTAGAATCAGTTGTTTTAGTGAAGTTTGCAAAAACAAAAATTAGGTTTTACTCTTTATGAAAGTAAACTGTCCCACTCAATATGACAGTTTTTTAATCATAACTCCTAAACTACTCATGCAAAATGGCTAATAATGTTTGAAATAATGGATTATTGGGAGTTTTCCTCGAAACATTTGCTTTCTTAAGGCTTGCAAACACAAAAAGTATTTTTTTTTACCAATATGACAGTAATGTTCTTAAAATTCTGAGATAATGCGAAAAAAGCAATAAAAATGTATTCCAACATAATTCCTAAATCAACAATGCAAAATTTCTAAAAATGCAAGTAATATTAAATCCATGTGCGTTTCACTAGAATCAGTTGTTTTAGTAAGGTTTGCAAAAGCAAAAATTAGGTTTTACTCTTTATGAAAGTAAACTGTCACTCGATATGACAATTTTTTAATCATAACTCCTAAACTACTCATGCAAAATGGCTAATAATGTTTGAAATAATGGATTATTGGGAGTTTTCCTCGAAACATTTGCTTTCTTAAGGCTTGCAAACACAAAAAGTATTTTTTTTACCAATATGACAGTAATGTTCTTAAAATTATGAGATAATGCGAAAAAAGCAATAAAAATGTATTCCAACATAATTCCTAAATCAACATTGCAAAATGTCTAAAAATGCCAGTAATATTAAATCCATGTGCGTTTCACTAGAATCAGTTGTTTTAGTGAAGTTTGCAAAAACAAAAATTAGGTTTTACTCTTTATGAAAGTAAACTGTCACACTCAATATGACAATTTTTGAATCATAACTCCTAAACCACTCATGCAAAATGGCTAATAATGTTTGAAATAATGGATCCTTGGGAGTTTTCCTTGAAACATATGCTTTCTTAAGGCTTGCAAACACAAAAAGTATTTTTTTATTCAATATGACAGTAATGTTCTTAAAATCCTGAGATAATGCGAAAAAAGCAATAAAAATGTATTCAATCATAATTTCTAAACTAAATATGCAAAATGTGTAAAAATGCCTGTATTATTGAATCCATGTGAGTTTTACTAGAATCAGTTGTTTTAGTAAAGTTTGCAAAAACAAAAATTAGGTTTTACTCTTTATGAAAGTAAACTGTCCCACTCAATATGACAGTTTTTTAATCATAACTCCTAAACTACTCATGCAAAATGGCTAATAATGTTTGAAATAATGGATTATTGGGAGTTTTCCTCGAAACATTTGCTTTCTTAAGGCTTGCAAACACAAAAAGTATTTTTTTTTACCAATATGACAGTAATGTTCTTAAAATTCTGAGATAATGCGAAAAAAGCAATAAAAATGTATTCCAACATAATTCCTAAACCAACAATGCAAAATGTCTAAAAATGCCAGTAATATTAAATCCATGTGAGTTTCATTAGAATCAGTTAATTTAGTAAGGTTTGCAAAAGCAAAAATTAGGTTTTACTCTTTATGAAAGTAAACTGTCACACTCAATATGACAATATTTAAATCATAACTCCTAAACCACTCATGCAAAATGGCTAATAATATTTGAAATAATGGATCCTTGGGATTTGTCCTCGAAACATATGCTTTCTTAAGGCTTGCAAACACAAAAAGTATTTTTTTACTCAATATGACAGTAATGTTCTTAAAATCCTGAGATAATGCGAAAAAAGCAATAAAAATGTATTCAATCATAATTTCTAAACTAAATATGTAAAATGTGTAAAAATGCCTGTATTATTGAATCCATGTGAGTTTTACTAGAATCAGTTGTTTTAGTATAGTTTGCAAAAACAAAAATTAGGTTTTACTCTTTATGAAAGTAAACTGTCACACTCAATATGACAATTTTTGAATCATAACTCCTAAACCACTCATGCAAAATGGCTAATAATGTTTGAAATAATGGATCCTTGGGAGTTTTCCTTGAAACATATGCTTTCTTAAGGCTTGCAAACACAAAAAGTATTTTTTTACTCAATATGACAGTAATGTTCTTAAAATCCTGAGATAATGCGAAAAAAGCAATAAAAATGTATTCAATCATAATTTCTAAACTAAACATGCAAAATGTGTAAAATTGCCTGTATTATTGAATCCATGTGAGTTTTACTAGAATCAGTTGTTTTAGTGAAGTTTGCAAAAACAAAAATTAGGTTTTACTCTTTATGAAAGTAAACTGTCCCACTCAATATGACAGTTTTTTAATCATAACTCCTAAACTACTCATGCAAAATGGCTAATAATGTTTGAAATAATGGATTATTGGGAGTTTTCCTCGAAACATTTGCTTTCTTAAGGCTTGCAAACACAAAAAGTATTTTTTTTTACCAATATGACAGTAATGTTCTTAAAATTCTGAGATAATGCGAAAAAAGCAATAAAAATGTATTCCAACATAATTCCTAAATCAACAATGCAAAATTTCTAAAAATGCAAGTAATATTAAATCCATGTGCGTTTCACTAGAATCAGTTGTTTTAGTAAGGTTTGCAAAAGCAAAAATTAGGTTTTACTCTTTATGAAAGTAAACTGTCCCACTCAATATGACAGTTTTTTAATCATAACTCCTAAACTACTCATGCAAAATGGCTAATAATGTTTGAAATAATGGATTATTGGGAGTTTTCCTCGAAACATTTGCTTTCTTAAGGCTTGCAAACACAAAAAGTATTTTTTTTTACCAATATGACAGTAATGTTCTTAAAATTCTGATATAATGCGAAAAAAGCAATAAAAATGTATTCCAACATAATTCCTAAATCAACAATGCAAAATGTCTAAAAATGCCAGTAATATTAAATCCATGTGCGTTTCACTAGAATCAGTTGTTTTAGTGAAGTTTGCAAAAACAAAAATTAGGTTTTACTCTTTATGAAAGTAAACTGTCACACTCAATATGACAATTTTTGAATCATAACTCCTAAACCACTCATGCAAAATGGCTAATAATGTTTGAAATAATGGATCCTTGGGAGTTTTCCTTGAAACATATGCTTTCTTAAGGCTTGCAAACACAAAAAGTATTGTTTTACTCAAAATGACAGTAATGTTCTTAAAATTCTGAGATAATGCGAAAAAAGCAATAAAAATGTATTCCAACATAATTCCTAAACCAACAATGCAAAATGTCTAAAAATGCCACTAATATTAAATCCATGTGAGTTTCACTAGAATCAGTTGTTTTAGTAAAGTTTGCAAAAACAAAAATTAGGTTTTACTCTTTATGAAAGTAAACTGTCACACTCATTATGACAATTTTTGAATCATAACTCCTAAACCACTCATGCAAAATGGCTAATAATGTTTGAAATAATGGATTCTTGGGAGTTTTCATTGAAACATATGCTTTCTTAAGGCTTGCAAACACAAAAAGTATTTTTTTACTCAATATGACAGTAATGTTCTTAAAATCCTGAGATAATGCGAAAAAAGCAAAAAAAAATGTATTCAATCATAATTTCTAAACTAAACATGCAAAATGTGTAAAAATGCCTGTATTATTGAATCCATGTGAGTTTTACTAGAATCAGTTGTTTTAGTGAAGTTTGCAAAAACAAAAATTAGGTTTTACTCTTTATGAAAGTAAACGTCACACTCAATATGACAGTTTTTTAATCATAACTCCTAAACTACTCATGCAAAATGGCTAATAATGTTTGAAATAATGGATTATTGGGAGTTTTCCTCGAAACATTTGCTTTCTTAAGGCTTGCAAACACAAAAAGTATTTTTTTTACCAATATGACAGTAATGTTCTTAAAAATCTGAGATAATGCGAAAAAAGCAATAAAAATGTATTCCAACATAATTCCTAAATCAACAATGCAAAATGTCTAAAAATGCCAGTAATATTAAATCCATGTGCGTTTCACTAGGATCAGTTGTTTTAGTGAAGTTTGCAAAAACAAAAATTAGGTTTTACTCTTTATGAAAGTAAACTGTCACACTCAATATGACAATTTTTGAATCATAACTCCTAAACCACTCATGCAAAATGGCTAATAATGTTTGAAATAATGGATCCTTGGGAGTTTTCCTTGAAACATATGCTTTCTTAAGGCTTGCAAACACAAAAAGTATTTTTTTACTCAATATGACAGTAATGTTCTTAAAATCCTGAGATAATGCGAAAAAAGCAATAAAATTGTATTCAATCATAATTTCTAAACTAAACATGCAAAATGTGTAAAAATGCCTGTATTATTGAATCCATGTGAGTTTTACTAGAATCAGTTGTTTTAGTGAAGTTTGCAAAAACAAAAATTAGGTTTTACTCTTTATGAAAGTAAACTGTCCCACTCAATATGACAGTTTTTTAATCATAACTCCTAAACTACTCATGCAAAATGGCTAATAATGTTTGAAATAATGGATTATTGGGAGTTTTCCTCGAAACATTTGCTTTCTTAAGGCTTGCAAACACAAAAAGTATTTTTTTTTACCAATATGACAGTAATGTTCTTAAAATTCTGAGATAATGCGAAAAAAGCAATAAAAATGTATTCCAACATAATTCCTAAATCAACAATGCAAAATGTCTAAAAATGCCAGTAATATTAAATCCATGTGCGTTTCACTAGAATCAGTTGTTTTAGTGAAGTTTGCAAAAACAAAAATTAGGTTTTACTCTTTATGAAAGTAAACTGTCCCACTCAATATGACAGTTTTTTAATCATAACTCCTAAACCACTCATGCAAAATGGCTAATAATGTTTGAAATAATGGATCCTTGGGAGTTTTCCTTGAAACATATGCTTTCTTAAGGCTTGCAAACACAAAAAGTATTTTTTTACTCAATATGACAGTAATGTTCTTAAAATCCTGAGATAATGCGAAAAAAGCAATAAAAATGTATTTAATCATAATTTCTAAACTAAATATGCAAAATGTGTAAAAATGCCTGTATTATTGAATCCATGTGAGTTTTACTAGAATCAGTTGTTTTAGTAAAGTTTGCAAAAACAAAAATTAGGTTTTACTCTTTATGAAAGTAAACTGTCACACTCAATATGACAATTTTTGAATCATAACTCCTAAACCACTCATGCAAAATGGCTAATAATGTTTGAAATAATGGATCCTTGGGAGTTTTCATTGAAACATATGCTTTCTTAAGGCTTGCAAACACAAAAAGTATTTTTTTACTCAATATGACAGTAATTTTCTTAAAATCCTGAGATAATGCGAAAAAAGCAATAAAAATGTATTCAATCATAATTTCTAAACTAAACATGCAAAATGTGTAAAAATGCCTGTATTATTGAATCCATGTGAGTTTTACTAGAATCAGTTGTTTTAGTAAAGTTTGCAAAAACAAAAATTAGGTTTTTCTCTTTATGAAAGTAAACTGTCACACTCAATATGACAGTTTTTTAATCATAACTCCTAAACTACGCATGCAAAATGGCTAATAATGTTTGAAATAATGGATCCTTGGGAGTTTTCCTCAAAACATATACTTTCTTAAGGCTTGCAAACACAAAAAGTATTTTTTCATACTCAATATGACAGTACTGTTCTTAAAATCCTGAGATAATGCGAAAAAAGCAATAAAAATGTGTGCCATCATAATTTCTAAACCAAACATGCAAAATGTGTAAAAATGCCTGTAATATTGAATCCATGTGAGTTTTACTAGAATCAGTTGTTTTTGTAAGGTTTTCAAATACAAAAAATAGGTTTTACTTACTATGACAGTTATTTAAACTCTATGTATCTTTGTGAGTTTTACTAGAAAAAATATATTTTGAATGTTTACAAAAACAAAAGTTAGTTTTTTTTTACTCAATATGATAGTATAACTGTCATACTAAATCCATCCATTTTCTTCCGCTTATCCGAGGTCGTGTTGTGGGGGCTGCAGCCTAAGCAGAGAAGCCCAGACTTCCCTATCCCCAGCTACTTCGTCCAGCTCTTCTCGGGGGATCCCGAGGCGTTCCCAGGCCAGCCAGCTGATATAATCTTCCCAATGTGTCCTGTGTCTTCCCCGTGGCCTCCTGCCGTTTGGACTTGCCTTAACGAAAAAAGCAATACTAATGTATTCAAACACAACTCCTAAACAAAACATGTAAAATGTCTAAAATGCCTTTAATATCTATGTGAGTTTTACAAGAATCAGTTGTTTTTGTAAGGTTTGCAAATACAAAAATTAGGTTTTACACTTAACTTTATAACTCAATATGTGTGGCAGTTATACTACCACACTCAAGTTGACAGTTATTTAAACATAACTCCCAAACTACACATGACCATTTTCTAATAATGCATGAAGAAATGTATCTTTGTGAGTTTTACTAGTAACATTTTCTTTTGTAAGGTTTGCAAGGACACGAGTTAGTTTTTTTTTACTCACTTTGACAGTATACTGTCACACTCAATTTCAGTTATTTAAACATAACTCCTAAACCACACATACAAAATGGCTAATAATGTCTGTAGAAATGTATCTTTGTGAGTTTTACTGGGAAACAATATTTTGTAAGGTTTGCAAAGACACAAATTAGTTTTTTTTACTCAATATAACAGTATAACTGTCATACTATAAACACAAGTTATATAAACATAACTCCAAAACCAAACATGCATTATGTCTAAAAATTCAGCACTGCAACTACACATGCACCGGATTTAAACTAAATGTCCCTGCTGCTGAGATCCGAGTTGCAGGGCTGGCCACCACGCCAACATCATCCAGGGCTCCAGAAACATTTGTAGGTCAATGCCCCACAATAGATGCTGGAGGCACTATTCTGCCAGGACTTTTAGACACCGGTTCCCAAGTGACGCTAATGTCCGAAAGCCTATTTAATGCTCACTTTACCGAAGTTAAGCTCGAAAGGACCCCTACCCTTTTTCGTCTAAGAGCAGCTAATGGCCTGGAAATCCCCTATATCGGCTATGCGGTTCTTGATTTTGAGGTAGAGGGTGTTAAAGTTCCCGAAAGAGGAGTAGTAATTGTTGCGGATCAAAACTGTACACACCCCTTCATAATAGGTATGAATCTAATCGTGGGTTGTTGGGATGCCGTTTTTAAATGTCCTAAGACCTCTACTCTTCGGCATCTTCAAAAGCAAAAGGTGTGGAGGGAAGCTTTTGCTACATGTTCCCGTATAGAAGCTGTTGCTGCTGAAGATGGCTTGCTAGGCCACGTGAGATTGGCCTCGAAGACTAGTATTACATATCCCCCAAAGGAGATGTTGGTGCGGGGCTAACTACTGCGCCCTGCCACGCCAACTGCCGGTGCAGTTGGCGGGGCAAAATCACTGGTCGTGGTGAACAGAGGTAGGCTGCCCCTCCGTGTTTATAACCCCCATTCCTACAGTATTTCCTTAAAACGATTTGAGAAGCTAGGGCAGCTGTTCTGTGTTGATGATAGTGATGTGCATGGAGCTGAGGATCTGTGTTTATCTCTAGTAGAGGAGGGTGTGGTAGAAGTGTCACTCATTGATGCCACAGCCCAAACCAATCCAGAACTGTCCCCAGATGTTAGGGATTTGAGTGATAAACCGGATCTGTCTGAGCAGCAACAGGTGCAGCTATGCGCCCTGCTGGCGAAGTGGGAGAAGGTGTTTGCACAACATGAGGACTTTGGAAGGACCAGTCTTGTGCAACACAGGATACTGACAGGAGATTCCGCCCCTACCAGGGAGAGATACCGACCCATCCCGCCTCTGTTGCATAAAAAAGTGAAGACACTGCATGCTTTCAGGTATGCTTGAACAGAGAGTGATAAAGGAAAGCTGCAGTCCCTGGGCAGCGCCTATAGTGTTAGTCCGCAAAAAGGATGGGAGTTGGCGCTTTTGTGTAGACTACCGGAGGTTAAACTCAGTTACACATAAAGACGCCTTTCCGTTCCCCTGAATCGAAGAGACCCTAACTGGTCTGAGCAAATCTGAATGGTTTTCGACCTTAGACCTCGCTAGTGGGTATTGGCAAGTGGAGGTGCACCCGGACGATCGTGAAAAGACTGCATTTACAACTCCCCTCGGACTGTTCGAGTTTGAACGCATGCCATTTGGTCTATGCAATGCACCTGCCACTTTCCAACGGCTTATACATCATTGTTTGAATGGTCAAATAGCGGAATCATTGTTGGTTTATCTTGATGACATAATACTTTTTTCTGTTGATTTCACTGCCCATCTACAGCACCTGGACCAGGTGTTTGAACGGTTGCAGCGACATGGACTTAAACTCAAGCCCTCTAAGTGCAAGCTCTTTCAGCGTGAGGTGAAATTCTTGGGACACGTGGTGGATCGGGATGGAGTGAGACAGGGCCGGCCCGTGGCATAGGCCGTATAGGCAAATGCTAAGGGCGCCGTCCATCAGGGGGCGCCACGCCAGTGCCACAAATGTTGGGAGGAAAAAAATAAATAAAAAAAAATAAGTTGGTACTATTATTTCTAAATACAAAAAATAATCCCACGTTAATTAAAATGCAAAGTAAAGCCTATTTAATAGAAATATTATTTGTTACAACATTACGCCCCCTCCTCCCCCGCACGGTGCGCCCCCTCCCTTCCCGTATCGTGACTCTTTTTGGACGTCCCCACATCAAAAAATCAACACAAGATGCCAAAACTGTCAGGTGCCCAGGGAAGAAAAAAGAGAAAAGAAGAGGAGGAGAAACGAGCAAAGACAGAGGTAGCAGGTAGGTAACGTTAGCCTACATTAAATTATTTGTCTGTTACAGAATGTGATAGTAACCTGGCTTTTTAGCATTAAGCTAATGTTACATGATTCGGCAATTGCTAATAGTTGTGTTTTAACGTCGGGTTAATATTGTGGAGGGGGCTAAATTGTTATGGAAAATAATAATGTAACGTTAGGTAATTACAGTACTCCCACTTTCATTCCTCAGGGACATTTCTTTCTTTCTTTAGTTTATTTCGAACATGAACACACTTACATCATAATACATCACACAATTTCATATCATTTCATTTTACATCATGCCCGAAAAGGAGTAGGAAGAAGCAAAGCTTATTTAATCCTACCTCTTTCCCACTTCAAAGCGTTTACAAATATATAGAATCATTTCTGACCTTTTTATATAATAAAATAACATCTATGAGTTAGTATACAACAGTTTTGTACTATGTAATTAATTAATTAATTCAGTCATTATTAACATACTGAGATGAAGAATATCTTATTTTCAATAAGGTTGAAAGTATTTCTCATAATTCTTCTTCTTTGTACTCTGTAAGCACTATTATTTTGAACAACCTCTTAAACTGGATCATATCAGTACAATTTTTAACTTTTTTACTTAATCCATTCCATAATTTGATTCCACATACTGATATGCTAAAAGTTCTAAGTGTTGTACGTGCATATAAATGTTTGTATTAGATCTCTCCCAAGCAGGTGTTTTTTGTTTACATTGTTATTGCCTTCTGGTTAGCTAATGTTTGCCCTGCAGGTAATAGTCACTTTTCCACCCCTTTATATATTAGGTATAGTTGTAAGTAAAAAAAAAAAGGTCAAAGACAAAGCTATTCAGGTTCTTGTGAGTATATACACTTCACTGCCGATGTGGGGGGGCGCCACCTAAAATCTTGCCTAGGGCGCCAGATTGGTTAGGGCCGGGCCTGAGTGAGACCGGACCCAGGTAAAATTAAAGCAGTACAGGACTGGGCCGCTCCGACCACTGTCAAGGAAGTGAGAGCGTTTCTTGGATTGGCAGGCTATTACCAACGTTTTGTGGCTGGGTTTGCTAAAATAGCCCGTCCCCTAAATAAATGTCGTTGGGACGGCCTCACTGGCCGTCCCACCGACAAGAAGGCACAGGCCCCCAAAATAGTGTGGACACCAGAGTGTCAGACGTCCTTTGAAGAGCTAAAAAAGGCTTTGACCGACAGTTGCCTGCCCGCTATGCAGACGAGAGTTCCCCCCGTTGCAGGGACTGACAACGATAATGTATGGGGGGGATGTGATGGGACACAGGTAGGGGATTTTATTTTTTTTGTTTCATTGTCATGCATGTCTGAGTGTTTTTATTGTTGTAGATTTTAATTGCATGTTTTTACATTTTACAATTTGATTGCATGTTTTTACACTTTGAGGACTTTGACTGTATTTTTAATTGCATAAGTTTATTCCTTGTGGACTTTGCTGGCATTTTAAGACGTTGCCCCTTTTAGCTTGTTGCCCCTGACAACCAAAGTGCCCAATCGAACGGCACCTGAAATCAGACGCACCTGTGGAGCATTAGGGCTGCACACATTTAAAAAAGGAGCGACCAGGAGGATCGTCAGGCTTGACAAGGAGGACCGGGTGAACGCGTGCAAGTTGAGAAGGAATCCCCAAGACTACCCAGCAGACCCGCAGGCTACCGAAAAAAAAAACCAGAATCCCACAATACGCAGGGGCAGAGGAAACTCTGACTCCAAAGTAAGTGTCGTGCCTTGTGGATTTGCAGGGGTATTTAACTGCCTTGGGCTGTGGGCTTGTGGCTCGTGTGTTGTGCGCTGGCTGTGTGGTTCTGTGAGCAGGAGCAACCGAACACGATTCATAAACCAAAGATGTATTATGTCTAAAAATGCCTGTAATATTTTATCCATGTGAGTTTTACTACAATCAGTTGTTTTTGTAAGGTTTGCAAATACAACAATTAGGTTTTACACATAATGACAGTATAACTGCCACACCCAATCAGTAGTTTTTTTACTCAATTTGACTAATATTTTTACAATCCTGAGATAATGCAAAAAAAAGCAATAAAAATGTATTGCAACATAATTCCTAAACCAACAATGCAAAATGTCTAAAAATACCTGTAATATTAAAACTATGTGACAATTACTGTAATCAGTTGTTTTTGAAAGATTTGCAAATACAAAAATTAGGTTTTACGCATAGACATATAACTGCCACCTAAATATGACAGTTGTTTAAAACATATCTCCTAAACCACACATGCAAAGTGGCTAATAATGCCTGGAAGAATGTATCTTTGTGAGTTTTACTAGAATAATCTTTTGTAAGGATTGCAAAGACACAAGTTAGTTTTTTTTACTCAATATGACAGTTTTACTGTCATACTAAATATGACATTTATATAAACATAACTCTAAAACCAAACATGCATTATGTCTAAAAATGCCTGTAATATTGAATCTATGTGAGTTTTACCAGAATCAGGTATTTTGGTAAGGTTTACAATTACAAAAATTAGGTTTTACTCATAATGACAGTATAACTGCCACATTCAATATGGCAGTTATTTAAACATAACCCCTAAACAACATGCAAAATGGCTTATAATGCCTGGAGATGTATCTTTGTGAGTTTTACTAGAAAACATATTATTTGTAAGGTTTTTTAAAGACACAAGTTAGTTTTTTTACTCAATATAATAGTATAACTGTCATACTAAATGTATCCATTTTCTTCCGCTTATCCGAGGTCGGGTTGCGGGGGCAGCAGCTTAAGCAGAGAAGCCCAGACTTCCCTCTCCCCAGCCACTTCGTCCAGCTCTTCTCGGGGGATCCCGAAGCGTTCCCAGGCCAGCCGGCTGACATAGTCTTCCCAATGTGTCCTGGGGCATCCCCGTGGCCTCCTGCCGGTCGGACTTGCCCTAACGATAAAAGCAATTAAAATGTATTCAAACACAACTCCTAAACCAAACATGTGAAATGTCTAAAATGCCTGCAATATTGAATCTGAGTTTTACTAGAATCAGTTGTTTTTGTAAGGTTTGCAAATACAAAAATTAGGTTTAACACTTAATGACAGTATAACTGCCACACTCAATTTGACAGTTATTAAAACATAACTCCTAAACTACACATGAACATTTTCTAATAATGCATGAAGAAATGTATCTTTTGTGAGTTTTACTAGTAACATTTTCTTTTGTAAGCATTGCAAAGACACAAGTTAGTTTGTTTTACTCACTATGACTTTACTGTCACACTAGATATGACAGTTATTTAAACATAAATCCTAAACCGCACATGCAAAATGGCTAATAATGCCTGTAGAAATGTATCTTTGAGTTTTACTGGGAAAAATATTTTGTAAGGTTTGTAAAGACACAAGTTAGTTGTTTTTTTTACTCAATATGACAGTATTACTGTAATACTAAATATGAAAGTTATATAAACACAACTCCAAAACCAAACATGCATTATGTCTAAAAATGCCTGTGATATTGTATCCATGTGAGTATTACTAGAATCAATTGTTTTTGTAAGGTTTGCAAATACAAAATTTAGGTTTTACTCACTATGACAGTTATTTAAACATAAATCCTAAACAACAAATGCAAATAGCTAATAATGCTTGGAGAACTGTATCTTTGTTATAGAGAGCCTGCTGACCAACAGCATCTCTGTCTGGACTGGAGCCTGCAGTGCCTCAGACTGGAAGTCTCCCCAGAGAGTGGTGAGGACGCCGGAAAAGATCTTCAGGAATCCTCTTCCTCTTATCCAGGAGATCGCAAAAAGCGCTGCCTGACCAGGGCTCAGAAAATTTGCAAAGACTCCTCCCACCCCCACCAAGGACTGTTTTCACTGCTGGACTCTAGAAAGAGGTTCCGCAGCCTCCGAAGCAGAACCTCCAGCTTCTTCCCTCAGGCCGTAAGACTCTTGAACGCATTATAATTAAATTATCCCCTCAACTCCCCTCAAAATGGATTAACTCGCTGGAATAAAAAAAATAACAATATAACATACACCCATAAACGTGGGCGCATGTGGAAAAAGTGCAATATATTTATCTGCACAGTATCCTTTTTATTTATTTATATATATTTAAGTATATTTATTTATTTTATATGTATATTTATATATTATTTATATTTATTTATTTATATATGCACCTTATTGCTTTTTTATCCTGCCCTACCATGAGCTTATGTCACGAAATTGTGTTATCTATTCTGTAAAGTTCAAATTTGAATGACAATAAAAAGAAAGTCTAAGTCTTTACCAGAATAATGATCTTTTGTAAGGTTTGCAAAGACACAAGTTAGTTTTTTTTTTACTCAATATGACAGTATAACTGTCATACTAAATATGAAAGTTGTAAAAACATAACTCCAAAACCAAACAAGCAATCCGTCTAAAAATGCATGTAATATTCAATCTATGTGAGTTTTATCAGAATCAGGTATTTTGGTAAGGTTTACAATTACAAAAATTAGGTTTTACTCATGACAGTATACCTGCCACATTCAATTTGATATGTATTTAAACATAACTCCTAAACCACACATGCACAATGGCTAATAATACCTGGGGAAATGTCTCTTTGTGAGTTTTACTAGAAAAAATATATTGTGTAAGGTTTGTAAAACACAAGTTAGTTTTTTTTACTCAATATAACAGTATAGCTGTCATACTATATATAAATAAATAAATAAATAAATGGGTTGTACTTGTATAGCGCTTTTCTACCTTCAAGGTACTCAAAGCGCTTTGACACTACTTCCACATTTACCCATCACACACTGATGGAGGGAGCTGCCATGCAAGGCGCTAACCAGCACCCATCAGGAGCAAGGGTGAAGTGTCTTGCTCAGGACACAACGGACATGACGAAGTTGATACTAGGTGGGGATTGAACCAGGGACCCTCGGGTCGAGCACTGCCATTCTTCCACTGCACTGCAGTTGTTTTTGTAAGGTTTTCAAATACCAAAATTAGGTTTTATTTACTTTGACAGTTATTTAAACATAACACCTAAACAACAAATGCAAAATAGCTAATAATGCTTGGAGAGATGTATCGTTGTTATAGCGAGCCTGCTGACCAACAGCATCTCTGTCTGGACTGGAGCCTGCAGTGCCTCAGACTGGAAGTATCTCCAGAGAGTGGTGAGGACGGCGGAAAAGATCATCAGGACTCCTCTTCCTCCTATCCAGGAGATCGCAAAAAGTGCTGCCTGACCAGGGCTCAGAAAATTTGCAAAGACTCCTCCCACCCCCACCAAGGACTGTTTTCACTGCTGGACTCTAGAAAGAGGTTCCGCAGCCTCCGAAGCTTCTGTAGCAGCTTCTTCCCTCAGGCCGTAAGACTCTTGAACGCATCATAAATAAATTATCTCCTCAACTCCCCTCAAAATGAATTAACTCGCTGGAATGAAATAAACAATATAACATACACCCATAAACGTGGGCGCATGTGGAAAAAGTGCAATATATTTATCTGCACAGTAATCTATCTATTTATATTTATATATATTTATTTATTATATATGTATGTATATATATATATATATATATATATATATATAGTATTTATATATTATTTATATATATTTATGTATCGAAATATGCACCTTATTGCTTTTTTATCCTGCACTACGACATTTCGTTCTTATCTGTGCTGTAAAGTTCAAATTTGAATGACAATAAAAAGAAAGTCTAAGTCTTTACTAGAATAACGATCTTTTGTAAGGTTTGCAAAGACACAAGTTAGGTTTTTTTTTTACTCAATGGTAATATACAGTATAACTGTCATACTAAATATGAAAGTTGTATAATCAAAACTCCAAAACCAAACATGCAATCCGTCTAAAAATGCATGTAATATTGAATCTATGTGAGTTTTACCAGAATCAGGTATTTTGGTAAGGTTTACAATTACAAAAATTAGGTTTCACTCATAATGACAGTATAACTGCCACGTTCAATTTGACATCTATTTAAACATAACTCCTAAACCACAGATGCACAATGGCTATTAATGCCTGGAGAAATGTCTCTTTGTGAGTTTTACTGAAAAAAAAATATTTCGTAATGTTTGTACCGACACAAGTTAGTTTTTTTTTACTCAATATGACAGTGTTACTGTCATACTAAATATGAAAGTTATATAAACATAACTCCAAAACCAAACATGCATTATCTCTAAAAATGCCTGTAATTTTGTATCCATGTGAGTTTTACTAGAATCAGTTGTTTTTGTAAGGTTTGCAAATACAAAATATGGGTTTTACTCACAGTATACTGTCACACTCAATCTGACAGTTATTTAAACATAACTCCTAAACCACACATGCCAAATGGCTAATAATGCCTGGAGAAATGTCTCTTTGTGAGTTTTGCAGGAAAAAAAATATTTTGTAAGGTTTGTAAAGACACAAGTTAGTTTTTATTACTCAATATGACAGTATTACTGTAATACTAAATATGAAAGTTATATAAACACAACTCCAAAATCAAACATGCATCCTGTCTAAAAATGCCTGCAATATTGCATCCATGTGAGTTTTACTAGAATCAGTTGTTTTTGTAAGGTTTTTGCAAATACAAAAATTAGGTTTTACTTACTATGACAGTTATTTAAACATAACTCCTAAACAACAAATGCAAAATGACTAATAATGCTTGGAGAAATGTATCTTTGTTAGATTTACTAGAAAAAATATATTTTGTAAGTTAGTTTTTTTTACTTAATATGACAGTTATACTGTCATATTAAATCCATCCATTTTCTTCTGCTTATCCGAGGTCCGGTTGCAAGGGCAGCAGCCTAAGCAGAGAAGCCCGGACTTCCCTATCCCCAACCACTTCGTCCAGATCTTCTCGGGGGATCCCGAGGCGTTCGACAGCCCAGCCGGGAGACATAGTCTTCCCAATGTGTCCTGGGTCTTCCCCGCGGCCTCCTGCCCGTCGGACTTGCCCTAATGAAAAAAGCAATACAAATGTATTCAAACAAAACTCTAAACCAAACATGTAAAATGTCTAAAAATGCCTGTAATATTGAATCTATGTGAGTTTTACCAGAATCAGGTATTGTGGTAAGGTTAACATTTACAAAAATTAGGTTTTACTCATAATAACAGTATAACTGCCACATTCAATTTGACATTTATTTAAACATAACTCCTAAACCACATGTGCACAATGGCTAATAATGCCTGGAGAAATGTCTCTTTGTGAGTTTTACTGGGAAAAAAAATATTTTTTAAGGTTTGTACAGATACAAGTTAGTTTTTTTTATTCAATATGACAGTATTACTGTCATACAAAATATGAAAGTTATATAAACATTACTCCAAAACCAAACATGCATTATGTCTAAAAATGCCTGTAATATTGTATCCATGTGAGTTTTAGTAGAATTATTTGTTTTCATAAGGTTTGCAATTACAAAATATGGGTTTTACTCACTATGACAGTATACTGTCACACTCAATCTGACGATTATTTAAACATAAGTCCTAAACCACACATGAAAAATGTCTAATAATGCTTGAAGAAATGTATCTTTGTGATTTTTATTAGAAACGTTTTCTTTTGTGAGGTTTGCAAAGACACAAGTTAGTTTTTTTTACTCAATATGACAGTGTAACTGCCACACTCACTATGACAGTTATTTAAACATAACTCCTAAACTCACACTTGCCAACATTGAGACCTCCGATTTCAGGAGGTGGGGGTGGGGAAGGCATGGTCGGGGGTGGGGTGGGGGCGTGGTTGGGGGTGTGGTTAAGAGGGGAGGAGTATATTTAGAGCTAGAATTCACCAAGTCAAGTATTTCATATATATATATATATATATATATATATATATATATATATATATATATATATATATATATATATATATATATACACACACACACACATATATAAAAAAAACTTGACTTTCAGTGAATTCTAGCTATATATATATATATATATATATATATATATATATATATATATATATACACACACATATATATAAAAAACTTGACTTTCAGTGAATTCTAGCTATATATATATATATATATATATATATATATATATATATATATATATATATATATATATATATGTATGTGTGGGGAAAAAATCACAAGACTACTTCATCTCTACAGGCCTGTTTCATGAGGGGTTCCCTCAATCATCAGGAGATATAAGACATATATATATATATATATATATATATATATATATATAAAAAATAAATACTTGAATTTCAGTTTTCATTTATTTACACATATACACACACATAACACTCATCTACTCATTGTTGAGTTAAGGGTTGAATTGTCCATCCTTGTTCTATTCTCTGTCACTATTTTTATAACCATGCTGAACACCCTCTCTGATGATGCATTGCTGTGTGGCACGCACAACAGTGCTTTCATCAAATGCACGAGAGTCTGGAATTTTCCATCCCTCCCGAGCA
This sequence comes from Nerophis lumbriciformis, assembly GCF_033978685.3. Taxonomy (NCBI): domain Eukaryota; kingdom Metazoa; phylum Chordata; class Actinopteri; order Syngnathiformes; family Syngnathidae; genus Nerophis; species Nerophis lumbriciformis. The sequence continues at coordinate 9,392,622 of NC_084586.2, read as the reverse complement.
TGGCCAAAAACCGGTCAATCTTTGCTTCCTGAGGAAGATCTTCACTGCCAAGCACTTGGTATTCCACTACTTCTTCCCGGAGGCTATCCAGGTCCAATCGCAGCTGCGGCTTGGAACTTATAAGCGTGTTTCTTCATCTTACTCGTCGTCGGCGTTGCCATGGCTGTATCTTCCGCGTTCTTCTGCTTCGTCTCCTTGTTGTGTGCGCAGTTGTGCACTGCACTCTCTAAAAGCCCTGGATGTTATTGTTACATATGCATGTACAGTAGATGGCAGTATTGCCCTGTTTAAAGTGTGTCACAACATTGCTGTTTACGGCAGACAAACTGCTTTACGGTAGACGAAAACGTGACTGCTGTTGTTTTGTGTTGTTACCGCGCTGGGAGGACGTTAATGAAACTACCTAACAATAAACCCACATAAGAAACCAAGAACTCACCCTCGATCATTCTACAGTTATAACGTGATTGGGCAGGCATGCTGTTTATATCGTGGGAAAGCAGACGTGAATACAGGCTGTCCTCACTCAGATCAGCCTGAATTTCGGGAGATTTTCGGGAGAAAATTTGTCCCGGGAGGTTTTCGGGAGAGGCGCTGAATTTCAGGAGTCTCCTGGAAAATCCAGGAGGCTTGGCAAGTATGCCTAAACTACACATAAAAAATGGCTAATAATGCCTGAAATAAGGCATTCTTGTGAGTTTTACTCGAAACATATGCTTTTTTAAGGCTTGCAAACACAAAAAGTATTTGTTTTCCTCAATATGACAGTAAAGTTCTTAAAATCCTGAGATAATGCGAAATAAGCAAAAACAATGTATTCCATCATAATTCCTACACCAAATAAGCAAAATGTCTAAAAATGCCTGTAATATTGAATCTGTGTGAGTTTTACTAAAATCAGTTGTTTTGGTTTACAAATACAAAAATGAGGTTTTACTCTTTATGACTGTTATTTAAACATAACTCCATCCATCCAGCCATCCATTTTCTTCCGCTTATCCGAGGTCGGGTCGCGGGGGCTGCAGCCTAAGCAGGGAAGCCCAGACTTTCCTCTCCCCAGCCACTTCGTCCAGCTCCTCCCGGGGGATCCTGGGGCGTTCCCAGGCGAGCCGGGAGAGATAAGCTTCCCGTTTCCTGGGTCTTCCTGGGCCTCCTACCGGTCGGACGTGCCCGAAACACCTCCCTAGGGAGGCGTTCGGGTGGCATCCTGACCAGATGCCCGAACCACCTCATCTGGCTCCTCTCGAAATGGAGGAGCAATGACTTTACTTTGAGCTCCTCCCGGATGACAGAGCTTCTCACCCTATCTCTAAGGGAGAGCCCCGCCACCCGGCGGAGGAAACTCATTTCGGCCGCTTGTACCCGTGATTTTGTCCTTTCGGCCATGACACAAAGTTCATGACCATAGGTGAGGATGGGAACGTAGATCGACCGGTAAATCGAGAGCTTTGCCTTCCGGCTCAGCTCCTTCTTCACCACAACGGATCAATACAGCGTCCGCATTACTGAAGACGCCACACCGTTCCGCCTGTCGATCTCACGATCCACTCTTCCCTCACTCGTGAACAAGACTCTGAGGTCCTTGAACTCCTCCACTTGGGGCAAGATCTCCTCCCCAACCCGGAGATGGCACTCCACCCTTTTCCGGGCGAGAACCATGGACTCGGACTTGGAGGTGCTGATTCACATCCCAGTCACTTCACACTCGTCTGCGAACCGATCCAGTGAGGGCTGAAGATCTTGGCCAGATGAAGCCATCAGGACCACATCATCTGCAAATAGCAGAGACCTAATCCTGCAAACACCAAACCGGATCCCCTCAACGCCCTGACTGCGCCTAGAAAATCTGTCCATAAAGGTTATGAACAGAATCGGTGACAAAGGGCAGCCTTAGCGGAGTCCAACCCTCACTGGAAACGGGTCCGACTTACTGCGGCAATGCAGACCAAGCTCTGACTCTTGCAAAGGGAGCGAACCGCCACAATAAGACAGTCCGTTACCCCATACTCTCTAAGCACTCCCCACAGGACTTCCAGGGGTAAATGGTCAAATGCCTTCTCCAAGTCCATAAAGCACAAACTCCCATGCACCCTCAAGGACCCTGCCGAGAGTATAAAGCTGGTCCGCAGTTCCACGACCAGGACGTAAACCACACTGTTCCTCCTGAATCCGAGGTTCGACTATCCGGCGTAGCCTCTTCTCCAGTACACATGAATAGACCTTACCGGGAAGACTGAGGAGTGTGATCTCACGATAGTTGAAACACACCCTCTGGTTCCCCTTCTTAAAGAGAGGAACCACCACCCCGGTCTCCCAATCCAGAAGTACCTCCCCCGATGTCCACGCGATGTTGCAGAGTCTTGTCAACCAAGACAGCCCCACAGCATCCAGAGCCTTAAGGAACTCCGGACGGATCTCATCCACCCCCAGGGCGTTGCCATTGAGGAGCTTTTTAACTACCTTGGCATCCTCAGCCCCAGAAATAGGAGAGCCCACCACAGACTCCCCAGGCACTGCTTCCTCATAGGAAGACATGTTGGTGGGATTAAGGAGGTCTTCGAAGTATTCCCTCCACCGATCAATAACAGCTGCAGTAGAGGTCAGCAGCGCACCATCCTCACCATACCGGTGTTACAGTGCACTGCTCCCCCCCCTTGAGCCGGCGGATGGTGGTCCAGAATCGCTTCAAAGCCGTCTGGAAGTCGTTTTCCATGGCTTCTCCAAACTCCTCCCATGTCCGAGTTTTTGCCTCTGCGACCGCTGAAGTCGCACTTCGCTTGGCCTGTCGGCTGCCTCTGGAGTGCCATGAGCCAAAAGGACCCGATAGGCTCTTTCTTCAGCTTGACGGCATCCCTCACTGCTGGTGTCCACCAGCGGGTTCTAGGATTACCGCCACGACAGGCACCAAACTCCTTGCGGCCACAGCTCCAATCAGCCGGCTCGACAAGAGAGGCACGGAACATGGTCCACTCAGACTCAATGTCCAGCGCCTCCCTCGTGACATGTTCAAAGTTCTTCCGGAGGCGTTCCCAGCAAACCCTCACAATGCGTTTGGGCCTGCCAGGTCTGTCAGGCATCCTCCCCCACCATCGCAGCCAACTCACCACCAGGTGGTGATCGGTAGAAAGCTCCGCCCCTCTCTTCACCCGAGTGTCCAAAACATGAGACCGCAAATCCGATGACACAACTACAAAATCGATCATGGAACTGCGGCCTGGGGTGTCCTGGTGCCAAGTGCACATATGGACACCCTTATGTTTGAACTTGGTGTTTGTTATTGACAATCTGTGACGAGCACAAAAGTCCAATAACAAAACACCACTCGGGTTCAGATCCGGGCGGCCATTCTTCCCAATCACGCCCCTCCAGGTTTCACTGTTGTTGCCAAGATGAGCGTTGAAGGCCCCCAGTAGAACGAGGGAATCACCCGGTGGAGCACATTCCAGTACTCCCTCGAGTGAATCCAAAAAGGGTGGGTACTCTGAGCTGCCGTTTGGCGCGTAAGGCCAAACAACAGTCAGGACCCGTCCCCCCACCCGAAGGCGGAGGAAAGCTACCCACTGGTCCACTGGATTGAACTCCAACGTGCAGGCTTTGAGCCGGGGGGCAACAAGAATTGCCACCCGAGCCCGTCGCCTCTCAACGCAAGCATTATAACTCCAAAACAACAAATGCTAATAATGCTTGGAAAAATTTATCTTTGTTAGTTTTACTAGAATAATAATCTTTTGTAAGGTTTGCAGACACAAGTTTTTTTTTTTTTTACTCAATATGACAGTATAACTGTCATACTAAATATGAAAGTTGTATAAACATATCTCCAAAACCAAACATACAATCCATCTAAAGATGCCTGTAATATTGAATCTATGAAAAATAGTTTTTTTACTCAATATGACAGTATAACTGTCATACTAAATCCATCCATTTTCTTCCGCTTATCCGAGGTCGGGTTGCGGGGGCAGCAGCCTAAGCAGAGAAGCCCCAGCCACTTTGTCCAGCTCTTCTCGGGGGATCCCGAGGCGTTCCCAGGCCAGCCTGAGACATAGTCTTCCCAATGTGTCCTGGGTCTTCCCCGTGGCCTCCTGCCGATCGGACTTGCCCTAACAAAAAAAGCAATAAAAATGTATTCAAACATGTGAAATGTCTAAAAATGCCTGTAATATTGAATCTATGTGAGTTTTACTAGAATCAGTTGTTTTTGTAAGGTTTGCAAATACAAAAATTTGGTTTTACACATAATAACAGTATAACTGCCACATTCAATATGACAGTTATTTAAACATATTTCCTAAACCACACATGAAAAATGTCTAATAATGCCTGGAAAACATAATTTTTGTGAGTTTTACTGGAAAAACATAGTTTGTAATGTTTGTAAAGACACAAGTTAGTTTTACTCAAGATGACAGTATAACTGTCTAATACATATGAAAGTTATATAAACATAATTCCAAAACCAAACATGCAATATGTCTAAAAATACCTGTAAAATTGTATCAATGTGAGTTTTACTAGAATCATTTTTTGCGATGAGGTGGCGGGTGTACCCCGCCTTCCGCCCGATTGTAGCTGAGATAGGCTCCAGCGCCCCCTGCCACCCCAAAAGGGAATAAGCGGTAGAAAATGGATGGATGGGCATTTTTTGTTGTCATTACTAAATCCATCCATTTTCTTCCGCTTAACCGAGGTCGGGTTGCGGGGGAAGCAGCCTAAACAGAGAAGCCCAGACTTCCCTCTCCCCAGCCACTTCTTCCAGCTCTTCTCGGGGGATCCTGAGGCGTTCCCAGGCCAGCCGGGAGACATAATCTTCCCAATGTGTCCTGGGTCTTCCCCGTGGCCTCCTGCCGGTCGGACTTGCCCTAAACACCTCCCTCGGGAGGCGTTCGGGTGGCATCCTGAGCAGATGCCCGAACCACCTCATCTGGCTCCTCTCAATGTGGAGGAGCAGCGCTTTACTCTGAGTTCCTCCCGGATGACAGAGCTTCTTATCCTATCTCTAAGGGAGAGACCCGCCACCCGGCGGAGGAAACTCAATTTGGCCGCTTGTACCCGGGATCTTGTCTTTTCGGTCATAACCATGACCATAGGTGCAGGATGAGAATGTAGATCGACCGGTAAATTTAGAGCTTTTAATTCTGGCTCAGCTCCTTCTTCACCACAATGGATCGATATAGCGTCCTCACTACTGAAGACGCCGCACCGATCCGCCTGTGGATCTCATGATCCACTCTTCCCTCACTCGTGAACAAGACTCCTAGGTACTTGAACTCCTCCACTTGGGGCCATCTAGTATGTGCCATCGCCACCTCAACCTGGAAATGGCACCCCACCCTTTACCGGGCGAGAACCATGAACTCGGACTTGGAGGTGCTGATTCTCATCCCAGTCGCTTCATACTCGGCCATCCAATGAGAGCTGGAGATCCTGGCCAGTTGAAGCCATCAGGACCACATCAACTGCAAAAAGCAGAGACCTAATCCTGCAACCACCAAACCGGATCCCCTCAACGCCATGACTGCAATTCTGTCCATAAAAGTTAACAACAGAATCGGTGACAAAGGGCAGCCTTGGCGGACCAAGGCTGCCCTACACTGATCATACAGGGAGCGACCCGCCACAATCAGACAGTCCGATACCCCATACTCTTGTCTTTGAGCCGGGGGGACAACAAGATTTGCCACCCCAGCCTCTCATTGCTTGCAACGCCATAGTGGAAGAGAGTCCAGCCCCTCTCGAGAGAACAGGTTCCTGTGCGTCGAAGTGAGTCCAACTATATCTAGCCGGAACTTCTCCACCTCGCACATCAGCTCAGGCTCCTTCCCTCCCAGCGAGGTGACATTTAGTGGCCTAGCAACCTACTCAGTGGCCTAGTGGTTAGAGTGTCCGCCCTGAGATCGGTAGGTTGTGAGTTCAAACCCCGGCCGAGTCATACCAAAGACTATAAAAATGGGACCCATTACCTCCCTTGCTTGGCACTCAGCATCAAGGGTTGGAATTGGGGGTTAAATCACCAAAAATGATTCCCGGGCGCGGCCACCGCTGCTGCCCACTGCTCCCCTCACCTCCCAGGGGGTGATCAAGGGTGATGGGTCAAATGCAGAGAATAATCTCGCCACACCTAGTGTGTGTGTGTGACAATCATTGGTACTTTAACTTTAACTTTTAATTTCACGTCAGAAGAGCTAGCTTATGTAGCCGATGATCGGACCGCCAAGTGCCCTGCCTTCGGCTGCCGCTCAGCACCCGACCTCTATAACCCAGCCCATGAGTGGTGAGCCCATTGGTGGAGGGAACCACGTTGCTTCATTGAGCTGAGCCAGCCAACAGGCGCTCACCATCGTGCCCCACCTCTGGGCCTGGCTCCACAGGGGAGCCACGGTGACCCGCGCCGGGCGAGGAAAAATGTAGGACCTCGATTTGTACTTTTCATAAAGGTCTTTGAGCTGCTCTTTGTCTGATCCCTCACCTAGGACCTATTTGTCTTGGGAGAGCCTACGAGGGGGCATAGAAGCCCACAGACAGCATAGCTCCTAGGATCAGTGGGCCCCACAAACTCCTCTACCACGATAAGGTGGCGGCTCAGAAAGGAGGTTATATAAACATAACTCCAAAACCAAACATGCATTATGTCTAAAAATGCCTACAATATTGTATCTGTGTGACTTTTACTAGAATGGGTTGTTTTTGTAAGGTTTGTAAATACAAACATTTGGTTTTACTCACTATGGTAAATGGGCTATACTTGTATAGCGCTTTTCTACCTTCAAGGTACACAAAGCGCTTTGACACTATTTTTACATTCATCCATTCACACACACATTCACACACTCATGGCGGAAGCTGGCATGCAAGGCCCTAACCACAACCCATCAGGAGCAAGGGTAAAGTGTCTCCCTCAAGGACGCAACAGACGTGACGAGGTTGGTAGAAGGTGGGGATCGAACCAAGAACCCTCAGGTTGCTGGAACGGCCACTCTCCCAACTGCGCCACGCCTTCCCCATGTATACTGTCTCTGTCTCTGTATCTGACAGTTATTTAAACATAATTCCGAAACCACACATGCAAAATGGCTAATAAGAGAAATGTATCTTTGTGAGTTTTACTGGAAAAAAATATTTTGTAAGGTTTGCAAAGACACGTCTTTTTTTTTTTTTTTTACTTAATATGACAGTATAACTGTCATACTAAATATGAAAAGTTATAAACCTAACTCCAAAACCAAACCTGCATTATGTCTAAAAATGCCTGTAATATTGTATCTTTGTGAATTTTACTAGAATCAGGAGGTTTTCAGGTTTAAAAATACAAAAATTAGGTAACTAACAGCCACACGCAATATGACAGTTATTTAAAAACTCCTAATCCACACAAGCAAAATGGCTATTTATGCCTGAAATAATGCATCCTTAGGAGTTTTCCTCGAAACATATGCTTTTTTAAATCTTGCAAACACGAAAAGTAGTTTTTTACTCAATATGACAGTAATGTTCTTAAAATCCTGAGATAATTACGAAAAAAGCAAAAAAAAAATGTATTCCATTATAATTCCTAAACCAAACATGCAAAATGTGTAAAAATGCCTGTAATATTGAATCAATGTATGTTTTACTAGAATCAGTTGTGTTTGAAAGGTTTGCAATTAGAAAAAGTGGGTTTTTTTCACCATGACAATGTACACTCAATATGACAGTAAATTAAACATAACTCCTAAACTACACATAAAAATGAGCTAATATTGCCTGAAATAATGCATTCTTGTGAGTTTTACTCGAAACATATGCTTTTTTAAGGCTTGCAAACACAAAAACTAGTTTTTTACTCAATATGACAGTAATGTTCTTAAAAATCTGAGATAATGCGAAAAAAAGCAATAAATGTATTCCAACATAATTCCTAAACCAACAATGCAAAATGTCTAAAAATTTCTGTAATATTATATCCATGTGAGTTTTACTAGAATCAGTTGTTTTAGTAAGGTTTGCAAAAACAAAAATTAGGTTTTACTCTTTAGGAAAGTAAACTGTCACACTCAATATGACAGTTCTTTTAATCATAACTCCTAAACTACTCATGCAAAATGGCTAATAATGTTTGAAATAATGGATCCTTGGGAGTTTTCCTCGAAACATATGCTTTCTTAAGGCTTGCAAACACAAAAAGTATTTTTTTACTCAATATGACAGTAATGTTCTTCAATTCCTGAGATAATGCGAAAAAAGCAAAAAAAAATTCTTCAATCATAATTTCTAAACCAAACATGCAAAATGTGTAAAAATGCCTGTATTATTGAATCCATGTGAGTTTTACTAGAATCAGTTGATTTAGTAAAGTTTGCAAAAACAAAAATTAGGTTTTACTCTTTATGAAAGTAAACGTCACACTCAATATGACAGTTTTTTAATCATAACTCCTAAACTACTCATGCAAAATGGCTAATAATGTTTGAAATAATGGATCCTTGGGAGTTTTCCTTGAAACATATGCTTTCTTAAGGCTTGCAAACACAAAAAGTATTTTTTTTTACTCAATATGACAGTAATGTTCTTAAAATTCTGAGATAATGCGAAAAAAGCAATAAAAATGTATTCCAACATAATTCCTAAACCAACAATGCAAAATGTCTAAAAATGCCAGTAATATTATATCCTTGTGAGTTTCACTAGAATCAGTTGTTTTAGTAAGGTTTGCAAAAGCAAAAATTTGGTTTTACTCTTTATGAAAGTAAACTGTCACACTCAATATGACAATTTTGAAATAATGGATCCTTGGGAGTTTTCTTCGAAACATATGCTTTCTTAAGGATTGCAAACACAAAAAGTATTTTTTTACTCGAAATGACAGTAAAGTTCTTAAAATCCTGAGATAATGCGAAAAAAGCAATAAAAATGTATTCAATCATAATTTCTAAACTAAACATGCAAAATGTGTAAAAATGCCTGTATTATTGAATCCATGTGAGTTTTACTAGAATCAGTTGTTTTAGTAAAGTTTGCAAAAACAAAAATTAGGTTTTTTTCACCATGACAATGTACACTCAATATGACAGTAAATAAACATAACTCCTAAACTACACATAAACATGAGCTAATATTGCCTGAAATAATGCATTATTATGAGTTTTACTCAAAACATATGCTTTTTTAAGGCTTGCAAACACAAAAAGTAGTTTTTTACTCAATATGACAGTAATGTTCTTAAAATCCTGAGATAATGCGAAAAAAGCAATAAAAATGTATTCCAACATAATTCCTAAACCAACAATGCAAAATGTCTAAAAATGCCTGTAATATTAAATCCATGTGAGATTTACTAGAATCAGTTGTTTTTATAAGGTTTGCAAATACAAAAATTAAGTTTTACTCACTATGACAGTATACTGTCACACTCAATATGACAGTTATTTAAAAATAACTCCTAACTACACATGCAAAATGGCTAATGATACCTCAAATAATGCATTTTACGGAGTTTTACTCGAAACATATGCTTTTTCAAATCTTGCAAACACAAAAAGTAGTTTTTTACTCAATATGACAGTAATATTCCTAAAATCCTGATATAATGCGAAAAAAGCAATGAAAATATATTCAATCATATTTCCTAAATCAAACATGCAAAATGTGGGAAAATGCCTGTAATATTGAATCCATGTGAGTTTTACTAGAATCGGTTGTGTTTGAAATTTTTGCAAATAGAAAAATTAGGTTTTTTTTCCACCATGACAATGTACACTCAATATGACAGTAAATAAACATAACTCCTAAACTACACATAAAAATGAGCTAATATTGCCTGAAATAATGCATTATTGTGAGTTTTACTCGAAACATATACTTTTTTAAGGCTTGCAAACACAAAAAGTAGTTTTTTATTCAATATGACAGTAATATTCCTAAAATCCTGAGATAATGCGACAAAAGCAATACAATGTATTCCATCATAATTTCTAAACCAAACAGGCAAAATGTCTAAAAATAACTGTAATATTGAATGCATGTGAGTTTTACTAGAATCGGTTGTGTTTGAAATTTTTGCAAATAAAAAAAATAGTTTTTTTTTCACCATGACAATGTACACTCAATATGACAGTAAATAAACATAACTCCTAAACTACACATAAAAATGAGCTAATATTGCCTGAAATAATGCATTATTGTGAGTTTTACTCGAAACATATGCTTTTTTTAAGGCTTGCAAACACAAAAAGTAGTTTTTTACTCAATATGACAGTAATATTCCTAAAATCCTGAGATAATGCGAAAAAAGCAATACAAATGTATTCCATCATAATTTCTAAACCAAACAGGCAAAATGTCTAAAAATAACTGTAATATTGAATGCATGTGAATTTTACTAGAATCAGTTGTTTTTGTAAGGTTTGCAAATACAAAAATTAGGTTTTACTCTATATGAGAGTATACTGTTACATTTATTATGACAGTTATTTAAACATAACTCCTAAACAACAAATGCAAAATGACTAATAATGCCTGGAGATGTATCTTTGAGTTTTACTAAAATGTTCTTTTGTAAGGTTTGCAAAGACACAAGTTAGTTTTTTTTTACTCAATATGATAGTATCACTGTCATACTAAATAAGAAAGTTGTATGAACATAATTTCAAAAATACACATGCAATCCGTCCAAAACTGCCTGTAATATTGAATCTATGTGAGTTTTACCAGAATCAGGTATTTTGGTAAGGTTTACAATTACAAAAATTAGGTTTTACTCATAATGACAGTATAACTGCCACATTCAATATGGCAGTTATTTAAACATAACCCCTAAACCACATGCAAAATGGCTTATAATGCCTGGAGATGTATCTTTGTGAGTTTTACTAGAAAACATATAATTTGTAAGGTTTTTTAAGGACACAAGTTAGTTTTTTTTACTCAATATAATAGTATAACTGTCATACTAAATGTATCCATTTTCTTCCGCTTATCCGAGGTCGGGTTGCGGGGGCAGCAGCCTAAGCAGAGAAGCCCAGACTTCCCTCTCCCCAGCCACTTCGTCCAGCTCTTCTCGGGGGATCCCGAAGCGTTCCCAGGCCAGCCGGCTGACATAGTCTTCCCAATGTGTCCTGGGGCTCCCCCGTGGCCTCCTGCCAGTCGGACTTGCCCTAACGAAAAAAACAATTAAAATGTATTCAAACACAACTCCTAAACCAAACATGTGAAATCTCTAAAATGCCTGCAATATTGAATCTATGTGAGTTTTACTAGAATCAGTTGTTTTTGTAAGGTGTGCAAATACAAAAATTAGGTTTAACACTTAATGACAGTATAACTGCCACACTCAATTTGACAGTTATTAAAACATAACACCTAAACTACACATGAACATTTTCTAATAATGCATGAAGAAATGTATCTTTTGTGAGTTTTACTAGTAACATTTTCTTTTGTAAGCATTGCAAAGACACACGTTAGTTTGTTTTACTCACTATGACTTTACTGTCACACTCAATATGACAGTTATTTAAACATAAATCCTAAACCGCACATGCAAAATGGCTAATAATGCCTGTAGAAATGTATCTTTGAGTTTTACTGGGAAAAATATTTTGTAAGGTTTGTAAAGACACAAGTTAGTTTTTTTTTTTACTCAATATGACAGTATTACTGTAATACTAAATATGAAAGTTATATAAACACAACTCCAAAACCAAACATGCATTATGTCTAAAAATGCCTGTGATATTGTATCTGTGAGTTTTACTAGAATCAGTTGTTTTTGTAAGGTTTTCAAATACCAAAATTAGGTTTTATTTACTTTGACAGTTATTTAAACATAACTCCTAAACAACAAATGCAAATAGCTAATAATGCTTGGAGAACTGTATCTTTGTTTTAGAGAGCCTGCTGACCAACAGCATCTCTGTCTGGACTGGAGCCTGCAGTGCCTCAGACTGGAAGTCTCTCCAGAGAGTGGTGAGGACGGCGGAAAAGATCATCAGGACTCCTCTTCCTCCTATCCAGGAGATCGCAAAAAGCGCTGCCTGACCAGGGCTCAGAAAATTTGCAAAGACTCCTCCCACCCCCACCAAGGACTGTTTTCACTGCTGGACTCTAGAAAGAGGTTCCGCAGCCTCCGAAGCAGAACCTCCAGCTTCTTCCCTCAGGCCATAAGACTCTTGAACGCATCATAAATAAATTATCTCCTCAACTCCCCTCAAAATGAATTAACTCGCTGGAATGAAATAAAAAATATAACATACACCCATAAACGTGGGCGCATGTGGAAAAAGTGCAATATATTTATCTGCACAGTAATCTATTTATCTATTTTTTATATATTTATGTATATTTATTTATTATATATATATATATATATGTATATATATATATATATATATATAGTATTTATATATTATTTATATATATTTATGTATCGAAATATGCACCTTATTGCTTTTTTATCCTGCACTACGACATTTCGTTCTTATCTGTGCTGTAAAGTTCAAATTTGAATGACAGTAAAAAGAAAGTCTAAGTCTAAGTCTAAGTCTTTACTAGAATAACGATCTTTTGTAAGGTTTGCAAAGACACAAGTTAGGTTTTTTTTTACTCAATGGTAATATACAGTTTAACTGTCATACTAAATATGAAAGTTGTATAATCAAAACTCCAAAACCAAACATGCAATCCGTCTAAAATGCATGTAATATTGAATCTATGTGAGTTTTACCAGAATCAGGTATTTTGGTAAGGTTTACAATTACAAACATTAGGTTTCACTCATAATGACAGTATAACTGCCACATTCAATTTGACATCTATTTAAACATAACTCCTAAACCACACATGCACAATGGCTATTAATGCCTGGAGAAATGTCTCTTTGTGAGTTTTACTGGGAAAAAAATATTTCGTAATGTTTGTACCGACACAAGTTAGTTTTTTTTACTCAATATGACAGTGTTACTGTCATACTAAACATGAAAGTTATATAAACCTAACTCCAAAACCAAACATGCATTATCTCTAAAAATGCCTGTAATTTAAAAGTTAAAAAGTTAAAGTACCAATGATTGTCACACACACACTAGGTGTGGCGAAATTATTCTCTGCATTTGACCCATCACCCTTGATCACCCCCTGGAGGTGAGGGGAGCAGTGGGCAGCAGCGGTGGCCGCGCCCAGGAATCATTTTGGTGATTTAACCCCCAATTCCAACCCTTGATGCTGAGTGCCAAGCAGGGAGGTAATGGGTCCCATTTTTTTAGTCTTTGGTATGACTCGGCCGGGGTTTGAACTCCCAACCTACCGATCCCAGGACGGACACTCTAACCACTAGGCCACTGAGTAGGTGGCCTAGTGTAATTTTGTATCCATGTGAGTTTTACTAGAATCAGTTGTTTTTGTAAGGTTTGCAAATATGGGTTTTACTCACAGTATAATGTCACACTCAATCTGACAGTTATTTAAACATAACTCCTAAACCACACATGCCAAATGGCTAATAATGCCTGGAGAAATGTCTCTTTGTGAGTTTTTTAGGAAAAAAAACATTTTGTAAGGTTTGTAAAGACACAAGTTAGTTTTTATTACTCAATATGACAGTATTACTGTAATACTAAATATGAAAGTTATATAAACACAACTCCAAAATCAAACATGCATCATGTCTAAAAATGCCTGCAATATTGCATCCATGTGAGTTTTACTAAAATCAGTTGTTTTTGTAAGGTTTTTGCAAATACAAAAATTAGGTTTTACTCACTATGACAGTTATTTAAACATAACTCCTAAACAACAAATGCAAAATGACTAATAATGCTTGGAGAAATGTATCTTTGTTAGATTTACTAGAAAAAATATATTTTGTAAGTTAGTTTTTTTTACTTAATATGACAGTATAACTGTCATACTAAATCCATCCATTTTCTTCCGCTTATCCGAGGTCCGGTTGCAGGGGCAGCAGCCTAAGCAGAGAAGCCCAGACTTCCCTATCCCCAACCACTTCGTCCAGCTCTTCTCGGGGGATCCCGAGGCGTTCGACAGCCCAGCCGGGAGACATAGTCTTCCCAATGTGTCCTGGGTCTTCCCCGCGGCCTCCTGCCCGTCGGACTTGCCCTAATGAAAAAAGCAATACAAATGTATTCAAACACAACTCTAAACCAAACATGTAAAATGTCTAAAAATGCCTGTAAAATTGAATCTATGTTTTACTAGAATCAGTTGTTTTTATAAGGTTTGCAAATACAAAATGAGGTTTTACACATAATGACAGTATAACTGCCACACTCAATATGACAGTTATTTAAACATAACTCCTAAACCACACATGAAAAATGTCTGATAATGCGTGAAGAAATGTATCTTTGTGATTTTTATTAGAAACGTTTTCTTTTGTGAGGTTTGCAAATACACAAGTTAGTTTTTTTTACTCAATATGACAAGATGACACTCACTATGACAGTTATTTAAACATAACTCCTAAACTCATACTTGCCAACATTGAGACCTCCGATTTCAGGAGGTGGGGGTGGGGAAGGCATGGTCGGGGGTGGGGTGGGGGCGTGGTTGGGGGTGTGGTTAAGAGGGGAGGAGTATATTTAGAGCTAGAATTCACCAAGTCAAGTATTTCATATATATATATATATATATATATATATATATATATATATATATATATATATATATATTATATATATATATATATATATATATATATATATATATATATATATATATATATATATATATATATATATATATATATATATACACACATATATAAAAAAACTTGACTTTCAGTGAATTCTAGCTATATATATATATATATATATATATATATATATATATATATTATATATATATATATATATATATATATATATATATATATATATATATATATATATATATATATATGTATGTTTGGGGGAAAAAATCACAAGACTACTTCATCTCTACAGGCCTGTTTCATGAGGGGTTCCCTCAATCATCAGGAGATATAAGACATATATCAATCAATCAATCAATCAATGTTTATTTATATAGCCCTAAATCACAAGTGTCTCAAAGGGCTGCACAAGCCACAACAACATCCTCGGTATAGCCCACATAAGGGCAAGGAAAAACTCACCCCAGTGGGACGTCGATGTGAATGACTATGAGAAACCTTGGAGAGGACCGCATATGTGGGTAACCCCCCCCCCCTCTAGGGAGACCGAATGCAATGGATGTCGAGTGGGTCTAACATAATATTGTGAGAGTCCAGTCCATAGTGGATCCAGCATAACAGTAAGAGTACAGTCCACAGTGGGGTCAGCAGGAAACCATCCCGAGCGGAGACGGGTCAGCAGCGCAGAGATGTTCCCAACCGATATACAGGCGAGCGGTCCACCCCGGGTCCCGACCCCGGACAGCCAGCACCCCATCCATGGCCACCGGATCTGTGTGTCTCCCCTTCCACAAGGGATAGGGGGGAGCAGAGGAGAAAAGAAAAGAAACGGCAGATCAACTGGTCTAAAAAAGGGGGGCTATTCAAAGGTTAGAGTATACAAATGAGTTTTGAGATGGGACTTAAATGTTTCTACTGAGGTAGCATCTCTAACTGTTACCGGGAGGGCATTCCATAGTGCTGGAGCCCGAATAGAAAACGCTCTACAGCCCGCAGACTTTTTTTGGGCTCTAGGAATCACTAATAAGCCGGAGTTCTTTGAACGCAGATTTCTTGCCGGGACATATGGTACAATACAATCGGCAAGATAGGCTGGAGCTAGACCGTGTAGTATTTTATACCTAAGTAGTAAAACCTTAAAGTCGCATCTTAAGTGCACAGGAAGCCAGTGCAGGTGAGCCAGTATAGGCGTAATATGATCAAACTTTCTTGTTCTTGTCAAAAGTCTAGCAGCCGCATTTTGTACCAACTGTAATCTTTTAATGCTAGACATAGGGAGACCCGAAAATAATACGTTACAGTAATCGAGACGAGACGTAACGAACGCATGAATAATGATCTCAGCGTCGCTAGTGGACAAAATGGAACGAATTTTAGCGATATTACGGAGATGAAAGAAGGCCGTTTTAGTAACACTCTTTATGTGTGACTCAAAGGAGAGAGTTGGGTCGAAGATAATACCCAGATTCTTTACTGAGTCGCTTTGTGTAATTGTTTGGTTGTCAAATGTTAAGGTGGTATTATCAAATAAATGTCGGTGTTTAGCAGGACCGATAATCAGCATTTCCGTTTTCTTAGTGTTGAGTTGCAAGAAGTTAGCGGACATCCATTGTTTAATTTCATTAAGACACGCCTCCAGCTGACTACAATCCGGCGTGTTGGTCAGCTTTAGGGGCATGTAGAGTTGGGTGTCATCAGCATAGCAATGAAAGCTAACACCGTATTTGCGTATGATGTCGCCTAGCGGCAGCATGTAAATACTAAAGAGTGCAGGGCCAAGAACCGAACCTTGGGGGACTCCGCACGTTACCTTAACATAGTCCGAGGTCACATTGTTATGGGAGACGCACTGCATCCTGTCAGTAAGATAAGAGTTAAACCACGACAAGGCTAAGTCTGACATACCAATACGTGTTTTGATACGCTCTAATAAAATGTTATGATCGACGGTATCGAAAGCAGCGCTAAGATCAAGAAGCAGCAACATAGATGACGCATCAGAATCCATCGTTAGCAGTAGATCATTAGTCATTTTTGCGAGGGCTGTCTCCGTAGAGTGATTTGCCCTGAAACCGGATTGAAAAGGTTCACAGAGATTGTTAGACATTAAGTGTTCATTTAGCTGCTGTGCGACAATTTTTTCGAGGATTTTCGAGATAAACGGAAGGTGGGACACCGGCCGGTAGTTTACCATGAGGTCAGGATCGAGGTTAGGTCTTTTGAGCAAAGGATGAATAACCGCTTTTTTGAATGCTAGTGGAACAGTGCCAGAGGAAAGTGATACGTTTATAATATTTAGCACTGATGGACCTAATAATACAAAAAGCTCCTTAATAAGTTTCCCAGGAAATGGGTCAAGTAAACATGTTGTTTGTTTTGTCCCCTTAACACATCTTAACAATTCCTCTAATGTTATTTCATCAAAGAGAGAGAAACTATTTTGGAGGGCGGTATCCTTCGTAGATACAGTCGTATCTGTGTTAATAGAACCCAGTTGTAGCTGCGACGCATTGTCTTTAATCTCCTTTCTAATGAGTTCAATTTTCTTATTAAAGAAATTCATAAAATCATCTGCTGAGTGGGTGGAGCTACTGGGAGGAGTCCCTTGTTGGGTTAGCGATGCTACTGTACTAAACAAAAATTGCGGATCATTTTTGTTGAGGTGGATGAGATTTGAGTAATATTTAGCTTTAGCTAGGGTAAGCATGTGTTTATAAGTTATTAAACTATCACTCCATGCTTGATGGAAAACCTCAAGTTTAGTAGCGCGCCATTTGCGTTCCAGCTTTCTACATGATAATTTATGGGCTCTAGTTTCTTCTGTAAACCATGGGGTGCGCCTTTTAGGGGCTCCTTTAAGCTTTAGCGGTGCTATACTATCAATGGTGTCCCGCAGGGCGTCGTTAAAGTTGTTAGTGAGGTTATCAATAGAGCCGACATAATTTGGGAATGGTGCCATTACCGAAGGCAGTAGGCCAGCAAGAGTCATCGTTGTGGCAGCATTAATGTTGCGGCTGCTATAGTAGTTATTATTATTAGTTTGTTGACAATGAGTCAGAACTTCGAATTTTATAAGGTAATGATCGGACATTACTTTAGTATACGGGAGTATCGTAACTTTGGAGGTGGTGACACCCCTGACCAGCACTAGATCTATCGTATTTCCGTTGCGATGCGTAGGTTCATTTATTATTTGTGTAAGACCACAGCTATCAATTATAGTCTGGAGCGCCATGCACTGAGGGTCCGATGGGGTATTCATATGGATATTAAAGTCCCCCATTATGATTATATTGTCGGCGTGCGTCACTAAATCAGCAACGAACTCTGAAAATTCACTGATGAAGTCCGAATTGGGTCCTGGGGGTCGGTAGATAACAGCCAGGTGGAGAGGCAGCGGTGTGACAAACCTCATAGTAAGCATCTCAAACGGGTTATATTTATTATTTAGGTTCGGGGTAAGATTAAAGCTTTTATTGTGGATGAGTGCAACTCCCCCACCCCTTTTAATGGGACGGGCAATATGCGCTCCCGCATAGCCAGGAGGAGACGCCTCACCCAGCGCAAAGAAATCATCTGGTTTGAGCCAGGTCTCGGCGAGACCAATAACGTCAAGATTATTGTCTCTAATGACCTCATTCACTAATAACGTTTTGGAAGATAATGATCTTATGTTTAAGAAGCCCATATTATAGGTAGTGGGCTGTTTTGAGGAGTTTTTGTTGAAATTATCCGTAGTAGCAATATTAATAATGTTGTGTTTATTATGTGTAGTGCAATTTAAATAATTTCGACCATATCTAGGAATTGATATGACGGGAATTTTCCGATTGTTTGCTTGATGTTGTGATAAACCGAACGCATCATAACTTGCCACCTCAGTAGAGTGCATGTCTACTTTTGACACAGAAAAAACATTTTTGAGTTGTGTATTGTTCTAAAATAGTTGCTATGTGTGCAGGTATTATCCAGCCTGGCGCTGGCTAGTTCTATTTTAACAAACTTCTCACCCGGACTAGCGCTTCTTTGAGGATTAGCCTTTCGCTTTGTTGTTAGCCCCGCTCGGCATCCCCGCTTCTGCTTCCGCTCACACCGCTTACGTGTCTTCCGTTGACGGTCCTCGCTGGCACTTAACTCCGCTGCTTTCGAGGCCGCTGGATGTAGCCGGCGAAGAATCCCCATGCTAGCGAGGAGGTCGAAAGTACCCGCATCTTTCAACCTATAACGGCCCGATCTATCCACATCCAGAATCGTCTGTCGGTCGTATCTGATCACGAAGTGTCCACGCTATGAGCCAGCCATGAAATAGACAGAATTGACGGGTATTTTTGCCAAATCGCTCTACACTTCCAAGAGCGTCTGCAAGCCGCTGCCATCAGGGCGCCGCCATCTTGGCTGAATATATATATATACAGGTAAAAGCCAGTAAATTAGAATATTTTGAAAAACTTGATTTATTTCAGTAATTGCATTCAAAAGGTGTAACTTGTACATTATATTTATTCATTGCACACAGACTGATGCATTCAAATGTTTATTTCATTTAATTTTGATGATTTGAAGTGGCAACAAATGAAAATCCAAAATTCCGTGTGTCACAAAATTAGAATATTACTTAAGGCTAATACAAAAAAGGGATTTTTAGAAATGTTGGCCAACTGAAAAGTATGAAAATGAAAAATATGAGCATGTACAATACTCAATACTAGGGTTGGAGCTCCTTTTGCCTCAATTACTGCGTTAATGCGGCGTGGCATGGAGTCGATGAGTTTCTGGCACTGCTCAGGTGTTATGAGAGCCCAGGTTGCTCTGACAGTGGCCTTCAACTCTTCTGCGTTTTTGGGTCTGGCATTCTGCATCTTCCTTTTCACAATACCCCACAGATTTTCTATGGGGCTAAGGTCAGGGGAGTTGGCGGGCCAATTTAGAACAGAAATACCATGGTCCGTAAACCAGGCACGGGTAGATTTTGCGCTGTGTGCAGGCGCCAAGTCCTGTTGGAACTTGAAATCTCCATCTCCATAGAGCAGGTCAGCAGCAGGAAGCATGAAGTGCTCTAAAACTTGCTGGTAGACGGCTGCGTTGACCCTGGATCTCAGGAAACAGAGTGGACCGACACTAGCAGATGACATGGCACCCCAAACCAGCCTAGAAATTCTGTCCATAAAGGTTATGAACAGAATCGGTGACAAAGGGCAGCCTTGGCGGAGTCCAACCCTCACTGGAAACGGGTCCGACTTACTGCCGGCAATGCGGACCAAGCTCTGACTCTTGCAAAGGGAGCGAACCGCCACAATAAGACAGTCCGTTACCCCATACTCTCTAAGCACTCTCCACAGGACTTCCAGGGGTAAATGGTCGAATGCCTTCTCCAAGTCCATAAAGCACATGTAGACTGGTTGGGCAAACTCACATGCACCCTCAAGGACCCTGCCGAGAGTATAAAGCTGGTCCGCAGTTCCACGACCAGGACGTAAACCACACTGTTCCTCCTGAATCCGAGGTTTGACTATCCGGCGTAGCCTCTTCTCCAGTACACATGAATAGACCTTACCGGGAAGACTGAGGAGTGTGATCTCACGATAGTTGAAACACACCCTCTGGTTCCCCTTCTTAAAGAGAGGAACCACCACCCCGGTCTCCCAATCCAGAAGTACCGCCCCCGATGTCCACGCGATGTTGCAGAGTCTTGTCAACCAAGACAGCCCCACAGCATCCAGAGCCTTAAGGAACTCCGGACAGATCTCATCCACCCCCAGGGCGTTGCCATTGAGGAGCTTTTTAACTACCTTGGCATCCTCAGCCCCAGAAATAGGAGAGCCCACCACAGATTCCCCAGGCACTGCTTCCTCATAGGAAGACATGTTGGTGGGATTAAGGAGGTCTTCGAAGTATTCCCTCCACCGATCAATAACAGCTGCAGTAGAGGTCAGCAGCGCACCATCCTCACCATACACGGTGTTACAGTGCACTGCTGCCCCCCCTTGAGCCGGCGGATGGTGGTCCAGAATCGCTTCGAAGCCGTCTGGAAGTCGTTTTCCATGGCTTCTCCAAACTCCTCCCATGTCCGAGTTTTTGCCTCTGCGACCGCTGAAGCCGCACTTCGCTTGGCCTGTCGGCTGCCTCTGGAGTCCCATGAGCCTAAAGGACCCGATAGGCTCTTTCTTCAGCTTGACGGCATCCCTCACTGCTGGTGTCCACCAGCGGGTTCTAGGATTACCGCCACGACAGGCACCAAACTCCTTGCGGCAACAGCTCCAATCAGCCGGCTCGACAAGAGAGGCACGTAACAAGGTCCACTCAGACTCAATGTCCAGCGCCTCGCTCGTGACATGTTCAAAGTTCTTCCGGAGGCGTTCCCAGCAAACCCTCACAATGCGTTTGGGCCTGCCGGTCTGTCAGGCATCCTCCCCCAAAATTATTTTTGTGAGTTTTACTGGAAAAACATAGTTTGTAATGTTTGTAAAGACACAAGTTAGTTTTACTCAAGATGACAGTATAACTGTCATAATACATATGAAAGTTATATAAACATAATTCCAAAACCAAACATGCATTATGTCTAAAAATACCTGTAAAATTGTATCCATGTGAGTTTTACTATAATCATTTTTTGCGATGAGATGGCGATGGTGTACCCCACCTTCCGCCCGATTGTAGCTGAGATAGGCTCCAGCGCCTCCTGCCACCCCAAAAGGGAATAAGCGGTAGAAAATGGATAGATGGGCATTTTTTGTTGTCGTTACTAAATCCATCCATTTTCTTCCGCTTAACCGAGGTCGGGTTGCAGGGGCAGCAGCCTAAACAGAGAAGCCCAGACTTCCCTCTCCCCAGCCACTTCTTCCAGCTCTTCTCGGGGGATCCTGAGGCGTTCCCAGGCCAGCCGGGAGACATAATCTTCCCAATGTGTCCTGGGTCTTCCCCGTGGCCTCCTGCCGGTCGGACTTGCCCTAAACACCTCCCTCGGGAGGCGTTCGGGTGGCATCCTGAGCAGATGCCCGAACCACCTCATCTGGCTCCTCTCAATGTGGAGGAGCAGCGCTTTACTCTGAGTTCCTCCAGGATGACAGAGCTTCTTATCCTATCTCTAAGGGAGAGACCCGCCACCCGAAGGAGGAAACTCTTGTCTTTGATCTTGTCTTTTCGGTCATAACCATGACCATGGGTGCAGGATGGGACTGTAGATCGACCGGTAAATTTAGAGCTTTTAATTCTGGCTCAGCTCCTTCTTCACCACAATGGATCGATATAGCGTCCTCATTCCTGAAGACGCTGCACCGATCCGCCTGTGGATCTCATGATCCACTCTTCCCTCACTCGTGAACAAGACTCCTAGGTACTTGAACTCCTCCACTTGGGGCCATCTAGTATGTGCCATCGCCTCCTCAACCTGGAAATGGCACCCCACCCTTTACCGGGCGAGAACCATGGACTCGGACTTGGAGGTGCTGACTCTCATCCCAGTCGCTTCATACTCGGCCATCCAATGAGAGCTGGAGATCCTGGCCAGTTGAAGCCATCAGGACCACATCAACTGCAAAAAGCAGAGACCTAATCCTGCAACCACCAAACCGGATCCCCTCAACGCCATGACTGCAATTCTGTCCATAAAAGTTAACAACAGAATCGGTGACAAAGGGCAGCCTTGGCGGGCCAAGGCTGCCCTACACTGATCATACAGGGAGCGACCCGCCACAATCAGACAGTCCGATACCCCATACTCTTGTCTTTGAGCCGGGGGGACAACAAGAAATGCCACCCCAGCCTCTCATTGCTTGCAACGCCATAGTGGAAGAGAGTCCAGCCCCTCTCGAGAGAACAGGTTCCTGTGCGTCGAAGTGAGTCCAACTATATCTAGCCGGAACTTCTCCACCTCGCACACCAGCTCAGGCTCCTTCCCTCCCAGCGAGGTGACATTTCACGTCAGAAGAGCTAGCTTATGTAGCCGATGATCGGACCGCCAAGTGCCCTGCCTTCGGCTGCCGCTCAGCTCACACTCTATAACCCAGCCCATGAGTGGTGAGCCCATTGGAGGAGGGAACCACGTTGCTTCATTGAGCTGAGCCAGCCAACAGGCGCTCGCCATCGTGCCCCACCTCTGGGCCTGGCTCCACAGGGGAGCCACGGTAACCCGCGTCCGGGCGAGGAAAAATCTAGGACCTCGATTTGTACTTTTCATAAAGGTCTTTGAGCTGCTCTTTGTCTGATCCCTCACCTAGGACCTATTTGTCTTGGGAGAGCCTACGAGGGGGCATAGAAGCCCACAGACAGCATAGCTCCTAGGATCAGTGGGCTCCGCAAACTCCTCTACCACGAAAGGTGGCGGCTCAGAAAGGAGGTTTTATAAACATAACTCAAAAACCAAGATTAGGTTGTTTTTTTTCACCATGACAATGTACCCTCATTCATCCATCCATTTTTCTACCGCTTATTCCCTTTGGGGTCGCGGGGGGGCGCTGGAGCCTATCTCAGCTACAATCAGGCGGAAGGCGGTGTACACCCTGGACAAGTCGCCATCTCATCGCAGGGCCAACACAGATAGACAGACAACATTCACACTCACATTCACACACTAGGGCCAATTTGGTGTTGCCAATCAACCTATCCCCAGGTGCATGTCTTTGGAGGTGGGAGGAAGCCGGAGTACCCGGAGGGAACCCACGCAGTCACGGGGAGAACATGCAAACTCCACACAGAAAGATCCCGAGCCTGGGATTGAACCAAGGACTACTCAGGTCCTTCGTATTGTGAGGCAGACGCACTAACCCCTCTTCCACCGTGCTGCCCAATGTACACTCAATATGACAGTAAATTAAACATAACTCCTAAACTACACTTAAAAATGAGCTAATATTGCCTGAAATAATGCATTCTTGTGAGTTTTACTCGAAACATATGCTTTTTTAAGGCTTGCAAACACAAAAAGTAGTTTTTACTCAATATGACAGTAATGTTCTTAAAATTCTGAGATAATGCGAAAAAAGCAAAAAAAAGTATTCCAACATAATTCCTAAACCAACATTGCGAAATGTCTAAAAATGCCTGTAATATTAAATCCATGTGAGTTTTACTAGAATCAGTTGTTTTAGTAAAGTTTGCAAAAACAAAAATTAGGTTTTACTCTTTATGAAAGTAAACGTCACACTCAATATGACAGTTTTTTAATCATAACTCCTAAACTACTCATGCAAAATTGCTAATAATGTTTGAAATAATGGATTCTTGGGAGTTTTCCTTGAAACATATGCTTTCTTAAGGCTTGCAAACACAAAAAGTATTTTTTTTTACTCAATATGACAGTAATGTTCTTAAAATTCTGAGATAATGCGAAAAAAGCAATACAAATGTATTCCAACATAATTCCTAAACCAACAATGCAAAATGTCTAAAAATGCCAGTAAGATTATATCCTTGTGAGTTTCACTAGAATCAGTGTTTTAGTAAGATTTGCAAAAGCAAAAATTAGGTTTTACTCTTTATGAAAGTAAACTGTCACACTCAATATGACAATTTTTTAATCATAACTCCTAAACCACTCATGCAAAATGGCTAATGATGTTTGAAATAATGGACCCTTGGGAGTTTTTCTCGAAACATATGCTTTCTTAAGGCTTGCAAACACAAAAAGTATTTTTTTTTACTCAATATGACAGTAATGTTCTTAAAATCCTGAGATAATGCGAAAAAAGCAATAAAAATGTATCCAATCATAATTTC
This sequence comes from Nerophis lumbriciformis, assembly GCF_033978685.3. Lineage (NCBI taxonomy): Eukaryota > Metazoa > Chordata > Actinopteri > Syngnathiformes > Syngnathidae > Nerophis > Nerophis lumbriciformis. Next base: position 9,368,264 of record NC_084586.2, on the reverse strand, counting down.
TAAACTAAACATGCAAAATGTGTAAAAATGCCTGTAATATTGAGTCTATGTGAGTTTTACTAGAATCAGTTGATTTAGTAAAGTTTGCAAAAACAAAAATTAGGTTTTACTCTTTATGAAAGTAAACTGTCACACTCAATATGACAGTTTTTTAATCATAACTCCTAAACTACTCATGCAAAATGGTTAATAATGTTTGAAATAATGGATCCTTGGGATTTGTCCTCGAAACATATGCTTTCTTAAGGTTTGCAAACACAAAAAGTATTTTTTTACTCAATATGACAGTAATGTTCTTAAAATCCTGAGATAATGCGAAAAAAGCAATAAAAATGTATTCAATCATAATTCCTAAACTAAACATGCAAAATGTGTAAAAATGCCTGTATTATTGAATCCATGTGAGTTTTACTAGAATCAGTTGTTTTAGTGAAGTTTGCAAAAACAAAAATTAGGTTTTACTCTTTATGAAAGTAAACTGTCCCAATCAATATGACAGTTTTTTAATCATAACTCCTAAACTACTCATGCAAAATGGCTAATAATGTTTGAAATAATGGATTATTGGGAGTTTTCCTCGAAACATTTGCTTTCTTAAGGCTTGCAAACACAAAAAGTATTTTTTTTACCAATATGACAGTAATGTTCTTAAAATTCTGAGATAATGCGAAAAAAGCAATAAAAATGTATTCCAACATAATTCCTAAATCAACAATGCAAAATGTCTAAAAATGCCAGTAATATTAAATCCATGTGCGTTTCACTAGAATCAGTTGTTTTAGTGAAGTTTGCAAAAACAAAAATTAGGTTTTACTCTTTATGAAAGTAAACTGTCACACTCAATATGACAATTTTTGAATCATAACTCCTAAACCACTCATGCAAAATGGCTAATAATGTTTGAAATAATGGATCCTTGGGAGTTTTCCTTGAAACATATGCTTTCTTAAGGCTTGCAAACACAAAAAGTATTGTTTTACTCAAAATGACAGTAATGTTCTTAAAATTCTGAGGTAATGCGAAAAAAGCAATAAAAATGTATTCCAACATAATTCCTAAACCAACAATGCAAAATGTCTAAAAATGCCAGTAATATTAAATCCATGTGAGTTTCACTAGAATCAGTTGTTTTAGTAAAGTTTGCAAAAACAAAAATTAGGTTTTACTCTTTATGAAAGTAAACTGTCACACTCAATATGACAATTTTTGAATCATAACTCCTAAACCACTCATGCAAAATGGCTAATAATGTTTGAAATAATGGATTATTGGGAGTTTTCATTGAAACATATGCTTTCTTAAGGCTTGCAAACACAAAAAGTATTTTTTTACTCAATATGACAGTAATGTTCTTAAAATCCTGAGATAATGCGAAAAAAGCAAAAAAAATGTATTCAATCATAATTTCTAAACTAAACATGCAAAATGTGTAAAAATGCCTGTATTATTGAATCCATGTGAGTTTTACTAGAATCAGTTGTTTTAGTGAAGTTTGCAAAAACAAAAATTAGGTTTTACTCTTTATGAAAGTAAACTGTCCCACTCAATATGACAGTTTTTTAATCATAACTCCTAAACTACTCATGCAAAATGGCTAATAATGTTTGAAATAATGGATTATTGGGAGTTTTCCTCGAAACATTTGCTTTCTTAAGGCTTGCAAACACAAAAAGTATTTTTTTTTACCAATATGACAGTAATGTTCTTAAAATTCTGAGATAATGCGAAAAAAGCAATAAAAATGTATTCCAACATAATTCCTAAATCAACAATGCAAAATGTCTAAAAATGCCAGTAATATTAAATCCATGTGCGTTTCACTAGAATCAGTTGTTTTAGTGAAGTTTGCAAAAACAAAAATTAGGTTTTACTCTTTATGAAAGTAAACTGTCACACTCAATATGACAATTTTTGAATCATAACTCCTAAACCACTCATGCAAAATGGCTAATGATGTTTGAAATAATGGACCCTTGGGAGTTTTTCTCGAAACATATGCTTTCTTAAGGCTTGCAAACACAAAAAGTATTTTTTTTTACTCAATATGACAGTAATGTTCTTAAAATCCTGAGATAATGCGAAAAAAGCAATAAAAATGTATCCAATCATAATTTCTAAACTAAACATGCAAAATGTGTAAAAATGCCTGTAATATTGAGTCTATGTGAGTTTTACTAGAATCAGTTGATTTAGTAAAGTTTGCAAAAACAAAAATTAGGTTTTACTCTTTATGAAAGTAAACTGTCACACTCAATATGACAGTTTTTTAATCATAACTCCTAAACTACTCATGCAAAATGGTTAATAATGTTTGAAATAATGGATCCTTGGGATTTGTCCTCGAAACATATGCTTTCTTAAGGCTTGCAAACACAAAAAGTATTTTTTTACTCAATATGACAGTAATGTTCTTAAAATCCTGAGATAATGCGAAAAAAGCAATAAAAATGTATTCAATCATAATTTCTAAACTAAACATGCAAAATGTGTAAAAATGCCTGTATTATTGAATCCATGTGAGTTTTACTAGAATCAGTTGTTTTAGTGAAGTTTGCAAAAACAAAAATTAGGTTTTACTCTTTATGAAAGTAAACTGTCCCACTCAATATGACAGTTTTTTAATCATAACTCCTAAACTACTCATGCAAAATGGCTAATAATGTTTGAAATAATGGATTATTGGGAGTTTTCCTCGAAACATTTGCTTTCTTAAGGCTTGCAAACACAAAAAGTATTTTTTTTTTACCAATATGACAGTAATGTTCTTAAAATTCTGAGATAATGCGAAAAAAGCAATAAAAATGTATTCCAACATAATTCCTAAATCAACAATGCAAAATGTCTAAAAATGCCAGTAATATTAAATCCATGTGCGTTTCACTAGAATCAGTTGTTTTAGTGAAGTTTGCAAAAACAAAAATTAGGTTTTACTCTTTATGAAAGTAAACTGTCACACTCAATATGACAATTTTTGAATCATAACTCCTAAACCACTCATGCAAAATGGCTAATAATGTTTGAAATAATGGATCCTTGGGAGTTTTCCTTGAAACATATGCTTTCTAAGGCTTGCAAACACAAAAAGTATTGTTTTACTCAAAATGACAGTAATGTTCTTAAAATTCTGAGATAATGTGAAAAAAGCAATAAAAATGTATTCCAACATAATTCCTAAACCAACAATGCAAAATGTCTAAAAATGCCAGTAATATTAAATCCATGTGAGTTTCACTAGAATCAGTTGTTTTAGTGAGGTTTTCAAAAGCAAAAATTAGGTTTTACTCTTTATGAAAGTAAACTGTCACACTCAATATGACAATTTTTAAATCATAACTCCTAAACCAGTCATGCAAAATGGCTAATAATGTTTAAAATAATGGATTCTTGGGTGTTTTCCTCAAAACATATGCTTTCTTAAGGCTTGCAAACACAAAAAGTATTTTTTTACTTAATATGACAGTAATGTTCTTAAAATCCTGAGATAATGCGAAAAAAGCAATAAAAATGTATTCAATCATAATTTCTAAACTAAACATGCAAAATGTGTAAAAATGCCTGTATTATTGAATCCATGTGAGTTTTACTAGAATCAGTTGTTTTAGTAAAGTTTGCAAAAACAAAATTTAGGTTTTACTCTTTATGAATGTAAACTGTCACACTCAATATGACATTTATTTAATCATAACTCCTAAACTTCACATTCAAAATGTCTAATGATGCCTCAAATAATGCATTCTACGGAGTTTTACTCGAAACATATGCTTTTTCAAATCTTGCAAACACAAAAAGTAGTTTTTTACTCAATATGACAGTAATATTCCTAAAATACTGAGATAATGCAAAAAAAGAAATGAAAATATATTCAATCATATTTCCTAAATCAAACATGCAAAATGTGTAAAAATGCCTGTAATATTGAATCCATGTGAGTTTTACTAGATTAGGATGTGTTTGAAATTTTTGCAAATACAAAAATTAGTTTTTTTTCACCATGACAATGTACACTCAATATGACAGTAAATTAAACATAACTCCTAAATTACACTTAAAAATGAGCTAATGTTGCCTGAAATAATGCATTCTTGTGAGTTTTACTCGAAATATATGCTTTTTTAAGGCTTGCAAACACAAAAAGTAGTTTTTATTCAATATGACAGTAATGTTCTTAAAATTCTGAGATAATGCGAAAAAAGCAGTACAAATGTATTCCAACATAATTGCTAAACCAACAATGCAAAATGTCTAAAAATGCCTGTAATATAAATCCATGTTAGTTTTACTAGAATCAGTTGTTTTTATAAGGTTTGCAAATACAAAAATTAAGTTTTACTCACTATGACAGTATACTGTCACACTCAATATGACAGTTATTTAAAAATAACTCCTAACTACACTTGCAAAATGGCTAATGTTGCCTCAAATAATGCATTCTACGGAGTTTTGCTCTAAACATATGCTTTTTTAAATCTTGCAAACACAAAAAGTAGTTCTTTACTCAATATGACAGTAATATTCTTAAAATCCTGAGATAATGCGAAAAAAGCAATACAAATGTATTCCATCAAAATTTCTAAAACAAACAGGCAAAATGTCTAAAAATAACTGTAATATTGAATTCATGTGAGTTTTACTAGAATCAGTTGTTTTTGTAAGGTTTGCAAATACAAAAATTAGGTTTTACTCTATATGAGAGTATACTGTTACATTTAATATGACAGTTATTTAAACATAACTCCTAAACTACAAATGCTAAATGGCTAATGATGCCTGAAATAATGCATCCTTAGGAGTTTTACTCGAAAAATATGCTTTTTTTAATCCTTGCAAACACAGAAAGTAGTTTTTCCTCAATGTGACAGTAATATTCTTAAAATCCTGAGATAATGCGAAAAAAGCAATAAAAATGTGTGCCATCATAATTTCTAAACCAAACATGCAAAATGTGTAAAAATGCCTGTAATATTGAATCCATGTGAGTTTTACTAGAATCAGTTGTTTTTGTAAGGTTTTCAAATACAAAAAATAGGTTTTACTTACTATGACAGTTATTTAAACTCTATGTATCTTTGTGAGTTTTACTAGAAAAAATATATTTTGAATGTTTACAAAAACAAAAGTTAGTTTTTTTTTTACTCAATATGATAGTATAACTGTCATACTAAATCCATCCATTTTCTTCCGCTTATCCGAGGTCGTGTTGTGGGGGCTGCAGCCTAAGCAGAGAAGCCCAGACTTCCCTATCCCCAGCTACTTCGTCCAGCTCTTCTCGGGGGATCCCGAGGCGTTCCCAGGCCAGCCAGCTGATATAATCTTCCCAATGTGTCCTGTGTCTTCCCCGTGGCCTCCTGCCGTTTGGACTTGCCTTAACGAAAAAAGCAATACTAATGTATTCAAACACAACTCCTAAACAAAACATGTAAAATGTCTAAAATGCCTTTAATATCTATGTGAGTTTTACAAGAATCAGTTGTTTTTGTAAGGTTTGCAAATACAAAAATTAGGTTTTACACTTAACTTTATAACTCAATATGTGTGGCAGTTATACTACCACACTCAAGTTGACAGTTATTTAAACATAACTCCCAAACTACACATGACCATTTTCTAATAATGCATGAAGAAATGTATCTTTGTGAGTTTTACTAGTAACATTTTCTTTTGTAAGGTTTGCAAGGACACGAGTTAGTTTTTTTTTACTCACTTTGACAGTATACTGTCACACTCAATTTCAGTTATTTAAACATAACTCCTAAACCACACATACAAAATGGCTAATAATGTCTGTAGAAATGTATCTTTGTGAGTTTTACTGGGAAACAATATTTTGTAAGGTTTGCAAAGACACAAATTAGTTTTTTTTACTCAATATAACAGTATAACTGTCATACTATAAACACAAGTTATATAAACATAACTCCAAAACCAAACATGCATTATGTCTAAAAATTCAGCACTGCAACTACACATGCACCGGATTTAAACTAAATGTCCCTGCTGCTGAGATCCGAGTTGCAGGGCTGGCCACCACGCCAACATCATCCAGGGCTCCAGAAACATTTGTAGGTCAATGCCCCACAATAGATGCTGGAGGCACTATTCTGCCAGGACTTTTAGACACCGGTTCCCAAGTGACGCTAATGTCCGAAAGCCTATTTAATGCTCACTTTACCGAAGCTAAGCTCGAAAGGACCCCTACCCTTTTTCGTCTAAGAGCAGCTAATGGCCTGGAAATCCCCTATATCGGCTATGCGGTTCTTGATTTTGAGGTAGAGGGTGTTAAAGTTCCCGAAAGAGGAGTAGTAATTGTTGCGGATCAAAACTGTACACACCCCTTCATAATAGGTATGAATCTAATCGTGGGTTGTTGGGATGCCGTTTTTAAATGTCCTAAGACCTCTACTCTTCGGCATCTTCAAAAGCAAAAGGTGTGGAGGGAAGCTTTTGCTACATGTTCCCGTATAGAAGCTGTTGCTGCTGAAGATGGCTTGCTAGGCCACGTGAGATTGGCCTCGAAGACTAGTATTACATATCCCCCAAAGGAGATGTTGGTGCGGGGCTAACTACTGCGCCCTGCCACGCCAACTGCCGGTGCAGTTGGCGGGGCAAAATCACTGGTCGTGGTGAACAGAGGTAGGCTGCCCCTCCGTGTTTATAACCCCCATTCCTACAGTATTTCCTTAAAACGATTTGAGAAGCTAGGGCAGCTGTTCTGTGTTGATGATAGTGATGTGCATGGAGCTGAGGTTCTGTGTTTATCTCTAGTAGAGGAGGGTGTGGTAGAAGTGTCACTCATTGATGCCACAGCCCAAACCAATCCAGAACTGTCCCCAGATGTTAGGGATTTGAGTGATAAACCGGATCTGTCTGAGCAGCAACAGGTGCAGCTATGCGCCCTGCTGGCGAAGTGGGAGAAGGTGTTTGCACAACATGAGGACTTTGGAAGGACCAGTCTTGTGCAACACAGGATACTGACAGGAGATTCCGCCCCTACCAGGGAGAGATACCGACCCATCCCGCCTCTGTTGCATAAGGAAGTGAAGACACTGCATGCTTTCAGGTATGCTTGAACAGAGAGTGATAAAGGAAAGCTGCAGTCCCTGGGCAGCGCCTATAGTGTTAGTCCGCAAAAAGGATGGGAGTTGGCGCTTTTGTGTAGACTACCGGAGGTTAAACTCAGTTACACATAAAGACGCCTTTCCGTTCCCCTGAATCGAAGAGACCCTAACTGGTCTGAGCAAATCTGAATGGTTTTCGACCTTAGACCTCGCTAGTGGGTATTGGCAAGTGGAGGTGCACCCGGACGATCGTGAAAAGACTGCATTTACAACTCCCCTCGGACTGTTCGAGTTTGAACGCATGCCATTTGGTCTATGCAATGCACCTGCCACTTTCCAACGGCTTATACATCATTGTTTGAATGGTCAAATAGCGGAATCATTGTTGGTTTATCTTGATGACATAATAATTTTTTCTGTTGATTTCACTGCCCATCTACAGCACCTGGACCAGGTGTTTGAACGGTTGGACATGGACTTAAACTCAAGCCCTCTAAGTGCAAGCTCTTTCAGCGTGAGGTGAAATTCTTGGGACACGTGGTGGATCGGGATGGAGTGAGACAGGGCCGGCCCGTGGCATAGGCCGTATAGGCAAATGCTAAGGGCGCCGTCCATCAGGGGGCGCCACGCCAGTGCCACAAATGTTGGGAGGAAAAAAATAAATTAAAAAAAATAAGTTGGTACTATTATTTCTAAATACAAAAAATAATCCCACGTTAATTAAAATGCAAAGTAAAGCCTATTTAATAGAAATATTATTTGTTACAACATTACGCCCCCTCCTCCCCCGCACGGTGCGCCCCCTCCCTTCCCGTATCGTGACTCTTTTTGGACGTCCCCACATCAAAAAATCAACACAAGATGCCAAAACTGTCAGGTGCCCAGGGAAGAAAAAAGAGAAAAGAAGAGGAGGAGAAACGAGCAAAGACAGAGGTAGCAGGTAGGTAACGTTAGCCTACATGAAATTATTTGTCTGTTACAGAATGTGATAGTAACCTGGCTTTTTAGCATTAAGCTAATGTTACATGATTCGGCAATTGCTAATAGTTGTGTTTTAACGTCGGGTTAATATTGTGGAGGGGGCTAAATTGTTATGGAAAATAATAATGTAACGTTAGGTAATTACAGTACTCCCACTTTACATTCCTCAGGGACATTTCTTTCTTTCTTTAGTTTATTTCGAACATGAACACACTTACATCATAATACATCACACAATTTCATATCATTTCATTTTACATCATGCCCGAAAAGGAGTAGGAAGAAGCAAAGCTTATTTAATCCTACCTCTTTCCCACTTCAAAGCGTTTACAAATATATAGAATCATTTCTGACCTTTTTATATAATAAAATAACATCTATGAGTTAGTATACAACAGTTTTGTACTATGTAATTAATTAATTAATTCAGTCATTATTAACATACTGAGATGAAGAATATCTTATTTTCAATAAGGTTGAAAGTATTTCTCATAATTCTTCTTCTTTGTACTCTGTAAGCACTATTATTTTGAACAACCTCTTAAACTGGATCATATCAGTACAATTTTTAACTTTTTTACTTAATCCATTCCATAATTTAATTCCACATACTGATATGCTAAAAGTTCTAAGTGTTGTACGTGCATATAAATGTTTGTATTAGATCTCTCCCAAGCAGGTGTTTTTTGTTTACATTGTTATTGCCTTCTGGTTAGCTAATGTTTGCCCTGCAGGTAATAGTCACTTTTCCACCCCTATATATATTAGGTATAGTTGTAAGTAAAAAAAAAAAGGTCAAAGACAAAGCTATTCAGGTTCTTGTGAGTATATACACTTCACTGCCGATGTGGGGGGGCGCCACCTAAAATCTTGCCTAGGGCGCCAGATTGGTTAGGGCCGGGCCTGAGTGAGACCGGACCCAGGTAAAATTAAGGCAGTACAGGACTGGGCCGCTCCGACTACTGTCAAGGAAGTGAGAGCGTTTCTTGGATTGGCAGGCTATTACCAACGTTTTGTGGCTGGGTTTGCTAAAATAGCCCGTCCCCTAAATAAATGTCGTTGGGACGGCCTCACTGGCCGTCCCACCGACAAGAAGGCACAGGCCCACAAAATAGTGTGGACACCAGAGTGTCAGACGTCCTTTGAAGAGCTAAAAAAGGCTTTGACCGACAGTTGCCTGCCCGCTATGCAGACGAGAGTTCCCCCCGTTGCAGGGACTGACAACGATAATGTATGGGGGGGATGTGATGGGACACAGGTAGGGGATTTTATTTTTTTGTTTCATTGTCATGCATGTCTGAGTGTTTTTATTGTTGTAGATTTTAATTGCATGTTTTTACATTTTACAATTTGATTGCATGTTTTTACACTTTGAGGACTTTGACTGTATTTTTAATTGCATAAGTTTATTCCTTGTGGACTTTGCTGGCATTTTAAGACGTTGCCCCTTTTAGCTTGTTGCCCCTGACAACCAAAGTGCCCAATCGAACGGCACCTGAAATCAGACGCACCTGTGGAGCATTAGGGCTGCACACATTTAAAAAAGGAGCGACCAGGAGGATCGTCAGGCTTGACAAGGAGGACCGGGTGAACGCGCGCAAGTTGAGAAGGAATCCCCAAGACTACCCAGCAGACCCGCAGGCTACCGAAAAAAAAAACCAGAATCCCACAATACGCAGGGGCAGAGGAAACTCTGACTCCAAAGTAAGTGTCGTGCCTTGTGGATTTGCAGGGGTATTTAACTGCCTTGGGCTGTGGGCTTGTGGCTCGTGTGTTGTGCGCTGGCTGTGTGGTTCTGTGAGCAGGAGCAATCGAACACGATTCATAAACCAAAGATGTATTATGTCTAAAAATGCCTGTAATATTTTATCCATGTGAGTTTTACTACAATCAGTTGTTTTTGTAATGTTTGCAAATACAACAATTAGGTTTTACACATAATGACAGTATAACTGCCACACCCAATCAGTAGTTTTTTTACTCAATTCGACTAATATTTTTACAATCCTGAGATAATGCAAAAAAAGCAATAAAAATGTATTCCAACATAATTCCTAAACCAACAATGCAAAATGTCTAAAAATACCTGTAATATTAAAACTATGTGACAATTACTGTAATCAGTTTTTTTTGAAAGATTTGCAAATACAAAAATTAGGTTTTACGCATAGACATATAACTGCCACCTAAATATGACAGTTGTTTAAAACATATCTCCTAAACCACACATGCAAAGTGGCTAATAATGCCTGGAAGAATGTATCTTTGTGAGTTTTACTAGAATAATGATCTTTTGTAAGGATTGCAAAGACACAAGTTAGTTTTTTTTACTCAATATGACAGTTTTACTGTCATACTAAATATGACATTTATATAAACATAACTCTAAAACCAAACATGCATTATGTCTAAAAATGCCTGTAATATTGAATCTGTGAGTTTTACCAGAATCAGGTATTTTGGTAAGGTTTACAATTACAAAAATTAGGTTTTACTCATAATGACAGTATAACTGCCACATTCAATATGGCAGTTATTTAAACATAACCCCTAAACAACATGCAAAATGGCTTATAATGCCTGGAGATGTATCTTTGTGAGTTTTACTAGAAAACATATCATTTGTATGGTTTTTTAAAGACACAAGTTAGTTTTTTTTACTCAATATAATAGTATAACTGTCATACTAAATGTATCCATTTTCTTCCGCTTATCCGAGGTCGGGTTGCGGGGGCAGCAGCTTAAGCAGAGAAGCCCAGACTTCCCTCTCCCCAGCCACTTCGTCCAGCTCTTCTCGGGGGATCCCGAAGCGTTCCCAGGCCAGCCGGCTGACATAGTCTTCCCAATGTGTCCTGGGGCATCCCCGTGGCCTCCTGCCGGTCGGACTTGCCCTAACGATAAAAGCAATTAAAATGTATTCAAACACAACTCCTAAACCAAACATGTGAAATGTCTAAAATGCCTGCAATATTGAATCTGAGTTTTACTAGAATCAGTTGTTTTTGTAAGGTTTGCAAATACAAAAATTAGGTCTAACACTTAATGACAGTATAACTGCCACACTCAATTTGACAGTTATTAAAACATAACTCCTAAACTACACATGAACATTTTCTAATAATGCATGAAGAAATGTATCTTTTGTGAGTTTTACTAGTAACATTTTCTTTTGTAAGCATTGCAAAGACACAAGTTAGTTTGTTTTACTCACTATGACTTTTCTGTCACACTAGATATGACAGTTATTTAAACATAAATCCTAAACCGCACATGCAAAATGGCTAATAATGCCTGTAGAAATGTATCTTTGAGTTTTACTGGGAAAAATATTTTGTAAGGTTTGTAAAGACACAAGTTAGTTGTTTTTTTTACTCAATATGACAGTATTACTGTAATACTAAATATGAAAGTTATATAAACACAACTCCAAAACCGAACATGCATTATGTCTAAAAATGCCTGTGATATTGTATCCATGTGAGTATTACTAGAATCAATTGTTTTTGTAAGGTTTGCAAATACAACATTTAGGTTTTACTCACTATGACAGTTATTTAAACATAAATCCTAAACAACAAATGCAAATAGCTAATAATGCTTGGAGAACTGTATCTTTGTTATAGAGAGCCTGCTGACCAACAGCATCTCTGTCTGGACTGGAGCCTGCAGTGCCTCAGACTGGAAGTCTCCCCAGAGAGTGGTGAGGACGCCGGAAAAGATCTTCAGGAATCCTCTTCCTCTTATCCAGGAGATCGCAAAAAGCGCTGCCTGACCAGGGCTCAGAAAATTTGCAAAGACTCCTCCCACCCCCACCAAGGACTGTTTTCACTGCTGGACTCTAGAAAGAGGTTCCGCAGCCTCCGAAGCAGAACCTCCAGCTTCTTCCCTCAGGCCGTAAGACTCTTGAACGCATTATAATTAAATTATCCCCTCAACTCCCCTCAAAATGGATTAACTCGCTGGAATAAAAAAAATAACAATATAACATACACCCATAAACGTGGGCGCATGTGGAAAAAGTGCAATATATTTATCTGCACAGTATCCTTTTTATTTATTTATATATATTTAAGTATATTTATTTATTTTATATGTATATTTATATATTATTTATATTTATTTATTTATATATGCACCTTATTGCTTTTTTATCCTGCCCTACCATGAGCTTATGTCACGAAATTGTGTTATCTATGCTGTAAAGTTCAAATTTGAATGACAATAAAAAGAAAGTCTAAGTCTTTACCAGAATAATGATCTTTTGTAAGGTTTGCAAAGACACAAGTTAGTTGTTTTTTTTACTCAATATGACAGTATAACTGTCATACTAAATATGAAAGTTGTAAAAACATAACTCCAAAACCAAACAAGCAATCCGTCTAAAAATGCATGTAATATTCAATCTATGTGAGTTTTATCAGAATCAGGTATTTTGGTAAGGTTTACAATTACAAAAATTAGGTTTTACTCATGACAGTATACCTGCCACATTCAATTTGATATGTATTTAAACATAACTCCTAAACCACACATGCACAATGGCTAATAATACCTGGGGAAATGTCTCTTTGTGAGTTTTACTAGAAAAAATATATTGTGTAAGGTTTGTAAAACACAAGTTAGTTTTTTTTACTCAATATAACAGTATAGCTGTCATACTATATATAAATAAATAAATAAATAAATGGGTTGTACTTGTATAGCGCTTTTCTACCTTCAAGGTACTCAAAGCGCTTTGACACTACTTCCACATTTACCCATCACACACTGATGGAGGGAGCTGCCATGCAAGGCGCTAACCAGCACCCATCAGGAGCAAGGGTGAAGTGTCTTGCTCAGGACACAACGGACATGACGAAGTTGGTACTAGGTGGGGATTGAACCAGGGACCCTCGGGTCGAGCACTGCCATTCTTCCACTGCAGTTGTTTTTGTAAGGTTTTCAAATACCAAAATTAGGTTTTATTTACTTTGACAGTTATTTAAACATAACACCTAAACAACAAATGCAAAATAGCTAATAATGCTTGGAGAGATGTATCGTTGTTATAGCGAGCCTGCTGACCAACAGCATCTCTGTCTGGACTGGAGCCTGCAGTGCCTCAGACTGGAAGTATCTCCAGAGAGTGATGAGGACGGCGGAAAAGATCATCAGGACTCCTCTTCCTCCTATCCAGGAGATCGCAAAAAGTGCTACCTGACCAGGGCTCAGAAAATTTGCAAAGACTCCTCCCACCCCCACCAAGGACTGTTTTCACTGCTGGACTCTAGAAAGAGGTTCCGCAGCCTCCGAAGCTTCTGTAGCAGCTTCTTCCCTCAGGCCGTAAGACTCTTGAACGCATCATAAATAAATTATCTCCTCAACTCCCCTCAAAATGAATTAACTCGCTGGAATGAAATAAACAATATAACATACACCCATAAACGTGGGCGCATGTGGAAAAAGTGCAATATATTTATCTGCACAGTAATCTATTTATCTATTTATATATATTTATATATATTTATTTATTATATATGTATGTATATATATATATATATATATATATATATATAGTATTTATATATTATTTATATATATTTATGTATCGAAATATGCACCTTATTGCTTTTTTATCCTGCACTACGACATTTCGTTCTTATCTGTGCTGTAAAGTTCAAATTTGAATGACAATAAAAAGAAAGTCTAAGTCAAAGTCTAAGTCTTTACTAGAATAACGATCTTTTGTAAGGTTTGCAAAGACACAAGTTAGGTTTTTTTTTTACTCAATGGTAATATACAGTATAACTGTCATACTAAATATGAAAGTTGTATAATCAAAACTCCAAAACCAAACATGCAATCCGTCTAAAAATGCATGTAATATTGAATCTATGTGAGTTTTACCAGAATCAGGTATTTTGGTAAGGTTTACAATTACAAAAATTAGGTTTCACTCATAATGACAGTATAACTGCCACGTTCAATTTGACATCTATTTAAACATAACTCCTAAACCACACATGCACAATGGCTATTAATGCCTGGAGAAATGTCTCTTTGTGAGTTTTACTGAAAAAAAAATATTTCGTAATGTTTGTACCGACACAAGTTAGTTTTTTTTACTCAATATGACAGTGTTACTGTCATACTAAATATGAAAGTTATATAAACATAACTCCAAAACCAAACATGCATTATCTCTAAAAATGCCTGTAATTTTGTATCCATGTGAGTTTTACTAGAATCAGTTGTTTTTGTAAGGTTTGCAAATACAAAATATGGGTTTTACTCACAGTATACTGTCACACTCAATCTGACAGTTATTTAAACATAACTCCTAAACCACACATGCCAAATGGCTAATAATGCCTGGAGAAATGTCTCTTTGTGAGTTTTGCAGGAAAAAAAATATTTTGTAAGGTTTGTAAAGACACAAGTTAGTTTTTATTACTCAATATGACAGTATTACTGTAATACTAAATATGAAAGTTATATAAACACAACTCCAAAATCAAACATGCATCCTGTCTAAAAATGCCTGCAATATTGCATCCATGTGAGTTTTACTAGAATCAGTTGTTTTTGTAAGGTTTTTGCAAATACAAAAATTAGGTTTTACTTACTATGACAGTTATTTAAACATAACTCCTAAACAACAAATGCAAAATGACTAATAATGCTTGGAGAAATGTATCTTTGTTAGATTTACTAGAAAAAATATATTTTGTAAGTTAGTTTTTTTTACTTAATATGACAGTATAACTGTCATACTAAATCCATCCATTTTCTTCTGCTTATCCGAGGTCCGGTTGCAAGGGCAGCAGCCTAAGCAGAGAAGCCTGGACTTCCCTATCCCCAACCACTTCGTCCAGCTCTTCTCGGGGGATCCCGAGGCGTTCGACAGCCCAGCCGGGAGACATAGTCTTCCCAAAGTGTCCTGGGTCTTCCCCGCGGCCTCCTGCCCGTCGGACTTGCCCTAATGAAAAAAGCAATACAAATGTATTCAAACACAACTCTAAACCAAACATGTAAAATGTCTAAAAATGCCTGTAATATTGAATCTATGTGAGTTTTACCAGAATCAGGTATTGTGGTAAGGTTAACATTTACAAAAATTAGGTTTTACTCATAATAACAGTATAACTGCCACATTCAATTTGACATTTATTCAAACATAACTCCTAAACCACATGTGCACAATGGCTAATAATGCCTGGAGAAATGTCTCTTTGTGAGTTTTACTGGGAAAAAAATATTTTTTTAAGGTTTGTACAGATACAAGTTAGTTTTTTTTATTCAATATGACAGTATTACTGTCATACAAAATATGAAAGTTATATAAACATTACTCCAAAACCAAACATGCATTATGTCTAAAAATGCCTGTAATATTGTATCCATGTGAGTTTTAGTAGAATTATTTGTTTTCATAAGGTTTGCAATTACAAAATATGGGTTTTACTCACTATGACAGTATACTGTCACACTCAATCTGACGATTATTTAAACATAAGTCCTAAACCACACATGAAAAATGTCTAATAATGCTTGAAGAAATGTATCTTTGTGATTTTTATTAGAAACGTTTTCTTTTGTGAGGTTTGCAAAGACACAAGTTAGTTTTTTTTACTCAATATGACAGTGTAACTGCCACACTCACTATGACAGTTATTTAAACATAACTCCTAAACTCATACTTGCCAACATTGAGACCTCCGATTTCAGGAGGTGGGGGTGGGGAAGGCATGGTCGGGGGTGGGGTGGGGGCGTGGTTGGGGGTGTGGTTAAGAGGGGAGGAGTATATTTAGAGCTAGAATTCACCAAGTCAAGTATTTCATATATATATATATATATATATATATATATATATACACACACACACATATATAAAAAAAACTTGACTTTCAGTGAATTCTAGCTATATATATATATATATATATATATATATACACACACATATATAAAAAAAACTTGACTTTCAGTGAATTCTAGCTATATATATATATATATATATATATATATATATGTATGTGTGGGGAAAAAATCACAAGACTACTTCATCTCTACAGGCCTGTTTCATGAGGGGTTCCCTCAATCATCAGGAGATATAAGACATATATATATATATATATATATATATATATATATATATATAAAAAATAAATACTTGAATTTCAGTTTTCATTTATTTACACATATACACACACATAACACTCATCTACTCATTGTTGAGTTAAGGGTTGAATTGTCCATCCTTGTTCTATTCTCTGTCACTATTTTTATAACCATGCTGAACACCCTCTCTGATGATGCATTGCTGTGTGGCACGCACAACAGTGCTTTCATCAAATGCACGAGAGTCTGGAATTTTCCATCCCTCCCGAGCATGGCCAAAAACCGGTCAATCTTTGCTTCCTGAGGAAGATCTTCACTGCCAAGCACTTGGTATTCCACTACTTCTTCCCGGAGGCTATCCAGGTCCAATCGCAGCTGCGGCTTGGAACTTATAAGCGTGTTTCTTCATCTTACTCGTCGTCGGCGTTGCCATGGCTGTATCTTCCGCGTTCTTCTGCTTCGTCTCCTTGTTGTGTGCGCAGTTGTGCACTGCACTCTCTAAAAGCCCTGGATGTTATTGTTACATATGCATGTACAGTAGATGGCAGTATTGCCCTGTTTAAAGTGTGTCACAACATTGCTGTTTACGGCAGACAAACTGCTTTACGGTAGACGAAAACGTGACTGCTGTTGTTTTGTGTTGTTACCGCGCTGGGAGGACGTTAATGAAACTACCTAACAATAAACCCACATAAGAAACCAAGAACTCACCCTCGATCATTCTACAGTTATAACGTGATTGGGCAGGCATGCTGTTTATATCGTGGGAAAGCAGACGTGAATACAGGCTGTCCTCACTCAGATCAGCCTGAATTTCGGGAGATTTTCGGGAGAAAATTTGTCCCGGGAGGTTTTCGGGAGAGGCGCTGAATTTCAGGAGTCTCCTGGAAAATCCAGGAGGCTTGGCAAGTATGCCTAAACTACACATAAAAAATGGCTAATAATGCCTGAAATAAGGCATTCTTGTGAGTTTTACTCGAAACATATGCTTTTTTAAGGCTTGCAAACACAAAAAGTATTTGTTTTCCTCAATATGACAGTAAAGTTCTTAAAATCCTGAGATAATGCGAAATAAGCAAAAACAATGTATTCCATCATAATTCCTACACCAAATAAGCAAAATGTCTAAAAATGCCTGTAATATTGAATCTGTGTGAGTTTTACTAAAATCAGTTGTTTTGGTTTACAAATACAAAAATGAGGTTTTACTCTTTATGACTGTTATTTAAACATAACTCCATCCATCCAGCCATCCATTTTCTTCCGCTTATCCGAGGTCGGGTCGCGGGGGCTGCAGCCTAAGCAGGGAAGCCCAGACTTTCCTCTCCCCAGCCACTTCGCTTCGTCCAGCTCCTCCCGGGGGATCCTGGGGCGTTCCCAGGCCAGCCGGGAGAGATAAGCTTCCCGTTTCCTGGGTCTTCCTGGGCCTCCTACCGGTCGGACGTGCCCGAAACACCTCCCTAGGGAGGCGTTCGGGTGGCATCCTGACCAGATGCCCGAACCACCTCATCTGGCTCCTCTCGAAATGGAGGAGCAATGACTTTACTTTGAGCTCCTCCCGGATGACAGAGCTTCTCACCCTATCTCTAAGGGAGAGCCCCGCCACCCGGCGGAGGAAACTCATTTCGGCCGCTTGTACCCGTGATTTTGTCCTTTCGGCCATGACACAAAGTTCATGACCATAGGTGAGGATGGGAACGTAGATCGACCGGTAAATCGAGAGCTTTGCCTTCCGGCTCAGCTCCTTCTTCACCACAACGGATCAATACAGCGTCCGCATTACTGAAGACGCCACACCGTTCCGCCTGTCGATCTCACGATCCACTCTTCCCTCACTCGTGAACAAGACTCTGAGGTCCTTGAACTCCTCCACTTGGGGCAAGATCTCCTCCCCAACCCGGAGATGGCACTCCACCCTTTTCCGGGCGAGAACCATGGACTCGGACTTGGAGGTGCTGATTCACATCCCAGTCACTTCACACTCGTCTGCGAACCGATCCAGTGAGGGCTGAAGATCTTGGCCAGATGAAGCCATCAGGACCACATCATCTGCAAATAGCAGAGACCTAATCCTGCAAACACCAAACCGGATCCCCTCAACGCCCTGACTGCGCCTAGAAAATCTGTCCATAAAGGTTATGAACAGAATCGGTGACAAAGGGCAGCCTTAGCGGAGTCCAACCCTCACTGGAAACGGGTCCGACTTACTGCCGGCAATGCAGACCAAGCTCTGACTCTTGCAAAGGGAGCGAACCGCCACAATAAGACAGTCCCTTACCCCATACTCTCTAAGCACTCCCCACAGGACTTCCAGGGGTAAATGGTCGAATGCCTTCTCCAAGTCCATAAAGCACAAACTCCCATGCACCCTCAAGGACCCTGCCGAGAGTATAAAGCTGGTCCGCAGTTCCACGACCAGGACGTAAACCACACTGTTCCTCCTGAATCCGAGGTTCGACTATCCGGCGTAGCCTCTTCTCCAGTACACATGAATAGACCTTACCGGGAAGACTGAGGAGTGTGATCTCACGATAGTTGAAACACACCCTCTGGTTCCCCTTCTTAAAGAGAGGAACCACCACCCCGGTCTCCCAATCCAGAAGTACCGCCCCCGATGTCCACGCGATGTTGCAGAGTCTTGTCAACCAAGACAGCCCCACAGCATCCAGAGCCTTAAGGAACTCCGGACGGATCTCATCCACCCCCAGGGCGTTGCCATTGAGGAGCTTTTTAACTACCTTGGCATCCTCAGCCCCAGAAATAGAAGAGCCCACCACAGATTCCCCAGGCACTGCTTCCTCATAGGAAGACATGTTGGTGGGATTAAGGAGGTCTTCGAAGTATTCCCTCCACCGATCAATAACAGCTGCAGTAGAGGTCAGCAGCGCACCATCCTCACCATACCGGTGTTACAGTGCACTGCTCCCCCCCCTTGAGCCGGCGGATGGTGGTCCAGAATCGCTTCAAAGCCGTCTGGAAGTCGTTTTCCATGGCTTCTCCAAACTCCTCCCATGTCCGAGTTTTTGCCTCTGCGACCGCTGAAGTCGCACTTCGCTTGGCCTGTCGGCTGCCTCTGGAGTCCCATGAGCCAAAAGGACCCGATAGGCTCTTTCTTCAGCTTGACGGCATCCCTCACTGCTGGTGTCCACCAGCGGGTTCTAGGATTACCGCCACGACAGGCACCAAACTCCTTGCGGCCACAGCTCCAATCAGCCGGCTCGACAAGAGAGGCACGGAACATGGTCCACTCAGACTCAATGTCCAGCGCCTCCCTCGTGACATGTTCAAAGTTCTTCCGGAGGCGTTCCCAGCAAACCCTCACAATGCGTTTGGGCCTGCCAGGTCTGTCAGGCATCCTCCCCCACCATCGCAGCCAACTCACCACCAGGTGGTGATCGGTAGAAAGCTCCGCCCCTCTCTTCACCCGAGTGTCCAAAACATGAGACCGCAAATCCGATGACACAACTACAAAATCGATCATGAAACTGCGGCCTGGGGTGTCCTGGTGCCAAGTGCACATATGGACACCCTTATGTTTGAACTTGGTGTTTGTTATTGACAATCTGTGACGAGCACAAAAGTCCAATAACAAAACACCACTCGGGTTCAGATCCGGGCGGCCATTCTTCCCAATCACGCCCCTCCAGGTTTCACTGTTGTTGCCAAGATGAGCGTTGAAGGCCCCCAGTAGAACGAGGGAATCACCCGGTGGAGCACTTTCCAGTACTCCCTCGAGTGAATCCAAAAAGGGTGGGTACTCTGAGCTGCCGTTTGGCGCGTAAGGCCAAACAACAGTCAGGACCCGTCCCCCCACCCGAAGGCGGAGGAAAGCTACCCACTGGTCCACTGGATTGAACTCCAACGTGCAGGCTTTGAGCCGGGGGGCAACAAGAATTGCCACCCGAGCCCGTCGCCTCTCAACGCAAGCATTATAACTCCAAAACAACAAATGCTAATAATGCTTGGAAAAATTTATCTTTGTTAGTTTTACTAGAATAATAATCTTTTGTAAGGTTTGCAGACACAAGTTTTTTTTTTTTTTTACTCAATATGACAGTATAACTGTCATACTAAATATGAAAGTTGTATAAACATATCTCCAAAACCAAACATACAATCCATCTAAAGATGCCTGTAATATTGAATCTATGAAAAATAGTTTTTTTTACTCAATATGACAGTATAACTGTCATACTAAATCCATCCATTTTCTTCCGCTTATCCGAGGTCGGGTTGCGGGGGCAGCAGCCTAAGCAGAGAAGCCCCAGCCACTTTGTCCAGCTCTTCTCGGGGGATCCCGAGGCGTTCCCAGGCCAGCCTGAGACATAGTCTTCCCAATGTGTCCTGGGTCTTCCCCGTGGCCTCCTGCCGATCGGACTTGCCCTAACAAAAAAAGCAATAAAAATGTATTCAAACATGTGAAATGTCTAAAAATGCCTGTAATATTGAATCTATGTGAGTTTTACTAGAATCAGTTGTTTTTGTAAGGTTTGCAAATACAAAAATTTGGTTTTACACATAATAACAGTATAACTGCCACATTCAATATGACAGTTATTTAAACATATTTCCTAAACCACACATGAAAAATGTCTAATAATGCCTGGAAAACATAATTTTTGTGAGTTTTACTGGAAAAACATAGTTTGTAATGTTTGTAAAGACACAAGTTAGTTTTACTCAAGATGACAGTATAACTGTCTAATACATATGAAAGTTATATAAACATAATTCCAAAACCAAACATGCAATATGTCTAAAAATACCTGTAAAATTGTATCAATGTGAGTTTTACTAGAATCATTTTTTGCGATGAGGTGGCGGGTGTACCCCGCCTTCCGCCCGATTGTAGCTGAGATAGGCTCCAGCGCCCCCTGCCACCCCAAAAGGGAATAAGCGGTAGAAAATGGATGGATGGGCATTTTTTGTTGTCATTACTAAATCCATCCATTTTCTTCCGCTTAACCGAGGTCGGGTTGCGGGGGAAGCAGCCTAAACAGAGAAGCCCAGACTTCCCTCTCCCCAGCCACTTCTTCCAGCTCTTCTCGGGGGATCCTGAGGCGTTCCCAGGCCAGCCGGGAGACATAATCTTCCCAATGTGTCCTGGGTCTTCCCCGTGGCCTCCTGCCGGTCGGACTTGCCCTAAACACCTCCCTCGGGAGGCGTTCGGGTGGCATCCTGAGCAGATGCCCGAACCACCTCATCTGGCTCCTCTCAATGTGGAGAAGCAGCGCTTTACTCTGAGTTCCTCCCGGATGACAGAGCTTCTTATCCTATCTCTAAGGGAGAGACCCGCCACCCGGCGGAGGAAACTCAATTTGGCCGCTTGTACCCGGGATCTTGTCTTTTCGGTCATAACCATGACCATAGGTGCAGGATGAGAATGTAGATCGACCGGTAAATTTAGAGCTTTTAATTCTGGCTCAGCTCCTTCTTCACCACAATGGATCGATATAGCGTCCTCATTACTGAAGACGCCGCACCGATCCGCCTGTGGATCTCATGATCCACTCTTCCCTCACTCGTGAACAAGACTCCTAGGTACTTGAACTCCTCCACTTGGGGCCATCTAGTATGTGCCATCGCCACCTCAACCTGGAAATGGCACCCCACCCTTTACCGGGCGAGAACCATGAACTCGGACTTGGAGGTGCTGATTCTCATCCCAGTCGCTTCATACTCGGCCATCCAATGAGAGCTGGAGATCCTGGCCAGTTGAAGCCATCAGGACCACATCAACTGCAAAAAGCAGAGACCTAATCCTGCAACCACCAAACCGGATCCCCTCAACGCCATGACTGCAATTCTGTCCATAAAAGTTAACAACAGAATCGGTGACAAAGGGCAGCCTTGGCGGACCAAGGCTGCCCTACACTGATCATACAGGGAGCGACCCGCCACAATCAGACAGTCCGATACCCCATACTCTTGTCTTTGAGCCGGGGGGACAACAAGATTTGCCACCCCAGCCTCTCATTGCTTGCAACGCCATAGTGGAAGAGAGTCCAGCCCCTCTCGAGAGAACAGGTTCCTGTGCGTCGAAGTGAGTCCAACTATATCTAGCCGGAACTTCTCCACCTCGCACATCAGCTCAGGCTCCTTCCCTCCCAGCGAGGTGACATTTAGTGGCCTAGCAACCTACTCAGTGGCCTAGTGGTTAGAGTGTCCGCCCTGAGATCGGTAGGTTGTGAGTTCAAACCCCGGCCGAGTCATACCAAAGACTATAAAAATGGGACCCATTACCTCCCTGCTTGGCACTCAGCATCAAGGGTTGGAATTGGGGGTTAAATCACCAAAAATGATTCCCGGGCGCGGCCACCGCTGCTGCCCACTGCTCCCCTCACCTCCCAGGGGGTGATCAAGGGTGATGGGTCAAATGCAGAGAATAATCTCGCCACACCTAGTGTGTGTGTGTGACAATCATTGGTACTTTAACTTTAACTTTTAATTTCACGTCAGAAGAGCTAGCTTATGTAGCCGATGATCGGACCGCCAAGTGCCCTGCCTTCGGCTGCCGCTCAGCACCCGACCTCTATAACCCAGCCCATGAGTGGTGAGCCCATTGGTGGAGGGAACCACGTTGCTTCATTGAGCTGAGCCAGCCAACAGGCGCTCACCATCGTGCCCCACCTCTGGGCCTGGCTCCACAGGGGAGCCACGGTGACCCGCGCCGGGCGAGGAAAAATGTAGGACCTCGATTTGTACTTTTCATAAAGGTCTTTGAGCTGCTCTTTGTCTGATCCCTCACCTAGGACCTATTTGTCTTGGGAGAGCCTACGAGGGGGCATAGAAGCCCACAGACAGCATAGCTCCTAGGATCAGTGGGCCCCGCAAACTCCTCTACCACGATAAGGTGGCGGCTCAGAAAGGAGGTTATATAAACATAACTCCAAAACCAAACATGCATTATGTCTAAAAATGCCTACAATATTGTATCTGTGTGACTTTTACTAGAATGGGTTGTTTTTGTAAGGTTTGTAAATACAAACATTTGGTTTTACTCACTATGGTAAATGGGCTATACTTGTATAGCGCTTTTCTACCTTCAAGGTACACAAAGCGCTTTGACACTATTTTTACATTCATCCATTCACACACACATTCACACACTCATGGCGGAAGCTGGCATGCAAGGCCCTAACCACAACCCATCAGGAGCAAGGGTAAAGTGTCTCCCTCAAGGACGCAACAGACGTGACGAGGTTGGTAGAAGGTGGGGATCGAACCAAGAACCCTCAGGTTGCTGGAACGGCCACTCTCCCAACTGCGCCACGCCTTCCCCATGTATACTGTCTCTGTCTCTGTATCTGACAGTTATTTAAACATAATTCCGAAACCACACATGCAAAATGGCTAATAAGAGAAATGTATCTTTGTGAGTTTTACTGGAAAAAAATATTTTGTAAGGTTTGCAAAGACACGTCTTTTTTTTTTTTTTTTACTTAATATGACAGTATAACTGTCATACTAAATATGAAAAGTTATAAACCTAACTCCAAAACCAAACCTGCATTATGTCTAAAAATGCCTGTAATATTGTATCTTTGTGAATTTTACTAGAATCAGGAGGTTTTCAGGTTTAAAAATACAAAAATTAGGTAACTAACAGCCACACGCAATATGACAGTTATTTAAAAACTCCTAATCCACACAAGCAAAATGGCTATTTATGCCTGAAATAATGCATCCTTAGGAGTTTTCCTCGAAACATATGCTTTTTTAAATCTTGCAAACACGAAAAGTAGTTTTTTACTCAATATGACAGTAATGTTCTTAAAATCCTGAGATAATTACGAAAAAAGCAAAAAAAAAATGTATTCCATTATAATTCCTAAACCAAACATGCAAAATGTGTAAAAATGCCTGTAATATTGAATCAATGTATGTTTTACTAGAATCAGTTGTGTTTGAAAGGTTTGCAATTAGAAAAAGTGGGTTTTTTTCACCATGACAATGTACACTCAATATGACAGTAAATTAAACATAACTCCTAAACTACACATAAAAATGAGCTAATATTGCCTGAAATAATGCATTCTTGTGAGTTTTACTCGAAACATATGCTTTTTTAAGGCTTGCAAACACAAAAACTAGTTTTTTACTCAATATGACAGTAATGTTCTTAAAAATCTGAGATAATGCGAAAAAAAGCAATAAATGTATTCCAACATAATTCCTAAACCAACAATGCAAAATGTCTAAAAATTTCTGTAATATTATATCCATGTGAGTTTTACTAGAATCAGTTGTTTTAGTAAGGTTTGCAAAAACAAAAATTAGGTTTTACTCTTTAGGAAAGTAAACTGTCACACTCAATATGACAGTTTTTTTAATCATAACTCCTAAACTACTCATGCAAAATGGCTAATAATGTTTGAAATAATGGATCCTTGGGAGTTTTCCTCGAAACATATGCTTTCTTAAGGCTTGCAAACACAAAAAGTATTTTTTTACTCAATATGACAGTAATGTTCTTCAATTCCTGAGATAATGCGAAAAAAGCAAAAAAAATTCTTCAATCATAATTTCTAAACCAAACATGCAAAATGTGTAAAAATGCCTGTATTATTGAATCCATGTGAGTTTTACTAAAATCAGTTGATTTAGTAAAGTTTGCAAAAACAAAAATTAGGTTTTACTCTTTATGAAAGTAAACGTCACACTCAATATGACAGTTTTTTAATCATAACTCCTAAACTACTCATGCAAAATGGCTAATAATGTTTGAAATAATGGATCCTTGGGAGTTTTCCTTGAAACATATGCTTTCTTAAGGCTTGCAAACACAAAAAGTATTTTTTTTACCCAATATGACAGTAATGTTCTTAAAATTCTGAGATAATGCGAAAAAAGCAATAAAAATGTATTCCAACATAATTCCTAAACCAACAATGCAAAATGTCTAAAAATGCCAGTAATATTATATCCTTGTGAGTTTCACTAGAATCAGTTGTTTTAGTAAGGTTTGCAAAAGCAAAAATTTGGTTTTACTCTTTATGAAAGTAAACTGTCACACTCAATATGACAATTTTGAAATAATGGATCCTTGGGAGTTTTCTTCGAAACATATGCTTTCTTAAGGCTTGCAAACACAAAAAGTATTTTTTTACTCAAAATGACAGTAAAGTTCTTAAAATCCTGAGATAATGCGAAAAAAGCAATAAAAATGTATTCAATCATAATTTCTAAACTAAACATGCAAAATGTGTAAAAATGCCTGTATTATTGAATCCATGTGAGTTTTACTAGAATCAGTTGTTTTAGTAAAGTTTGCAAAAACAAAAATTAGGTTTTTTTCACCATGACAATGTACACTCAATATGACAGTAAATAAACATAACTCCTAAACTACACATAAAAATGAGCTAATATTGCCTGAAATAATGCATTATTATGAGTTTTACTCGAAACATATGCTTTTTTAAGGCTTGCAAACACAAAAAGTAGTTTTTTACTCAATATGACAGTAATGTTCTTAAAATCCTGAGATAATGCGAAAAAAGCAATAAAAATGTATTCCAACATAATTCCTAAACCAACAATGCAAAATGTCTAAAAATGCCTGTAATATTAAATCCATGTGAGTTTTACTAGAATCAGTTGTTTTTATAAGGTTTGCAAATACAAAAATTAAGTTTTACTCACTATGACAGTATACTGTCACACTCAATATGACAGTTATTTAAAAATAACTCCTAACTACACATGCAAAATGGCTAATGATACCTCAAATAATGCATTCTACGGAGTTTTACTCGAAACATATGCTTTTTCAAATCTTGCAAACACAAAAAGTAGTTTTTTACTCAATATGACAGTAATATTCCTAAAATCCTGATATAATGCGAAAAAAGCAATGAAAATATATTCAATCATATTTCCTAAATCAAACATGCAAAATGTGGGAAAATGCCTGTAATATTGAATCCATGTGAGTTTTACTAGAATCGGTTGTGTTTGAAATTTTTGCAAATAGAAAAATTAGGTTTTTTTTCACCATGACAATGTACACTCAATATGACAGTAAATAAACATAACTCCTAAACTACACATAAAAATGAGCTAATATTGCCTGAAATAATGCATTATTGTGAGTTTTACTCGAAACATATACTTTTTTAAGGCTTGCAAACACAAAAAGTAGTTTTTTATTCAATATGACAGTAATATTCCTAAAATCCTGAGATAATGCGACAAAAGCAATACAATGTATTCCATCATAATTTCTAAACCAAACAGGCAAAATGTCTAAAAATAACTGTAATATTGAATGCATGTGAGTTTTACTAGAATCGGTTGTGTTTGAAATTTTTGCAAATAAAAAAAATAGTTTTTTTTCACCATGACAATGTACACTCAATATGACAGTAAATAAACATAACTCCTAAACTACACATAAAAATGAGCTAATATTGCCTGAAATAATGCATTATTGTGAGTTTTACTCGAAACATATGCTTTTTTTAAGGCTTGCAAACACAAAAAGTAGTTTTTTACTCAATATGACAGTAATATTCGTAAAATCCTGAGATAATGCGAAAAAAGCAATACAAATGTATTCCATCATAATTTCTAAACCAAACAGGCAAAATGTCTAAAAATAACTGTAATATTGAATGCATGTGAGTTTTACTAGAATCGGTTGTGTTTGAAATTTTTGCAAATAAAAAAAATAGTTTTTTTTCACCATGACAATGTACACTCAATATGACAGTAAATAAACATAACTCCTAAACTACACATAAAAATGAGCTAATATTGCCTGAAATAATGCATTATTGTGAGTTTTACTCGAAACATATGCTTTTTTTAAGGCTTGCAAACACAAAAAGTAGTTTTTTACTCAATATGACAGTAATATTCCTAAAATCCTGAGATAATGCGAAAAAAGCAATACAAATGTATTCCATCATAATTTCTAAACCAAACAGGCAAAATGTCTAAAAATAACTGTAATATTGAATGCATGTGAATTTTACTAGAATCAGTTGTTTTTGTAAGGTTTGCAAATACAAAAATTAGGTTTTACTCTATATGAGAGTATACTGTTACATTTAATATGACAGTTATTTAAACATAACTCCTAAACAACAAATGCAAAATGACTAATAATGCCTGGAGATGTATCTTTGAGTTTTACTAAAATGTTCTTTTGTAAGGTTTGCAAAGACACAAGTTAGTTTTTTTTACTCAATATGATAGTATCACTGTCATACTAAATAAGAAAGTTGTATGAACATAATTTCAAAAATACACATGCAATCCGTCCAAAACTGCCTGTAATATTGAATCTATGTGAGTTTTACCAGAATCAGGTATTTTGGTAAGGTTTACAATTACAAAAATTAGGTTTTACTCATAATGACAGTATAACTGCCACATTCAATATGGCAGTTATTTAAACATAACCCCTAAACCACATGCAAAATGGCTTATAATGCCTGGAGATGTATCTTTGTGAGTTTTACTAGAAAACATATAATTTGTAAGGTTTTTTAAAGACACAAGTTAGTTTTTTTTACTCAATATAATAGTATAACTGTCATACTAAATGTATCCATTTTCTTCCGCTTATCCGAGGTCGGGTTGCGGGGGCAGCAGCCTAAGCAGAGAAGCCCAGACTTCCCTCTCCCCAGCCACTTCGTCCAGCTCTTCTCGGGGGATCCCGAAGCGTTCCCAGGCCAGCCGGCTGACATAGTCTTCCCAATGTGTCCTGGGGCTTCCCCGTGGCCTCCTGCCAGTCGGACTTGCCCTAACGAAAAAAACAATTAAAATGTATTCAAACACAACTCCTAAACCAAACATGTGAAATCTCTAAAATGCCTGCAATATTGAATCTATGTGAGTTTTACCAGAATCAGTTGTTTTTGTAAGGTGTGCAAATACAAAAATTAGGTTTAACACTTAATGACAGTATAACTGCCACACTCAATTTGACAGTTATTAAAACATAACTCCTAAACTACACATGAACATTTTCTAATAATGCATGAAGAAATGTATCTTTTGTGAGTTTTACTAGTAACATTTTCTTTTGTAAGCATTGCAAAGACACAAGTTAGTTTGTTTTACTCACTATGACTTTACTGTCACACTCAATATGACAGTTATTTAAACATAAATCCTAAACCGCACATGCAAAATGGCTAATAATGCCTGTAGAAATGTATCTTTGAGTTTTACTGGGAAAAATATTTTGTAAGGTTTGTAAAGACACAAGTTAGTTTTTTTTTTTTACTCAATATGACAGTATTACTGTAATACTAAATATGAAAGTTATATAAACACAACTCCAAAACCAAACATGCATTATGTCTAAAAATGCCTGTGATATTGTATCTGTGAGTTTTACTAGAATCAATTGTTTTTGTAAGGTTTGCAAATACAAAATTTAGGTTTTACTCACTATGACAGTTATTTAAACATAAATCCTAAACAACAAATGCAAATAGCTAATAATGCTTGGAGAACTGTATCTTTGTTATAGAGAGCCTGCTGACCAACAGCATCTCTGTCTGGACTGGAGCCTGCAGTGCCTCAGACTGGAAGTCTCTCCAGAGAGTGGTGAGGACGGCGGAAAAGATCTTCAGGAATCCTCTTCCTCCTATCCAGGAGATCGCAAAAAGCGCTGCCTGACCAGGGCTCAGAAAATTTGCAAAGACTCCTCCCACCCCCACCAAGGACTGTTTTCACTGCTGGACTCTAGAAAGAGGTTCCGCAGCCTCCGAAGCAGAACCTCCAGCTTCTTCCCTCAGGCCGTAAGACTCTTGAACGCATTATAATTAAATTATCCCCTCAACTCCCCTCAAAATGGATTAACTCGCTGGAATAAAAACAAAACAATATAACATACACCCATGGGCGCATGTGGAAAAAGTGCAATATATTTATCTGCACAGTAATCTTTTTATTTATTTATATATATTTAAGTATATTTATTTATTTTATATGTATATTTATATATTATTTATATTTATTTATTTATATATGCACCTTATTGCTTTTTTATCCTGCACTACCATGAGCTTATGTAACGAAATTGTGTTATCTATGCTGTAAAGTTCAAATTTGAATGACAATAAAAAGAAAGTCTAAGTCTTTACCAGAATAATGATCTTTTGTAAGGTTTGCAAAGACGCAAGTTAGTTGTTTTTTTTACTCAATATGACAGTATAACTGTCATAGTAAATATGAAAGTTGTAAAAACATAACTCCAAAACCAAACAAGCAATCCGTCTAAAAATGTAATATTCAATCTATGTGAGTTTTACCAGAATCAGGTATTTTGGTAAGGTTTACAATTACAAAAATTAGGTTTTACTCATGACAGTATACCTGCCACATTCAATTTGACATTTATTTAAACATAACTCCTAAACCACACATGCACAATGGCTA
Organism: Nerophis lumbriciformis; assembly: GCF_033978685.3. Taxonomy (NCBI): domain Eukaryota; kingdom Metazoa; phylum Chordata; class Actinopteri; order Syngnathiformes; family Syngnathidae; genus Nerophis; species Nerophis lumbriciformis. Next base: position 9,338,733 of record NC_084586.2, on the reverse strand, counting down.
ATAATACCTGGGGAAATGTCTCTTTGTGAGTTTTACTAGAAAAAATATATTGTGTAAGGTTTGTAAAGACACAAGTTAGTTTTTTTTACTCAATATAACTGTATAGCTGTCATACTATATATAAATAAATAAATAAATAAATGGGTTGTAATTGTATAGCGCTTTTCTACCTTCAAGGTACTCAAAGCGCTTTGACACTACTTCCACATTTACCCATCACACACTGATGGAGGGAGCTGCCATGCAAGGCGCTAAACAGCACCCATCAGGAGCAAGGGTGAAGTGTCTTGCTCAGGACACAACGGACATGACGAGGTTGGTACTAGGTGGGGATTGAACCAGGGACCCTCGGGTCGCGCACGGCCATTCTTCCACTGCGCCAAACATTACTCCAAAACCAAACATGTATTACCGTATTTTCCGCACTATAAGGCGCACCTAAAAACCAAAAATTTTCTCAAAAGCTGACAGTGCGCCTTATAACCCGGTGCGCTTTATATATGGATAAATATTAAGATTTCTTTTCATAAAGTTTTGGTCTCGTAACTACGGTAAACAGCCGCCATCTTTTTTCCCGGTAGAACAGGAAGCGCTTCTTCTTCTACGCAAGCAACCGCCAAGGTAAGCACCTGCCCCCATAGAACAGGAAGCGCTGCTTCTTCTACTGTAAGCAACCACCCGCCCGCGTAGAAGAAGAAAAAGCGCGCGGATATTACCGTACGGTACGTTTCATTTCCTTTGTGTGTTTACATCTGTAAAGACCACAAAATGGCTCCTACTAAACGACAGGGATCCGGTTCATGAAAAGACGCAATCTCTCCATCCGCACACGGATTACTATTTCACAGCAACTGATATTCCTGTGAACCGCACTGTGGATACAACGGGAGCACGTACGGTGAATATTCGCACCACAGGGAATGAGAAGTCATCCTTCACTGTGGTTCTAGCTTGCCATGCTAATGGCCAGAAACTTCCACCCATGGTGATATTCAAAAGGAAGACCTTGCCAAAAGAGACCTTTCCAGCCGGCGTCATCATAAAAGCTAACTCGAAGGGATGGATGAAGAAAAGATGAGCGAGTGGTTAAGGTAAGTTTAAGTTTACGCGAAGAGGCCGGGTGGCTTTTTTCACGCAACTTCGTCCATGTTGATATACGATTCCATGCGCGCCCACATCACGCTGGTTTTAATATATTATTAAAGTTTGACTGACCTATTTGACTGTTTTTTTGACATTCCTTTAGCGCAGTTAGATGCGGCTTACAACACGGGGCGGCTTATAGGTGGACAATGTTTTGAAATATGCCGTTCATTGAAGGCGCGGCTTATAACCCAGGGCGCCTTATGGTGCGGAAAATACGGTATGTCTAAAAATGCCTGTAATATTGTATCTGTGTGGGTTTTACTAGAATCAGTTGTTTTTGTAAGGTTTTCAAATACCAAAATTAGGTTTTATTTACTTTGACAGTTATTTAAACATAACTCCTAAACAACAAATGCAAAATAGCTAATAATGCTTGGAGAGATGTATCGTTGTTATAGCGAGCCTGCTGACCAACAGCATCTCTGTCTGGACTGGAGCCTGCAGTGCCTCAGACTGGAAGTATCTCCAGAGAGTGGTGAGGACGGCGGAAAAGATCATCAGGACTCCTCTTCCTCCTATCCAGGAGATCGCAAAAAGCGCTGCCTGACCAGGGCTCAGAAAATTTGCAAAGACTCCTCCCACCCCCACCAAGGACTGTTTTCACTGCTGGACTCTAGAAAGAGGTTCCGCAGCCTCCGAAGCAGAACCTCCAGCTTCTTCCCTCAGGCCATAAGACTCTTGAACGCATCATAAATAAATTATCTCCTCAACTCCCCTCAAAATGAATTAACTCGCTGGAATGAAATAAAAAATATAACATACACCCATAAACGTGGGCGCATGTGGAAAAAGTGCAATATATTTATCTGCACAGTAATCTATTTATCTATTTTTTATATATTTATGTATATTTATTTATTATATATATATATATATATGTATATATATATATATATATATATATATATATATATATAGTATTTATATATTATTTATATATATTTATGTATCGAAATATGCACCTTATTGCTTTTTTATCCTGCACTACGACATTTCGTTCTTATCTGTGCTGTAAAGTTCAAATTTGAATGACAGTAAAAAGAAAGTCTAAGTCTAAGTCTAAGTCTTTACTAGAATAACGATCTTTTGTAAGGTTTGCAAAGACACAAGTTAGTTTTTTTTTACTCAATGGTAATATACAGTTTAACTGTAATACTAACTATGAAAGTTGTATAATCAAAACTCCAAAACCAAACATGCAATCCGTCTAAAATGCATGTAATATTGAATCTATGTGAGTTTTACCAGAATCAGGTATTTTGGTAAGGTTTACAATTACAAACATTAGGTTTCACTCATAATGACAGTATAACTGCCACATTCAATTTGACATCTATTTAATCATAACTCCTAAACCACACATGCACAATGGCTATTAATGCCTGGAGAAATGTCTCTTTGTGAGTTTTACTGGGAAAAAAATATTTCGTAATGTTTGTACCGACACAAGTTAGTTTTTTTTACTCAATATGACAGTGTTACTGTCATACTAAACATGAAAGTTATATAAACATAACTCCAAAACCAAACATGCATTATCTCTAAAAATGCCTGTAATTTAAAAGTTAAAAAGTTAAAGTACCAATGATTGTCACACACACACTAGGTGTGGCGAAATTATTCTCTGCATTTGACCCATCACCCTTGATCACCCCCTGGAGGTGAGGGGAGCAGTGGGCAGCAGCGGTGGCCGCGCCCGGGAATCATTTTGGTGATTTAACCCCCAATTCCAACCCTTGATGCTGAGTGCCAAGCAGGGAGGTAATGGGTCCCATTTTTTTAGTCTTTGGTATGACTCGGCCGGGGTTTGAACTCCCAACCTACCGATCCCAGGACGGACACTCTAACCACTAGGCCACTGAGTAGGTGGCCTAGTGTAATTTTGTATCCATGTGAGTTTTACTAGAATCAGTTGTTTTTGTAAGGTTTGCAAATACAAAATATGGGTTTTACTCACAGTATAATGTCACACTCAATCTGACAGTTATTTAAACATAACTCCTAAACCACACATGCCAAATGGCTAATAATGCCTGGAGAAATGTCTCTTTGTGAGTTTTTTAGGAAAAAAAACATTTTGTAAGGTTTGTAAAGACACAAGTTAGTTTTTATTACTCAATATGACAGTATTACTGTAATACTAAATATGAAAGTTATATAAACACAACTCCAAAATCAAACATGCATCATGTCTAAAAATGCCTGCAATATTGCATCCATGTGAGTTTTACTAAAATCAGTTGTTTTTGTAAGGTTTTTGCAAATACAAAAATTAGGTTTTACTCACTATGACAGTTATTTAAACATAACTCCTAAACAACAAATGCAAAATGACTAATAATGCTTGGAGAAATGTATCTTTGTTAGATTTACTAGAAAAAATATATTTTGTAAGTTAGTTTTTTTTACTTAATATGACAGTATAACTGTCATACTAAATCCATCCATTTTCTTCCGCTTATCCGAGGTCCGGTTGCAGGGGCAGCATAAGCAGAGAAGCCCAGACTTCCCTATCCCCAACCACTTCGTCCAGCTCTTCTCGGGGGATCCCGAGGCGTTCGACAGCCCAGCCGGGAGACAAAGTCTTCCCAATGTGTCCTGGGTCTTCCCCGCGGCCTCCTGCCCGTCGGACTTGCCCTAATGAAAAAAGCAATACAAATGTATTCAAACACAACTCTAAACCAAACATGTAAAATGTCTAAAAATGCCTGTAAAATTGAATCTATGTTTTACTAGAATCAGTTGTTTTTATAAGGTTTGCAAATACAAAATGAGGTTTTACACATAATGACAGTATAACTGCCACACTCAATATGACAGTTATTTAAACATAACTCCTAAACCACACATGAAAAATGTCTGATAATGCGTGAAGAAATGTATCTTTGTGATTTTTATTAGAAACGTTTTCTTTTGTGAGGTTTGCAAATACACAAGTTAGTTTTTTTTACTCAATATGACAATATGACACTCACTATGACAGTTATTTAAACATAACTCCTAAACTCATACTTGCCAACATTGAGACCTCCGATTTCAGGAGGTGGGGGTGGGGAAGGCATGGTCGGGGGTGGGGTGGGGGCGTGGTTGGGGGTGTGGTTAAGAGGGGAGGAGTATATTTAGAGCTAGAATTCACCAAGTCAAGTATTTCATATATATATACATATATATATATATATATATATATATATATATATATATATATATTTATATATATATATATATATATTTATATATATATATATATATATATATATATATATATATATATATATATATATATATATATATATATATATATATATATATATATACACATATATAAAAAAACTTGACTTTCAGTGAATTCTAGCTATATATATATATGTATGTGTGGGGAAAAAAATCACAAGACTACTTCATCTCTACAGGCCTGTTTCATGAGGGGTTCCCTCAATCATCAGGAGATATAAGACATATATCAATCAATCAATCAATCAATGTTTATTTATATAGCCCTAAATCACAAGTGTCTCAAAGGGCTGCACAAGCCACAACGACATCCTCGGTATAGCCCACATAAGGGCAAGGAAAAACTCACCCCAGTGGGACGTCGATGTGAATGACTATGAGAAACCTTGGAGAGGACCGCATATGTGGGTAACCCCCCCCCTCTAGGGAGACCGAATGCAATGGATGTCGAGTGGGTCTAACATAATATTGTGAGAGTCCAGTCCATAGTGGATCCAGCATAACAGTAAGAGTACAGTCCACAGTGGGGTCAGCAGGAAACCATCCCGAGCGGAGACGGGTCAGCAGCGCAGAGATGTTCCCAACCGATATACAGGCGAGCGGTCCACCCCGGGTCCCGACCCCGGACAGCCAGCACCCCATCCATGGCCACCGGATCTGTGTGTCTCCCCTTCCACAAGGGATAGGGGGGAGCAGAGGAGAAAAGAAAAGAAACGGCAGATCAACTGGTCTAAAAAAGGGGGGCTATTCAAAGGTTAGAGTATACAAATGAGTTTTGAGATGGGACTTAAATGTTTCTACTGAGGTAGCATCTCTAACTGTTACCGGGAGGGCATTCCATAGTGCTGGAGCCCGAATAGAAAACGCTCTACAGCCCGCAGACTTTTTTTGGGCTCTGGGAATCACTAATAAGCCGGAGTTCTTTGAACGCAGATTTCTTGCCGGGACATATGGTACAATACAATCGGCAAGATTGGCTGGAGCTAGACCGTGTAGTATTTTATACGTAAGTAGTAAAACCTTAAAGTCGCATCTTAAGTGCACAGGAAGCCAGTGCAGGTGAGCCAGTATAGGCGTAATATGATCAAACTTTCTTGTTCTTGTCAAAAGTCTAGCAGCCGCATTTTGTACCAACTGTAATCTTTTAATGCTAGACATAGGGAGACCCGAAAATAATACGTTACAGTAATCGAGACGAGACGTAACGAACGCATGAATAATGATCTCAGCGTCGCTAGTGGACAAAATGGAACGAATTTTAGCGATATTACGGAGATGAAAGAAGGCCGTTTTAGTAACACTCTTTATGTGTGACTCAAAGGAGAGAGTTGGGTCGAAGATAATACCCAGATTCTTTACTGAGTCGCTTTGTGTAATTGTTTGGTTGTCAAATGTTAAGGTGGTATTATCAAATAAATGTCGGTGTTTAGCAGGACCGATAATCAGCATTTCCGTTTTCTTAGTGTTGAGTTGCAAGAAGTTAGCGGACATCCATTGTTTAATTTCATTAAGACACGCCTCCAGCTGACTACAATCCGGCGTGTTGGTCAGCTTTAGGGGCATGTAGAGTTGGGTGTCATCAGCATAGCAATGAAAGCTAACACCGTATTTGCGTATGATGTCGCCTAGCGGCAGCATGTAAATACTAAAGAGTGCAGGGCCAAGAACCGAACCTTGGGGGACTCCGCACGTTACCTTAACATAGTCCGAGGTCACATTGTTATGGGAGACGCACTGCATCCTGTCAGTAAGATAAGAGTTAAACCACGACAAGGCTAAGTCTGACATACCAATACGTGTTTTGATACGCTCTAATAAAATGTTATGATCGACGGTATCGAAAGCAGCGCTAAGATCAAGAAGCAGCAACATAGATGACGCATCAGAATCCATCGTTAGCAGTAGATCATTAGTCATTTTTGCGAGGGCTGTCTCCGTAGAGTGATTTGCCCTGAAACCGGATTGAAAAGGTTCACAGAGATTGTTAGACATTAAGTGTTCATTTAGCTGCTGTGCGACAATTTTTTCGAGGATTTTCGAGATAAACGGAAGGTGGGACACCGGCCGGTAGTTTACCATGAGGTCAGGATCGAGGTTAGGTCTTTTGAGCAAAGGATGAATAACCGCTTTTTTGAATGCTAGTGGAACAGTGCCAGAGGAAAGTGATAAGTTTATAATATTTAGCACTGATGGACCTAATAATACAAAAAGCTCCTTAATAAGTTTCCCAGGAAATGGGTCAAGTAAACATGTTGTTTGTTTTGTCCCCTTAACACATCTTAACAATTCCTCTAATGTTATTTCATCAAAGAGAGAGAAACTATTTTGGAGGGCGGTATCCTTCGTAGATACAGTCGTATCTGTGTTAATAGAACCCAGTTGTAGCTGTGACGCATTGTCTTTAATCTCCTTTCTAATGAGTTCAATTTTCTTATTAAAGAAATTCATAAAATCATCTGCTGAGTGGGTGGAGCTACTGGGAGGAGTCCCTTGTTGGGTTAGCGATGCTACTGTACTAAACAAAAATTTCGGATCATTTTTGTTGAGGTGGATGAGATTTGAGTAATATTTAGCTTTAGCTAGGGTAAGCATGTGTTTATAAGTTATTAAACTATCACTCCATGCTTGATGGAAAACCTCAAGTTTAGTAGCGCGCCATTTGCGTTCCAGCTTTCTACATGATAATTTATGGGCTCTAGTTTCTTCTGTAAACCATGGGGTGCGCCTTTTAGGGGCTCTTTTAAGCTTTAGCGGTGCTATACTATCAATGGTGTCGCGCAGGGCGTCGTTAAAGTTGTTAGTGAGGTTATCAATAGAGCCGACATAATTTGGGAATGGTGCCATTACCGAAGGCAGTAGGCCAGCAAGAGTCATCGTTGTGGCAGCATTAATGTTGCGGCTGCTATAGTAGTTATTATTATTAGTTTGTTGACAATGAGTCAGAACTTCGAATTTTATAAGGTAATGATCGGACATTACTTTAGTATACGGGAGTATCGTAACTTTGGAGGTGGTGACACCCCTGACCAGCACTAGATCTATCGTATTTCCGTTGCGATGCGTAGGTTCATTTATTATTTGTGTAAGACCACAGCTATCAATTATAGTCTGGAGCGCCATGCACTGAGGGTCCGATGGGGTATTCATATGGATATTAAAGTCCCCCATTATGATTATATTGTCGGCGTGCGTCACTAAATCAGCAACGAACTCTGAAAATTCACTGATGAAGTCCGAATTGGGTCCTGGGGCGCGGTAGATAACAGCCAGGTGGAGAGGCAGCGGTGTGACAAACCTCATAGTAAGCATCTCAAACGAGTTATATTTATTATTTAGGTTCGGGGTAAGATTAAAGCTTTTATTGTGGATGAGTGCAACTCCCCCACCCCTTTTAATGGGACGGGCAATATGCGCTCCCGCATAGCCAGGAGGAGACGCCTCACCCAGCGCAAAGAAATCATCTGGTTTGAGCCAGGTCTCGGCGAGACCAATAACGTCAAGATTATTGTCTCTAATGACCTCATTCACTAATAACGTTTTGGAAGATAATGATCTTATGTTTAAGAAGCCCATATTATAGGTAGTGGGCTGTTTTGAGGAGTTTTTGTTGAAATTATCCGTAGTAGCAATATTAATAATGTTGTGTTTATTATGTGTAGTGCAATTTAAATAATTTCGACCATATCTAGGAATTGATATGACGGGAATTTTCCGATTGTTTGCTTGATGTTGTGATAAACCGAACGCATCATAACTTGCCACCTCAGTAGAGTGCATGTCTACTTTTGACACAGAAAAAACATTTTTGAGTTGTGTATTGTTCTAAAATAGTTGCTATGTGTGCAGGTATTATCCAGCCTGGCGCTGGCTAGTTCTATTTTAACAAACTAGAACTAATCTTTGAGGATTAGCCTTTCGCTTTGTTGTTAGCCCCGCTCGGCATCCCCGCTTCTGCTTCCGCTCACACCGCTTACGTGTCTTCCGTTGACGGTCCTCGCTGGCACTTAACTCCGCTGCTTTCGAGGCCGCTGGATGTAGCCGGCGAAGAATCCCCATGCTAGCGAGGAGGTCGAAAGTACCCGCATCTTTCAGCCTATAACGGCCCGATCTATCCACATCCAGAATCGTCTGTCGGTCGTATCTGATCACGAAGTGTCCACGCTATGAGCCAGCCATGAAATAGACAGAATTGACGGGTATTTTTGCCAAATCGCTCTACACTTCCAAGAGCGTCTGCAAGCCGCTGCCATCAGGGCGCCGCCATCTTGGCTGAATATATATATATATACAGGTAAAAGCCAGTAAATTAGAATATTTTGAAAAACTTGATTTATTTCAGTAATTGCATTCAAAAGGTGTAACTTGTACATTATATTTATTCATTGCACACAGACTGATGCATTCAAATGTTTATTTCATTTAATTTTGATGATTTGAAGTGGCAACAAATGAAAATCCAAAATTCCGTGTGTCACAAAATTAGAATATTACTTAAGGCTAATACAAAAAAGGGATTTTTAGAAATGTTGGCCAACTGAAAAGTATGAAAATGAAAAATATGAGCATGTACAATACTCAATACTAGGGTTGGAGCTCCTTTTGCCTCAATTACTGCGTTAATGCGGCGTGGCATGGAGTCGATGAGTTTCTGGCACTGCTCAGGTGTTATGAGAGCCCAGGTTGCTCTGACAGTGGCCTTCAACTCTTCTGCGTTTTTGGGTCTGGCATTCTGCATCTTCCTTTTCACAATACCCCACAGATTTTCTATGGGGCTAAGGTCAGGGGAGTTGGCGGGCCAATTTAGAACAGAAATACCATGGTCCGTAAACCAGGCACGGGTAGATTTTGCGCTGTGTGCAGGCGCCAAGTCCTGTTGGAACTTGAAATCTCCATCTCCATAGAGCAGGTCAGCAGCAGGAAGCATGAAGTGCTCTAAAACTTGCTGGTAGACGGCTGCGTTGACCCTGGATCTCAGGAAACAGAGTGGACCGACACTAGCAGATGACATGGCACCCCAAACCAGCCTAGAAATTCTGTCCATAAAGGTTATGAACAGAATCGGTGACAAAGGGCAGCCTTGGCGGAGTCCAACCCTCACTGGAAACGGGTCCGACTTACTGCCGGCAATGCGGACCAAGCTCTGACTCTTGCAAAGGGAGCGAACCGCCACAATAAGACAGTCCGTTACCCCATACTCTCTAAGCACTCTCCACAGGACTTCCAGGGGTAAATGGTGGAATGCCTTCTCCAAGTCCATAAAGCACATGTAGACTGGTTGGGCAAACTCACATGCACCCTCAAGGACCCTGCCGAGAGTATAAAGCTGGTCCGCAGTTCCACGACCAGGACGTAAACCACACTGTTCCTCCTGAATCCGAGGTTTGACTATCCGGCGTAGCCTCTTCTCCAGTACACATGAATAGACCTTACCGGGAAGACTGAGGAGTGTGATCTCACGATAGTTGAAACACACCCTCTGGTTCCCCTTCTTAAAGAGAGGAACCACCACCCCGGTCTCCCAATCCAGAAGTACCGCCCCCGATGTCCACGCGATGTTGCAGAGTCTTGTCAACCAAGACAGCCCCACAGCATCCAGAGCCTTAAGGAACTCCGGACAGATCTCATCCACCCCCAGGGCGTTGCCATTGAGGAGCTTTTTAACTACCTTGGCATCCTCAGCCCCAGAAATAGGAGAGCCCACCACAGATTCCCCAGGCACTGCTTCCTCATAGGAAGACATGTTGGTGGGATTAAGGAGGTCTTCGAAGTATTCCCTCCACCGATCAATAACAGCTGCAGTAGAGGTCAGCAGCGCACCATCCTCACCATACACGGTGTTACAGTGCACTGCTGCCCCCCCTTGAGCCGGCGGATGGTGGTCCAGAATCGCTTCAAAGCCGTCTGGAAGTCGTTTTCCATGGCTTCTCCAAACTCCTCCCATGTCCGAGTTTTTGCCTCTGCGACCGCTGAAGCCGCACTTCGCTTGGCCTGTCGGCTGCCTCTGGAGTCCCATGAGCCTAAAGGACCCGATAGGCTCTTTCTTCAGCTTGACGGCATCCCTCACTGCTGGTGTCCACCAGCGGGTTCTAGGATTACCGCCACGACAGGCACCAAACTCCTTGCGGCAACAGCTCCAATCAGCCGGCTCGACAAGAGAGGCACGTGACATGGTCCACTCAGACTCAATGTCCAGCGCCTCGCTCGTGACATGTTCAAAGTTCTTCCGGAGGCGTTCCCAGCAAACCCTCACAATGCGTTTGGGCCTGCCGGTCTGTCAGGCATCCTCCCCCACCTTCGCAGCCAACTCACCACCAGGTGGTGATCGGTAGAAAGCTCCGCCCCTCTCTTCACCCGAGTGTCCAAAACATGAGACCGCAAATCCGATGACACAACTACAAAATCGATCATGGAACTGCGGCCTAGGGTGTCCTGGTGCCAAGTGCACATATGGACACCCTTATGTTTGAACTTGGTGTTTGTTATTGACAATCTGTGACGAGCACAAAAGTCCAATAACAAAACACCACTCGGGTTCAGATCCGGGCGGCCATTCTTCCCAATCACGCCTCTCCAGGTTTCACTGTTGTTGCCAAGATGAGCGTTGAAGGCCCCCAGTAGAACGAGGGAATCACCCGGTGGAGCACTTTCCAGTACTCCCTCGAGTGAATCCAAAAAGGGTGGGTACTCTGAGCTGCCGTTTGGCGCGTAAGGCCAAACAACAGTAAGGACCTGTCCCCCCACCCGAAGGCGGAGGAAAGCTACCCACTGGTCCACTGGGTTGAACTCCAACGTGCAGGCTTTGAGCCGGGGGGCAACAAGAATTGCCACCCGAGCCCGTCGCCTCTCAACGCAAGCATTATAACTCCAAAACAACAAATGCTAATAATGCTTGGAAAAATGTATCTTTGTTAGTTTTACTAGAATAATAATCTTTTGTAAGGTTTGCAGACACAAGTTGTTGTTTTTTTACTCAATATGACAGTATAACTGTCATACTAAATATGAAAGTTGTATAAACATATCTCCAAAACCAAACATGCAATCCATCTAAAGATGCCTGTAATATTGAATCTAAGAAAAATAGTTTTTTTTACTCAATATGACAGTATAACTGTCATACTAAATCCATCCATTTTCTTTCGCTTATCCGAGGTCGGGTTGCGGGGGCAGCAGCCTAAGCAGAGAAGCCCAGACTTCCCTCTCCCCAGCCACTTTGTCCAGCTCTTCTCGGGGGATCCCGAGGCCTTCCCAAGCCCGCCTGAGACATAGTCTTCCCAATGTGTCCTGGGTCTTCCCCGTGGCCTCCTGCCGATCGGACTTGCCCTAACGAAAAAAGCAATAAAAATGTATTCAAACATGTGAAATGTCTAAAAATGCCTGTAATATTGAATCTATGTGAGTTTTACTAGAATCAGTTGTTTTTGTAAGGTTTGCAAATACAAAAATTTGGTTTTACACATAACAGTATAACTGCCACATTCAATATGACAGTTATTTAAACATATTTCCTAAACCACACATGAAAAATGTCTAATAATGCCTGGAAAAAATTATTTTTGTGAGTTTTACTGGAAAAACATAGTTTGTAATGTTTGTAAAGACACAAGTTAGTTTTACTCAAGATGACAGTATAACTGTCATAATACATATGAAAGTTATATAAACATAATTCCAAAACCAAACATGCATTATGTCTAAAAATACCTGTAAAATTGTATCCATGTGAGTTTTACTATAATCATTTTTTGCGATGAGATGGCGACTTGTCCGGGGTGTACCCCACCTTCCGCCCGATTGTAGCTGAGATAGGCTCCAGCGCCTCCTGCCACCCCAAAAGGGAATAAGCGGTAGAAAATGGATAGATGGGCATTTTTTGTTGTCGTTACTAAATCCATCCATTTTCTTCCGCTTAACCGAGGTCGGGTTGCAGGGGCAGCAGCCTAAACAGAGAAGCCCAGACTTCCCTCTCCCCAACCACTTCTTCCAGCTCTTCTCGGGGGATCCTGAGGCGTTCCCAGGCCAGCCGGGAGACATAATCTTCCCAATGTGTCCTGGGTCTTCCCCGTGGCCTCCTGCCGGTCGGACTTGCCCTAAACACCTCCCTCGGGAGGCGTTCGGGTGGCATCCTGAGCAGATGCCCGAACCACCTCATCTGGCTCCTCTCAATGTGGAGGAGCAGCGCTTTACTCTGAGTTCCTCCAGGATGACAGAGCTTCTTATCCTATCTCTAAGGGAGTGACCCGCCACCCGAAGGAGGAAACTCTTGTCTTTGATCTTGTCTTTTCGGTCATAACCATGACCATGGGTGCAGGATGGGAATGTAGATCGACCGGTAAATTTAGAGCTTTTAATTCTGGCTCAGCTCCTTCTTCACCACAATGGATCGATATAGCGTCCTCATTACTGAAGACGCTGCACCGATCCGCCTGTGGATCTCATGATCCACTCTTCCCTCACTCGTGAACAAGACTCCTAGGTACTTGAACTCCTCCACTTGGGGCCATCTAGTATGTGCCATCGCCTCCTCAACCTGGAAATGGCACCCCACCCTTTACCGGGCGAGAACCATGGACTCGGACTTGGAGGTGCTGACTCTCATCCCAGTCGCTTCATACTCGGCCATCCAATGAGAGCTGGAGATCCTGGCCAGTTGAAGCCATCAGGACCACATCAACTGCAAAAAGCAGAGACCTAATCCTGCAACCACCAAACCGGATCCCCTCAACGCCATGACTGCAATTCTGTCCATAAAAGTTAACAACAGAATTGGTGACAAAGGGTAGCCTTGGCGGACCAAGGCTGCCCTACACTGATCATACAGGGAGCGACCCGCCACAATCAGACAGTCCGATACCCCATACTCTTGTCTTTGAGCCGGGGGGACAACAAGAAATGCCACCCCAGCCTCTCATTGCTTGCAACGCCATAGTGGAAGAGAGTCCAGCCCCTCTCGAGAGAACAGGTTCCTGTGCGTCGAAGTGAGTCCAACTATATCTAGCCGGAACTTCTCCACCTCGCACACCAGCTCAGGCTCCTTCCCTCCCAGCGAGGTGACATTTCACGTCAGAAGAGCTAGCTTATGTAGCCGATGATCGGACCGCCAAGTGCCCTGCCTTCGGCTGCCGCTCAGCTCACACTCTATAACCCAGCCCATGAGTGGTGAGCCCATTGGAGGAGGGAACCACGTTGCTTCATTGAGCTGAGCCAGACAACAGGCGCTCGCCATCGTGCCCCACCTCTGGGCCTGGCTCCACAGGGGAGCCACGGTAACCCGCGTCCGGGCGAGGAAAAATCTAGGACCTCGATTTGTACTTTTCATAAAGGTCTTTGAGCTGCTCTTTGTCTGATCCCTCACCTAGGACCTATTTGTCTTGGGAGAGCCTACGAGGGGGCATAGAAGCCCACAGACAGCATAGCTCCTAGGATCAGTGGGCTCCGCAAACTCCTCTACCACGATAAGGTGGCGGCTCAGAAAGGAGGTTTTATAAACATAACTCAAAAACCAAGATTAGGTTGTTTTTTTTCACCATGACAATGTACCCTCATCCATCCATCCATTTTCCTACCGCTTATTCCCTTTGGGGTCGCGGGGGGGGCGCTCATCGCAGGGCCAACACAGATAGACAGACAACATTCACACTCACATTCACACACTAGGGCCAATTTGGTGTTGCCAATCAACCTATCCCCAGGTGCATGTGTTTGGAGGTGGGAGGAAGCCGGAGTACCCGGAGGGAACCCACGCAGTCACGGGGAGAACATGCAAACTCCACACAGAAAGATCCCGAGCCTGGGATTGAACCAAGGACTACTCAGGTCCTTCGTATTGTGAGGCAGACGCACTAACCCCTCTTCCACCGTGCTGCCCAATGTACACTCAATATGACAGTAAATTAAACATAACTCCTAAACTACACTTAAAAATGAGCTAATATTGCCTGAAATAATGCATTCTTGTGAGTTTTACTCGAAACATATGCTTTTTTTAAGGCTTGCAAACACAAAAAGTAGTTTTTACTCAATATGACAGTAATGTTCTTAAAATTCTGAGATAATGCGAAAAAAGCAAAAAAAAGTATTCCAACATAATTCCTAAACCAACATTGCAAAATGTCTAAAAATGCCTGTAATATTAAATCCATGTGAGTTTTACTAGAATCAGTTGTTTTAGTAAAGTTTGCAAAAACAAAAATTAGGTTTTACTCTTTATGAAAGTAAACGTCACACTCAATATGACAGTTTTTTAATCATAACTCCTAAACTACTCATGCAAAATTGCTAATAATGTTTGAAATAATGGATTCTTGGGAGTTGTCCTTGAAACATATGCTTTCTTAAGGCTTGCAAACACAAAAAGTATTTTTTTTTACTCAATATGACAGTAATGTTCTTAAAATTCTGAGATAATGCGAAAAAAGCAATAAAAATGTATTCCAACATAATTCCTAAACCAACAATGCAAAATGTCTAAAAATGCCAGTAAGATTATATCCTTGTGAGTTTCACTAGAATCAGTGTTTTAGTAAGATTTGCAAAAGCAAAAATTAGGTTTTACTCTTTATGAAAGTAAACTGTCACACTCAATATGACAATTTTTTAATCATAACTCCTAAACCACTCATGCAAAATGGCTAATGATGTTTGAAATAATGGACCCTTGGGAGTTTTTCTCGAAACATATGCTTTCTTAAGGCTTGCAAACACAAAAAGTATTTTTTTACTCAATATGACAGTAATGTTCTTAAAATCCTGAGATATTGCGAAAAAAGCAATAAAAATGTATTCCAACATAATTCCTAAACCAACAATGCAAAATGTCTAAAAATGCCAGTAATATTAAATCCATGTGAGTTTCACTAGAATCAGTTGTTTTAGTGAAGTTTGCAAAAACAAAAATTAGGTTTTTACTCTTTATGAAAGTAAACTGTCCCACTCAATATGACAGTTTTTTAATCATAACTCCTAAACTACTCATGCAAAATGGCTAATAATGTTTGAAATAATGGATTATTGGGAGTTTTCCTCGAAACATTTGCTTTCTTAAGGCTTGCAAACACAAAAAGTTTTTTTTTTACTCAATATGACAGTAATGTTCTTATAATTCTGAGATATTGCGAAAAAAGCAATAAAAATGTATTCCAACATAATTCCTAAACCAACAATGCAAAATGTCTAAAAATGCCAGTAATATTAAATCCATGTGAGTTTCACTAGAATCAGTTAATTTAGTAAGGTTTGCAAAAGCAAAAATTAGGTTTTACTCTTTATGAAAGTAAACTGTCACACTCAATATGACAATTTTTAAATCCTAACTCCTAAACCACTCATGCAAAATGGCTAATAATGTTTGAAATAATGGATCCTTGGGATTTGTCCTCGAAACATATGCTTTCTTAAGGCTTGCAAACACAAAAAGTATTTTTTTACTCAATATGACAGTAATGTTCTTAAAATCCTGAGATAATGCGAAAAAAGCAATAAAAATGTATTCAATCATAATTTCTAAACTAAATGTGCAAAATGTGTAAAAATGCCTGTATTATTGAATCCTAAAACTAAAACAACTGATTCTAGTAAAACTCACATGGATTCAATAATACAGGCATTTTTACACATTTTGCATATTTAGTTTAGAAATTATGATTGAATACATTTTTATTGCTTTTTTCGCATTATCTCAGGATTTTAAGAACATTACTGTCATATTGAGTAAAAAAATACTTTTTGTGTTTGCAAGCCTTAAGAAAGCATATGTTTCGAGGAAAACTCCCAATAATCCATTATTTCAAACATTATTAGCCATTTTGCATGAGTAGTTTAGGAGTTATGATTAAAAAACTGTCATATTGAGTGTGACAGTTTACTTTCATAAAGAGTAAAACCTAATTTTTGCTTTTGCAAACCTTACTAAAACAACTGATTCTAGTGAAACGCACATGGATTTAATATTACTTGCATTTTTAGAAATTTTGCATTGTTGATTTAGGAATTATGTTGGAATACATTTTTATTGCTTTTTTCGCATTATCTCAGAATTTTAAGAACATTACTGTCATATTGGTAAAAAAAAATACTTTTTGTGTTTGCAAGCTTTAAGAAAGCAAATGTTTCGAGGAAAACTCCCAATAATCCATTATTTCAAACATTATTAGCCATTTTGCATGAGTAGTTTAGGAGTTATGATTAAAAAACTGTCATATTGAGTGGGACAGTTTACTTTCATAAAGAGTAAAACCTAATTTTTGTTTTTGCAAACTTCACTAAAACAACTGATTCTAGTAAAACTCACATGGATTCAATAATACAGGCATTTTTACACATTTTGCATGTTTAGTTTAGAAATTATGATTGAATACATTTTTATTGCTTTTTTCGCATTATCTCAGGATTTTAAGAACATTACTGTCATATTGAGTAAAAAAATACTTTTTGTGTTTGCAAGCCTTAAGAAAGCATATGTTTCAAGGAAAACTCCCAAAGATCCATTATTTCAAACATTATTAGCCATTTTGCATGAGTGGTTTAGGAGTTATGATTCAAAAATTGTCATATTGAGTGTGACAGTTTACTTTCATAAAGAGTAAAACCTAATTTTTGTTTTTGCAAACTATACTAAAACAACTGATTCTAGTAAAACTCACATGGATTCAATAATACAGGCATTTTTACACATTTTACATATTTAGTTTAGAAATTATGATTGAATACATTTTTATTGCTTTTTTCGCATTATCTCAGGATTTTAAGAACATTACTGTCATATTGAGTAAAAAAATACTTTTTGTGTTTGCAAGCCTTAAGAAAGCATATGTTTCGAGGACAAATCCCAAGGATCCATTATTTCAAATATTATTAGCCATTTTGCATGAGTGGTTTAGGAGTTAGGATTTAAAAATTGTCATATTGAGTGTGACAGTTTACTTTCATAAAGAGTAAAACCTAATTTTTGCTTTTGCAAACCTTACTAAATTAACTGATTCTAATGAAACTCACATGGATTTAATATTACTGGCATTTTTAGACATTTTGCATTGTTGGTTTAGGAATTATGTTGGAATACATTTTTATTGTTTTTTTCGCATTATCTCAGAATTTTAAGAACATCACTGTCATATTGGTAAAAAAAAATACTTTTTGTGTTTGCAAGCCTTAAAAAAGCAAATGTTTCGAGGAAAACTCCCAATAATCCATTATTTCAAACATTATTAGCCATTTTGCATGAGTAGTTTAGGAGTTATGATTAAAAAACTGTCATATTGAGTGGGACAGTTTACTTTCATAAAGAGTAAAACCTAATTTTTGTTTTTGCAAACTTTACTAAAACAACAGATTCTAGTGAAACGCACATGGATTTAATATTACTGGCATTTTTAGACATTTTGCATTGTTGATTTCGGAATTATGTTGGAATACTTTTTTATTGCTTTTTTCGCATTATCTCAGAATTTTAAGAACATTACTGTCATATTGGTAAAAAAAAAACTTTTTGTGTTTGCAAGCTTTAAGAAAGCAAATGTTTCGAGGAAAACTCCCAATAATCCATTATTTCAAACATTATTAGCAATTTTGCATGAGTAGTTTAGGAGTTATGATTAAAAAACTGTCAAATTGAGTGGGACAGTTTACTTTCATAAAGAGTAAAACCTAATTTTTGTTTTTGCAAACTTCACTAAAACAACTGATTCTAGTAAAACTCACATGGATTCAATAATACAGGCATTTTTACACATTTTGCATGTTTAGTTTAGAAATTATGATTGAATACATTTTTATTGCTTTTTTCGCATTATCTCAGGATTTTAAGAACATTACTGTCATATTGAGTAAAAAAATACTTTTTGTGTTTGCAAGCCTTAAGAAAGCATATGTTTCAATGAAAACTCCCAAGGAGCCATTATTTCAAACATTATTAGCCATTTTGCATGAGTGGTTTAGGAGTTATGAGTCAAAAATTGTCATATTGAGTGTGACAGTTTACTTTCATAAAGAGTAAAACCTAATTTTTGTTTTTGCAAACTTTACTAAAACAACTGATTGTAGTAAAACTCACATGGATTCAATAATACAGGCATTTTTACACATTTAGCATATTTAGTTTAGAAATTATGATTGAATACATTTTTATTGCTTTTTTCGCATTATCTCAGAATTTTAAGAACATTACTGTCATTTTGAGTAAAACAATACTTTTTGTGTTTGCAAGCCTTAAGAAAGCATATGTTTCAAGGAAAACTCCCAAGGATCCATTATTTCAAACATTATTAGCCATTTTGCATGAGTGGTTTAGGAGTTATGATTCAAAAATTGTCATATTGAGTGTGACAGTTTACTTTCATAAAGAGTAAAACCTGATTTTTGTTTTTGCAAACTTCACTAAAACAACTGATTCTAGTGAAACGCACATGGATTTAATACTGGCATTTTTAGACATTTTGCATTGTTGATTTAGGAATTATGTTGGAATACATTTTTATTGTTTTTTTCGCATTATCTCAGAATTTTAAGAACATTACTGTCATATTGGTAAAAAAAAATACTTTTTGTGTTTGCAAGCCTTAAGAAAGCAAATGTTTCGAGGAAAACTCCCAATAATCCATTATTTCAAACATTATTAGCCATTTTGCATGAGTAGTTTAGGAGTTATGATTAAAAAACTGTCATATTGAGTGGGACAGTTTACTTTCATAAAGAGTAAAACCTAATTTTTGTTTTTGCAAACTTCACTAAAACAACTGATTCTAGTAAAACTCACATGGATTCAATAATACAGGCATTGTTACACATTTTGCATGTTTAGTTTAGAAATTATGATTGAATACATTTTTATTGCTTTTTTCGCATTATCTCAGGATTTTAAGAACATTACTGTCATATTGAGTAAAAAAATACTTTTTGTGTTTGCAAGCCTTAAGAAAGCATATGTTTCAATGAAAACTCCCAAGGATCCATTATTTCAAACATTATTAGCCATTTTGCATGAGTGGTTTAGGAGTTATGATTCAAAAATTGTCATATTGAGTGTGACAGTTTACTTTCATAAAGAGTAAAACCTAATTTTTGCTTTTGCAAACCTTACTAAATTAACTGATTCTAGTGAAACTCACATGGATTTAATATTACTGGCATTTTTAGACATTTTGCATTGTTGGTTTAGGAATTATGTTGGAATACATTTTTATTGCTTTTTTCGCAATATCTCAGAATTATAAGAACATTACTGTCATATTGAGTAAAAAAAAAAACTTTTTGTGTTTGCAAGCCTTAAGAAAGCAAATGTTTCGAGGAAAACTCCCAATAATCCATTATTTCAAACATTATTAGCCATTTTGCATGAGTAGTTTAGGAGTTATGATTAAAAAAACTGTCATAGTGAGTGTGACAGTTTACTTTCATAAAGAGTAAAACCTAATTTTTGTTTTTGCAAACTTTACTAAATCAACTGATTCTAGTAAAACTCACATAGACTCAATATTACAGGCATTTTTACACATTTTGCATGTTTAGTTTAGAAATTATGATTGAATACATTTTTATTGCTTTTTTCGCATTATCTCAGGATTTTAAGAACATTACTGTCATATTGGTAAAAAAAAATACTTTTTGTGTTTGCAAGCCTTAAGAAAGCAAATGTTTCGAGGAAAACTCCCAATAATCCATTATTTCAAACATTATTAGCCATTTTGCATGAGTAGTTTAGGAGTTATGATTAAAAAACTGTCATATTGAGTGGGACAGTTTACTTTCATAAAGAGTAAAACCTAATTTTTGTTTTTGCAAACTTCACTAAAACAACTGATTCTAGTAAAACTCACATGGATTCAATAATACAGGCATTGTTACACATTTTGCATGTTTAGTTTAGAAATTATGATTGAATACATTTTTATTGCTTTTTTCGCATTATCTCAGGATTTTAAGAACATTAC
This sequence comes from Nerophis lumbriciformis, assembly GCF_033978685.3. NCBI lineage: Eukaryota > Metazoa > Chordata > Actinopteri > Syngnathiformes > Syngnathidae > Nerophis > Nerophis lumbriciformis. The sequence continues at coordinate 9,318,430 of NC_084586.2, read as the reverse complement.
TGTCATATTGAGTAAAAAAATACTTTTTGTGTTTGCAAGCCTTAAGAAAGCATATGTTTCAATGAAAACTCCCAAGGATCCATTATTTCAAACATTATTAGCCATTTTGCATGAGTGGTTTAGGAGTTATGATTCAAAAATTGTCATATTGAGTGTGACAGTTTACTTTCATAAAGAGTAAAACCTAATTTTTGCTTTTGCAAACCTTACTAAATTAACTGATTCTAGTGAAACTCACATGGATTTAATATTACTGGCATTTTTAGACATTTTGCATTGTTGGTTTAGGAATTATGTTGGAATACATTTGTATTGCTTTTTTCGCAATATCTCAGAATTATAAGAACATTACTGTCATATTGAGTAAAAAAAAAAACTTTTTGTGTTTGCAAGCCTTAAGAAAGCAAATGTTTCGAGGAAAACTCCCAATAATCCATTATTTCAAACATTATTAGCCATTTTGCATGAGTAGTTTAGGAGTTATGATTAAAAAAACTGTCATAGTGAGTGTGACAGTTTACTTTCATAAAGAGTAAAACCTAATTTTTGTTTTTGCAAACTTTACTAAAACAACTGATTCTAGTAAAACTCACATAGACTCAATATTACAGGCATTTTTACACATTTTGCATGTTTAGTTTAGAAATTATGATTGAATACATTTTTATTGCTTTTTTCGCATTATCTCAGGATTTTAAGAACATTACTGTCATATTGAGTAAAAAAATACTTTTTGTGTTTGCAAGCCTTAAGAAAGCATATGTTTCGAGAAAAACTCCCAAGGGTCCATTATTTCAAACATCATTAGCCATTTTGCATGAGTGGTTTAGGAGTTATGATTAAAAAATTGTCATATTGAGTGTGACAGTTTAGTTTCATAAAGAGTAAAACCTAATTTTTGCTTTTGCAAATCTTACTAAAACACTGATTCTAGTGAAACTCACAAGGATATAATCTTACTGGCATTTTTAGACATTTTGCATTGTTGGTTTAGGAATTATGTTGGAATACATTTGTATTGCTTTTTTCGCATTATCTCAGAATTTTAAGAACATTACTGTCATATTGAGTAAAAAAAAATACTTTTTGTGTTTGCAAGCCTTAAGAAAGCATATGTTTCAAGGAAAACACCCAAGAATCCATTATTTCAAACATTATTAGCAATTTTGCATGAGTAGTTTAGGAGTTATGATTAAAAAACTGTCATATTGAGTGTGACGTTTACTTTCATAAAGAGTAAAACCTAATTTTTGTTTTTGCAAACTTTACTAAAACAACTGATTCTAGTAAAACTCACATGGATTTAATATTACAGGCATTTTTAGACATTTCGCAATGTTGGTTTAGGAATTATGTTGGAATACTTTTTTTTTGCTTTTTTCGCATTATCTCAGAATTTTAAGAACATTACTGTCATATTGAGTAAAAACTACTTTTTGTGTTTGCAAGCCTTAAAAAAGCATATGTTTCGAGTAAAACTCACAAGAATGCATTATTTCAGGCAATATTAGCTCATTTTTAAGTGTAGTTTAGGAGTTATGTTTAATTTACTGTCATATTGAGTGTACATTGGGCAGCACGGTGGAAGAGGGGTTAGTGCGTCTGCCTCACAATACGAAGGACCTGAGTAGTCCTTGGTTCAATCCCAGGCTCGGGATCTTTCTGTGTGGAGTTTGCATGTTCTCCCCGTGACTGCGTGGGTTCCCTCCGGGTACTCCGGCTTCCTCCCACCTCCAAAGACATGCACCTGGGGATAGGTTGATTGGCAACACCAAATTGGCCCTAGTGTGTGAATGTGAGTGTGAATGTTGTCTGTCTATCTGTGTTGGCCCTGCGATGAGATGGTGACTTGTCCAGGGTGTACACCGCCTTCCGCCTGATTGTAGCTGAGATAGGCTCCAGCGCCCCCCCGCGACCCCAAAGAGAATAAGCGGTAGAAAAATGGATGGATGGATGAGGGTACATTGTCATGGTGAAAAAAAACAACCTAATCTTGGTTTTTGAGTTATGTTTATAAAACCTCCTTTCTGAGCCGCCACCTTTCGTGGTAGAGGAGTTTGCGGAGCCCACTGATCCTAGGAGCTATGCTGTCTGTGGGCTTCTATGCCCCCTCGTAGGCTCTCCCAAGACAAATAGGTCCTAGGTGAGGGATCAGACAAAGAGCAGCTCAAAGACCTTTATGAAAAGTACAAATCGAGGTCCTAGATTTTTCCTCGCCCGGACGCGGGTTACCGTGGCTCCCCTGTGGAGCCAGGCCCAGAGGTGGGGCACGATGGCGAGCGCCTGTTGGCTGGCTCAGCTCAATGAAGCAACGTGGTTCCCTCCTCCAATGGGCTCACCACTCATGGGCTGGGTTATAGTGTGAGCTGAGCGGTAGCCGAAGGCAGGGCACTTGGCGGTCCGATCATCGGCTACATAAGCTAGCTCTTCTGACGTGAAATGTCACCTCGCTGGGAGGGAAGGAGCCTGAGCTGGTGTGCGAGGTGGAGAAGTTCCGGCTAGATATAGTTGGACTCACTTCGACGCACAGGAACCTGTTCTCTCGAGAGGGGCTGGACTCTCTTCCACTATGGCGTTGCAAGCAATGAGTGGCTGGGGTGGCATTTCTTGTTGTCCCCCCGGCTCAAAGACAAGAGTATGGGGTATCGGACTGTCTGATTGTGGCGGGTCGCTCCCTGTATGATCAGTGTAGGGCAGCCTTGGCCCGCCAAGGCTGCCCTTTGTCACCGATTCTGTTGTTAACTTTTATGGACAGAATTGCAGTCATGGCGTTGAGGGGATCCGGTTTGGTGGTTGCAGGATTAGGTCTCTGCTTTTTGCAGTTGATGTGGTCCTGATGGCTTCAACTGGCCAGGATCTCCAGCTCTCATTGGATGGCCGAGTATGAAGCGACTGGGATGAGAGTCAGCACCTCCAAGTCCGAGTCCATGGTTCTCGCCCGGTAAAGGGTGGGGTGCCATTTCCAGGTTGAGGAGGCGATGGCACATACTAGATGGCCCCAAGTGGAGGAGTTCAAGTACCTAGGAGTCTTGTTCACGAGTGAGGGAAGAGTGGATCATGAGATCCACAGGCGGATCGGTGCAGCGTCTTCAGTAATGAGGACGCTATATCGATCCATTGTGGTGAAGAAGGAGCTGAGCCAGAATTAAAAGCTCTAAATTTACCGGTCGATCTACAGTCCCATCCTGCACCCATGGTCATGGTTATGACCGAAAAGACAAGATCAAAGACAAGAGTTTCCTCCTTCGGGTGGCGGGTCTCTCCCTTAGAGATAGGATAAGAAGCTCTGTCATCCTGGAGGAACTCAGAGTAAAGCGCTGCTCCTCCACATTGAGAGGAGCCAGATGAGGTGGTTCGGGCATCTGCTCAGGATGCCACCCGAACGCCTCCCGAGGGAGGTGTTTAGGGCAAGTCCGACCGGCAGGAGGCCACGGGGAAGACCCAGGACACATTGGGAAGATTATGTCTCCCGGCTGGCCTGGGAACGCCTCAGGATCCCCCGAGAAGAGCTGGAAGAAGTGGCTGGGGAGAGGGAAGTCTGGGCTTCTCTGTTTAGGCTGCTGCCCCTGCAACCCGACCTCGGTTAAGCGGAAGAAAATGGATGGATTTAGTAACGACAACAAAAAATGCCCATCTATCCATTTTCTACCGCTTATTCCCTTTTGGGGTGGCAGGAGGCGCTGGAGCCTATCTCAGCTACAATCGGGCGGAAGGTGGGGTACACCATCGCCATCTCATCGCAAAAAATGATTATAGTAAAACTCACATGGATACAATTTTACAGGTATTTTTAGACATAATGCATGTTTGGTTTTGGAATTATGTTTATATAACTTTCATATGTATTATGACAGTTATACTGTCATCTTGAGTAAAACTAACTTGTGTCTTTACAAACATTACAAACTATGTTTTTCCAGTAAAACTCACAAAAATAATTTTGAGGGAGGATGCCTGACAGACCGGCAGGCCCAAACGCATTGTGAGGGTTTGCTGGGAACGCCTCCGGAAGAACTTTGAACATGTCACGAGCGAGGCGCTGGACATTGAGTCTGAGTGGACCTTGTTACGTGCCTCTCTTGTCGAGCCGGCTGATTGGAGCTGTTGCCGCAAGGAGTTTGGTGCCTGTCGTGGCGGTAATCCTAGAACCCGCTGGTGGACACCAGCAGTGAGGGATGCCGTCAAGCTGAAGAAAGAGCCTATCGGGTCCTTTAGGCTCATGGGACTCCAGAGGCAGCCGACAGGCCAAGCGAAGTGCGGCTTCAGCGGTCGCAGAGGCAAAAACTCGGACATGGGAGGAGTTTGGAGAAGCCATGGAAAACGACTTCCAGACGGCTTCGAAGCGATTCTGGACCACCATCCGCCGGCTCAAGGGGGGGCAGCAGTGCACTGTAACACCGTGTATGGTGAGGATGGTGCGCTGCTGACCTCTACTGCAGCTGTTATTGATCGGTGGAGGGAATACTTCGAAGACCTCCTTAATCCCACCAACATGTCTTCCTATGAGGAAGCAGTGCCTGGGGAATCTGTGGTGGGCTCTCCTATTTCTGGGGCTGAGGATGCCAAGGTAGTTAAAAAGCTCCTCAATGGCAACGCCCTGGGGGTGGATGAGATCTGTCCGGAGTTCCTTAAGGCTCTGGATGCTGTGGGGCTGTCTTGGTTGACAAGACTCTGCAACATCGCGTGGACATCGGGTGCGGTACTTCTGGATTGGGAGACCGGGGTGGTGGTTCCTCTCTTTAAGAAGGGGAACCAGAGGGTGTGATTCAACTATCGTGAGATCACACTCCTCAGTCTTCCCGGTAAGGTCTATTCATGTGTACTGGAGAAGAGGCTACGCCGGATAGTCAAACCTCGGATTCAGGAGGAACAGTGTGGTTTACGTCCTGGTCGTGGAACTGCGGACCAGCTTTATACTCTCGGCAGGGTCCTTGAGGGTGCATGTGAGTTTGCCCAACCAGTCTACATGTGCTTTATGGACTTGGAGAAGGCATTCGACCATTTACCCCTGGAAGTCCTGTGGAGAGTGCTTAGAGAGTATGGGGTAACGGACTGTCTTATTGTGGCGGTTCGCTCCCTTTGCAAGAGTCAGAGCTTGGTCCGCATTGCCGGCAGTAAGTCGGACCCGTTTCCAGTGAGGGTTGGACTCCGCCAAGGCTGCCCTTTGTCACCGATTCTGTTCATAACCTTTATGGACAGAATTTCTAGGCTGGTTTGGGGTGCCATGTCATCTGCTAGTGTCGGTCCACTCTGTTTCCTGAGATCCAGGGTTAACGCAGCCGTCTACCAGCAAGTTTTAGAGCACTTCATGCTTCCTGCTGCTGACCTGCTCTATGGAGATGGAGATTTCAAGTTCCAACAGGACTTGGCGCCTGCACACAGCGCAAAATCTACCCGTGCCTGGTTTACGGACCATGGTATTTCTGTTCTAAATTGGCCCGCCAACTCCCCTGACCTTAGCCCCATAGAAAATCTGTGGGGTATTGTGAAAAGGAAGATGCAGAATGCCAGACCCAAAAACGCAGAAGAGTTGAAGGCCACTGTCAGAGCAACCTGGGCTCTCATAACACCTGAGCAGTGCCAGAAACTCATCGACTCCATGCCACGCCGCATTAACGCAGTAATTGAGGCAAAAGGAGCTCCAACCCTAGTATTGAGTATTGTACATGCTCATATTTTTCATTTTCATACTTTTCAGTTGGCCAACATTTCTAAAAATCCCTTTTTTGTATTAGCCTTAAGTAATATTCTAATTTTGTGACACACGGAATTTTGGATTTTCATTTGTTGCCACTTCAAATCATCAAAATTAAATGAAATAAACATTTGAATGCATCAGTCTGTGTGCAATGAATAAATATAATGTACAAGTTACACCTTTTGAATGCAATTACTGAAATAAATCAAGTTTTTCAAAATATTCTAATTTACTGGCTTTTACCTGTATATATATATATTCAGCCAAGATGGCGGCGCCCTGATGGCAGCGGCTTGCAGACGCTCTTGGAAGTGTAGAGCGATTTGGCAAAAATACCCGTCAATTCTGTCTATTTCATGGCTGGCTCATAGCGTGGACACTTCGTGATCAGATACGACCGACAGACGATTCTGGATGTGGATAGATCGGGCCGTTATAGGCTGAAAGATGCGGGTACTTTCGACCTCCTCGCTAGCATGGGGATTCTTCGCCGGCTACATCCAGCGGCCTCGAAAGCAGCGGAGTTAAGTGCCAGCGAGGACCGTCAACGGAAGACACGTAAGCGGTGTGAGCGGAAGCAGAAGCGGGGATGCCGAGCGGGGCTAACAACAAAGCGAAAGGCTAATCCTCAAAGAAGCGCTAGTCCGGGTGAGAAGTTTGTTAAAATAGAACTAGCCAGCGCCAGGCTGGATAATACCTGCACACATAGCAACTATTTTAGAACAATACACAACTCAAAAATGTTTTTTCTGTGTCAAAAGTAGACATGCACTCTACTGAGGTGGCAAGTTATGATGCGTTCGGTTTATCACAACATCAAGCAAACAATCGGAAAATTCCCGTCATATCAATTCCTAGATATGGTCGAAATTATTTAAATTGCACTACACATAATAAACACAACATTATTAATATTGCTACTACGGATAATTTCAACAAAAACTCCTCAAAACAGCCCACTACCTATAATATGGGCTTCTTAAACATAAGATCATTATCTTCCAAAACGTTATTAGTGAATGAGGTCATTAGAGACAATAATCTTGACGTTATTGGTCTCGCCGAGACCTGGCTCAAACCAGATGATTTCTTTGCGCTGGGTGAGGCGTCTCCTCCTGGCTATGCGGGAGCGCATATTGCCCGTCCCATTAAAAGGGGTGGGGGAGTTGCACTCATCCACAATAAAAACTTTAATCTTACCCCGAACCTAAATAATAAATATAACCCGTTTGAGATGCTTACTATGAGGTTTGTCACACCGCTGCCTCTCCACCTGGCTGTTATCTACCGCCCCCCAGGACCCAATTCGGACTTCATCAGTGAATTTTCAGAGTTCGTTGCTGATTTAGTGACGCACGCCGACAATATAATCATAATGGGGGACTTTAATATCCATATGAATACCCCATCGGACCCTCAGTGCATGGCGCTCCAGACTATAATTGATAGCTGTGGTCTTACACAAATAATAAATGAACCTACGCATCGCAACGGAAATACGATAGATCTAGTGCTGGTCAGGGGTGTCACCACCTCCAAAGTTACGATACTCCCGTATACTAAAGTAATGTCCGATCATTACCTTATAAAATTCGAAGTTCTGACTCATTGTCAACAAACTAATAATAATAACTACTATAGCAGCCGCAACATTAATGCTGCCACAACGATGACTCTTGCTGGCCTACTGCCTTCGGTAATGGCACCATTCCCAAATTATGTCGGCTCTATTGATAACCTCACTAACAACTTTAACGACGCCCTGCGGGACACCATTGATAGTATAGCACCGCTAAAGCTTAAAGGAGCCCCTAAAAGGCGCACCCCATGGTTTACAGAAGAAACTAGAGCCCATAAATTATCATGTAGAAAGCTGGAACGCAAATGGCGCGCTACTAAACTTGAGGTTTTCCATCAAGCATGGAGTGATAGTTTAATAACTTATAAACACATGCTTACCCTAGCTAAAGCTAAATATTACTCAAATCTCATCCACCTCAACAAAAATGATCCGCAATTTTTGTTTAGTACAGTAGCATCGCTAACCCAACAAGGGACTCCTCCCAGTAGCTCCACCCACTCAGCAGATGATTTTATGAATTTCTTTAATAAGAAAATTTAACTCATTAGAAAGGAGATTAAAGACAATGCGTCGCAGCTACAACTGGGTTCTATTAACACAGATACGACTGTATCTACGAAGGATACCGCCCTCCAAAATAGTTTCTCTCTCTTTGATGAAATAACATTAGAGGAATTGTTAAGATGTGTTAAGGGGACAAAACAAACAACATGTTTACTTGACCCATTTCCTGGGAAACTTATTAAGGAGCTTTTTGTATTATTAGGTCCATCAGTGCTAAATATTATAAACTTATCACTTTCCTCTGGCACTGTTCCACTAGCATTCAAAAAAGCGGTTATTCATCCTTTGCTCAAAAGACCTAACCTCGATCCTGACCTCATGGTAAACTACCGGCCGGTGTCCCACCTTCCGTTTATCTCGAAAATCCTCGAAAAAATTGTCGCACAGCAGCTAAATGAACACTTAATGTCTAACAATCTCTGTGAACCTTTTCAATCCGGTTTCAGGGCAAATCACTCTACGGAGACAGCCCTCGCAAAAATGACTAATGATCGATTCTGATGCGTCATCTATGTTGCTGCTTCTTGATCTTAGCGCTGCTTTCGATACCGTCGATCATAACATTTTATTAGAGCGTATCAAAACACGTATTGGTATGTCAGACTTAGCCTTGTCGTGGTTTAACTCTTATCTTACTGACAGGATGCAGTGCGTCTCCCATAACAATGTGACCTCGGACTATGTTAAGGTAACGTGCGGAGTCCCCCAAGGTTCGGTTCTTGGCCCTGCACTCTTTAGTATTTACATGCTGCCGCTAGGCGACATCATACGCAAATACGGTGTTAGCTTTCATTGCTATGCTGATGACACCCAACTCTACATGCCCCTAAAGCTGACCAACACGCCGGATTGTAGTCAGCTGGAGGCGTGTCTTAATGAAATTAAACAATGGATGTCCGCTAACTTCTTGCAACTCAACACTAAGAAAACGGAAATGCTGATTATCGGTCCTGCTAAACACCGACATTTATTTGATAATACCACCTTAACATTTGACAACCAAACAATTACACAAAGCGACTCAGTAAAGAATCTGGGTATTATCTTCGACCCAACTCTCTCCTTTGAGTCACACATAAAGAGTGTTACTAAAACGGCCTTCTTTCATCTCCGTAATATCGCTAAAATTCGTTCCATTTTGTCCACTAGCGACGCTGAGATCATTATTCATGCGTTCGTTACGTCTCGTCTCGATTACTGTAACGTATTATTTTCGGGTCTCCCTATGTCTAGCATTAAAAGATTACAGTTGGTACAAAAGCGGCTGCTAGACTTTTGACAAGAACAAGAAAGTTTGATCATATTACGCCTATACTGGCTCACCTGCACTGGCTTCCTGTGCACTTAAGATGCGACTTTAAGGTTTTACTACTTACGTATAAAATACTACACGGTCTAGCTCCAGCCTATCTTGCCGATTGTATTGTACCATATGTCCCGGCAAGAAATCTGCGTTCAAAGAACTCCGGCTTATTAGTGATTCCCAGAGCCCAAAAAAAGTCTGCGGGCTGTAGAACGTTTTCTATTCGGGCTCCAGCACTATGGAATGCCCTCCCGGTAACAGTTAGAGATGCTACCTCAGTAGAAACATTTAAGTCCCATCTCAAAACTCATTTGTATACTCTAACCTTTGAATAGCCCCCCTTTTTTAGACCAGTTGATCTGCCGTTTCTTTTCTTTTCTCCTCTGCTCCCCCCTATCCCTTGTGGAAGGGGAGACACACAGATCCGGTGGCCATGGATGGGGTGCTGGCTGTCCGGGGTCGGGACCCGGGGTGGACCGCTCGCCTGTATATCGGTTGGGAACATCTCTGCGCTGCTGACCCGTCTCCGCTCGGGATGGTTTCCTGCTGACCCCACTGTGGACTGTACTCTTACTGTTATGCTGGATCCACTATGGACTGGACTCTCACAATATTATGTTAGACCCACTCGACATCCATTGCATTCGGTCTCCCTAGAGGGGGGGGGTTACCCACATATGCGGTCCTCTCCAAGGTTTCTCATAGTCATTCACATCGACGTCCCACTGGGGTGAGTTTTTCCTTGCCCTTATGTGGGCTATACCGAGGATGTCGTTGTGGCTTGTGCAGCCCTTTGAGACACTTGTGATTTAGGGCTGTATAAATAAACATTGATTGATTGATTGATTGATATATGTCTTATATCTCCTGATGATTGAGGGAACCCCTCATGAAACAGGCCTGTAGAGATGAAGTAGTCTTGTGATTTTTTTCCCCACACATACATATATATATATATATATAGCTAGAATTCACTGAAAGTCAAGTTTTTTTATATATGTGTATATATATATATATATATATATATATATATATATATATATATATATATATATATATATATGAAATACTTGACTTGGTGAATTCTAGCTCTAAATATACTCCTCCCCTCTTAACCACACCCCCAACCACGCCCCCACCCCACCCCCGACCATGCCTTCCCCACCCCCACATCCTGAAATCGGAGGTCTCAATGTTGGCAAGTATGAGTTTAGGAGTTATGTTTAAATAACTGTCATAGTGAGTGTCATATTGTCATATTGAGTAAAAAAAACTAACTTGTGTCTTTGCAAACCTCACAAAAGAAAACGTTTCTAATAAAAATCACAAAGATACATTTCTTCACGCATTATCAGACATTTTTCATGTGTGGTTTGAGTTATGTTTAAATAACTGTCATATTGAGTGTGGCAGTTACACTGTCATTATGTGTAAAACCTCATTTTGTATTTGCAAACCTTATAAAAACAACTGATTCTAGTAAAACATAGATTCAATTTTACAGGCATTTTTAGACATTTTACATGTTTGGTTTAGAGTTGTGTTTGAATACATTTGTATTGCTTTTTTCATTAGGGCAAGTCCGACGGGCAGGAGGCCGCGGGGAAGACCCAGGACACATTGGGAAGACTATGTCTCCCGGCTGGGCTGTCGAACGCCTCGGGATCCCCCGAGAAGAGCTGGACGAAGTGGTTGGGGATAGGGAAGTCCGGGCTTCTCTGCTTAGGCTGCTGCCCCTGCAACCGGACCTCGGATAAGCGGAAGAAAATGGATGGATTTAGTATGACAGTTATACTGTCATATTAAGTAAAAAAAACTAACTTACAAAATATATTTTTTCTAGTAAATCTAACAAAGATACATTTCTCCAAGCATTATTAGTCATTTTGCATTTGTTGTTTAGGAGTTATGTTTAAATAACTGTCATAGTGAGTAAAACCTAATTTTTGTATTTGCAAAAACCTTACAAAAACAACTGATTCTAGTAAAACTCACATGGATGCAATATTGCAGGCATTTTTAGACATGATGCATGTTTGATTTTGGAGTTGTGTTTATATAACTTTCATATTTAGTATTACAGTAATACTGTCATATTGAGTAATAAAAACTAACTTGTGTCTTTACAAACCTTACAAAATGTTTTTTTTCCTGAAAAACTCACAAAGAGACATTTCTCCAGGCATTATTAGCCATTTGGCATGTGTGGTTTAGGAGTTATGTTTAAATAACTGTCAGATTGAGTGTGACATTATACTGTGAGTAAAACCCATATTTTGTATTTGCAAACCTTACAAAAACAACTGATTCTAGTAAAACTCACATGGATACAAAATTACACTAGGCCACCTACTCAGTGGCCTAGTGGTTAGAGTGTCCGTCCTGGGATCGATAGGTTGGGAGTTCAAACCCCGGCCGAGTCATACCAAAGACTAAAAAAATGGGACCCATTACCTCCCTGCTTGGCACTCAGCATCAAGGGTTGGAATTGGGGGTTAAATCACCAAAATGATTCCCGGGCGCGGCCACCGCTGCTGCCCACTGCTCCCCTCACCTCCAGGGGGTGATCAAGGGTGATGGGTCAAATGCAGAGAATAATTTCGCCACACCTAGTGTGTGTGTGACAATCATTGGTACTTTAACTTTTTAACTTTTAAATTACAGGCATTTTTAGAGATAATGCATGTTTGGTTTTGGAGTTATGTTTATATAACTTTCATGTTTAGTATGACAGTAACACTGTCATATTGAGTAAAAATAACTAACTTGTGTCGATACAAACATTACGAAATATTTTTTTTCCAGTAAAACTCACAAAGAGACATTTCTCCAGGCATTAATAGCCATTGTGCATGTGTGGTTTAGGAGTTATGTTTAAATAGATGTCAAATTGAATGTGGCAGTTATACTGTCATTATGAGTGAAACCTAATGTTTGTAATTGTAAACCTTACCAAAATACCTGATTCTGGTAAAACTCACATAGATTCAATATTACATGCATTTTAGACGGATTGCATGTTTGGTTTTGGAGTTTTGATTATACAACTTTCATATTTAGTATGACAGTTATACTGTATATTACCATTGAGTAAAAAAAAAACCTAACTTGTGTCTTTGCAAACCTTACAAAAGATCGTTATTCTAGTAAAGACTTAGACTTAGACTTAGACTTTCTTTTTATTGTCATTCAAATTTGAACTTTACAGCACAGATAAGAACGAAATGTCGTAGTGCAGGATAAAAAAGCAATAAGGTGCATATTTCGATACATAAATATATATAAATAATATATAAATACTATATATATATATATATATACATATATATATATATATAATAAATAAATATATATAAATATATAAAAAATAGATAAATAGATTACTGTGCAGATAAATATATTGAACTTTTTCCACATGCGCCCACGTTTATGGGTGTATGTTATATTTTTTATTTCATTCCAGCGAGTTAATTCATTTTGAGGGGAGTTGAGGAGATAATTTAATTATGATGCGTTCAAGAGTCTTACGGCCTGAGGGAAGAAGCTGGAGGTTCTGCTTCGGAGGCTGCGGAACCTCTTTCTAGAGTCCAGCAGTGAAAACAGTCCTTGGTGGGGGTGGGAGGAGTCTTTGCAAATTTTCTGAGCCCTGGTCAGGCAGCGCTTTTTGCGATCTCCTGGATAGGAGGAAGAGGAGTCCTGATGATCTTTTCCGCCGTCCTCACCACTCTCTGGAGATACTTCCAGTCTGAGGCACTGCAGGCTCCAGTCCAGACAGAGATGCTGTTGGTCAGCAGGCTCGCTATAACAACGATACATATCTCCAAGCATTATTAGCTATTTTGCATTTGTTGTTTAGGAGTTATGTTTAAATAACTGTCAAAGTAAATAAAACCTAATTTTGGTATTTGAAAACCTTACAAAAACAACTGATTCTAGTAAAACTCACACAGATACAATATTACAGGCATTTTTAGACATACCGTATTTTCCGCACCATAAGGCGCCCTGGGTTATAAGCCGCCCCTTCAATGAACGGCATATTTCAAAACTTTGTCCACCTATAAGCCGCCCCGTGTTGTAAGCCGCATCTAACTGCGCTAAAGAAATGTCAAAAAAACAGTCAAATAGGTCAGTCAAACTTTAATAATATATTAAAACCAGCGTGATGTGGGCGCGCATGGAATCGTATATCAACATGGACGAAGTTGCGTGAAAAAAGCCACCCGGCCTCTTCGCGTAAACTTAAACTTACCTTAACCACTCGCTCATCTTTTCTTCATCCATCCCTTCGAGTTAGCTTTTATGATGACGCCGGCTGGAAAGTCTCTTTTGGCAAGGTCTTCCTTTTGAATATCACCATGGGTGGAAGTTTCTGGCCATTAGCATGGCAAGCTAGAACCACAGTGAAGGATGACTTCTCATTCCCTGTGGTGCGAATATTCACCGTACGTGCTCCCGTTGTATCCACAGTGCGGTTCACAGGAATATCAGTTGCTGTGAAATAGTAATCCGTGTGCGGATGGAGAGATTGCGTCTTTTCATGAACCGGATCCCTGTCGTTTAGTAGGAGCCATTTTGTGGTCTTTACAGATGTAAACACACAAAGGAAATGAAACGTACCGTACGGTAATATCCGCGCGCTTTTTCTTCTTCTACGCGGGCGGGTGGTTGCTTACAGTAGAAGAAGAAGCGCTTCCTGTTCTATGGGGGCGGGTGCTTACCTTGGCGGTTGCTTGCGTAGAAGAAGAAGCGCTTCCTGTTCTACCGGGAAAAAAGATGGCGGCTGTTTACCGTAGTTACGAGACCGAAACTTTATGAAAATAAATCTTAATATTTATCCATATATAAAGCGCACCGGGTTATAAGGCGCACTGTCAGCTTTTGAGAAAATTTGTGGTTTTTAGGTGCGCCTTATAGTGCGGAAAATACGGTAATACATGTTTGGTTTTGGAGTAATGTTTGGCGCAGTGGAAGAATGGCCGTGCGCGACCCGAGGGTCCCTGGTTCAATCCCCACCTAGTACCAACCTCGTCATGTCCGTTGTGTCCTGAGCAAGACACTTCACCCTTGCTCCTGATGGGTGCTGTTTAGCGCCTTGCATGGCAGCTCCCTCCATCAGTGTGTGATGGGTAAATGTGGAAGTAGTGTCAAAGCGCTTTGAGTACCTTGAAGGTAGAAAAGCGCTATACAATTACAACCCATTTATTTATTTATTTATTTATATATAGTATGACAGCTATACTGTTATATTGAGTAAAAAAAACTAACTTGTGTCTTTACAAACCTTACACAATATATTTTTTCTAGTAAAACTCACAAAGAGACATTTCCCCAGGTATTATTAGCCATTGTGCATGTGTGGTTTAGGAGTTATGTTTAAATAAATGTCAAATTGAATGTGGCAGGTATACTGTCATGAGTAAAACCAAATTTTTGTAATTGTAAACCTTACCAAAATACCTGATTCTGGTAAAACTCACATAGATTGAATATTACATTTTTAGACGTTTTGCTTGTTTGGTTTTGGAGTTATGTTTTTACAACTTTCATATTTAGTATGACAGTTATACTGTCATATTGAGTAAAAAAAACAACTAACTTGCGTCTTTGCAAACCTTACAAAAGATCATTATTCTGGTAAAGACTTAGACTTTCTTTTTATTGTCATTCAAATTTGAACTTTACAGCATAGATAACACAATTTCGTTACATAAGCTCATGGTAGTGCAGGATAAAAAAGCAATAAGGTGCATATATAAATAAATAAATATAAATAATATATAAATATACATATAAAATAAATAAATATACTTAAATATATATAAATAAATAAAAAGGATACTGTGCAGATAAATATATTGCACTTTTTCCACATGCGCCCACGTTTATGGGTGTATGTTATATTGTTATTTTTTTTTTATTCCAGCGAGTTAATCCATTTTGAGGGGAGTTGAGGGGATAATTTAATTATAATGCGTTCAAGAGTTTTACGGCCTGAGGGAAGAAGCTGGAGGTTCTGCTTCGGAGGCTGCGGAACCTCTTTCTAGAGTCCAGCAGTGAAAACAGTCCTTGGTGGGGGTGGGAGGAGTCTTTGCAAATTTTCTGAGCCTTGGTCAGGCAGCGCTTTTTGCGATCTCCTGGATAGGAGGAAGAGGATTCCTGAAGATCTTTTCCGCCGTCCTCACCACTCTCTGGGGAGACTTCCAGTCTGAGGCACTGCAGGCTCCAGTCCAGACAGAGATGCTGTTGATCAGCAGGCTCTCTATAACAAAGATGCAGTTCTCCAAGCATTATTAGCTATTTGCATTTGTTGTTTAGGATTTATGTTTAAATAACTGTCATAGTGAGTAAAACCTAAATTTTGTATTTGCAAACCTTACAAAAACAATTGATTCTAGTAAAACTCACAGATACAATATCACAGGCATTTTTAGACATAATGCATGTTTGGTTTTGGAGTTGTGTTTATATAACTTTCATATTTAGTATTACAGTAATACTGTCATATTGAGTAAAAAAAAACAACTAACTTGTGTCTTTACAAACCTTACAAAATATTTTTCCCAGTAAAACTCAAAGATACATTTCTACAGGCATTATTAGCCATTTTGCATGTGCGGTTTAGGATTTATGTTTAAATAACTGTCATATTGAGTGTGACAGTAAAGTCATAGTGAGTAAAACAAACTAACTTGTATCTTTGCAATGCTTACAAAAGAAAATGTTACTAGTTAAACTCACAAAAGATACATTTCTTCATGCATTATTAGAAAATGTTCATGTGTAGTTTAGGAGTTATGTTTTAATAACTGTCAAATTGAGTGTGGCAGTTATACTGTCATTAAGTGTTAAACCTAATTTTTGTATTTGCAAAGCTTACAAAAACAACTGATTCTAGTAAAACTCACATAGATTCAATATTGCAGGCATTTTAGACATTTCACATGTTTGGTTTAGGAGTTGTGTTTGAATACATTTTAATTGTTTTTTTCGTTAGGGCAAGTCCGACTGGCAGGAGGCCACGGGGAAGCCCCAGGACACATTGGGAAGACTATGTCAGCCGGCTGGCCTGGGAACGCTTCGGGATCCCCCGAGAAGAGCTGGACGAAGTGGCTGGGGAGAGGGAAGTCTGGGCTTCTCTGCTTAGGCTGCTGCCCCCGCAACCCGACCTCGGATAAGCGGAAGAAAATGGATACATTTAGTATGACAGTTATACTATTATATTGAGTAAAAAAAACTAACTTGTGTCTTTAAAAAACCTTACAAATTATATGTTTTCTAGTAAAACTCACAAAGATACATCTCCAGGCATTATAAGCCATTTTGCATGTGGTTTAGGGGTTATGTTTAAATAACTGCCATATTGAATGTGGCAGTTATACTGTCATTATGAGTAAAACCTAATTTTTGTAATTGTAAACCTTACCAAAATACCTGATTCTGGTAAAACTCACATAGATTCAATATTACAGGCATTTTTGGACGGATTGCATGTGTATTTTTGAAATTATGTTCATACAACTTTCTTATTTAGTATGACAGTGATACTATCATATTGAGTAAAAAAAACCTAACTTGTGTCTTTGCAAACCTTACAAAAGAACATTTTAGTAAAACTCAAAGATACATCTCCAGGCATTATTAGTCATTTTGTATTTGTTGTTTAGGAGTTATGTTTAAATAACTGTCATATTAAATGTAACAGTATACTCTCATATAGAGTAAAACCTAATTTTTGTATTTGCAAACCTTACAAAAACAACTGAATCTAGTAAAATTCACATGCATTCAATATTACAGTTATTTTTAGACATTTTGCCTGTTTGGTTTAGAAATTATGATGGAATACATTTGTATTGGGTATCGGGTGGCGGGGCTCTCCCTTAGAGATAGGGTGAGAAGCTCTGTCATCCGGGGGGAGCTCAAAGTAAAGCCGCTGCTCCTCCGCATCGAGAGGAGCCAGATGAGGTGGTTCGGGCATCTGGTCAGGATGCCACCCGAGCGCCTCCCTAAGGAGGTGTTTAGGGCATGTCCGACCGGTAGGAGGCCACGAGGAAGACCCAGGACACGTTGGGAAGACTATGTCTCCCGGCTGGCCTGGGAACGCCTCGGGATCCCCCGGGAGGAGCTGGACGAAGTGGCTGGGGAGAGGGAAGTCTGGGCTTCCCTGCTTAGGCTGCTGCCCCCGCGACCCGACCTCGGATAAGCGGAAGAAGATGGATGGATGGATGGACATTTGTATTGCTTTTTTCGCATTATCTCAGGATTTTAGGAATATTACTGTCATATTGAGTAAAAAACTACTTTTTGTGTTTGCAAGCCTTAAAAAAAGCATATGTTTCGAGTAAAACTCACAATAATGCATTATTTCAGGCAATATTAGCTCATTTTTATGTGTAGTTTAGGAGTTATGTTTATTTACTGTCATATTGAGTGTACATTGTCATGGTGAAAAAAAACTATTTTTTTTATTTGCAAAAATTTCAAACACAACCGATTCTAGTAAAACTCACATGCATTCAATATTACAGTTATTTTTTAGACATTTTGCCTGTTTGGTTTAGAAATTATGATGGAATACATTGTATTGCTTTTGTCGCATTATCTCAGGATTTTAGGAATATTACTGTCATATTGAATAAAAAACTACTTTTTGTGTTTTCAAGCCTTAAAAAAGTATATGTTTCGAGTAAAACTCACAATAATGCATTATTTCAGGCAATATTAGCTCATTTTTATGTGTAGTTTAGGAGTTATGTTAATTTACTGTCATATTGAGTGTACATTGTCATGGTGAAAAAAAACCTAATTTTTTTATTTGCAAAAATTTCAAACACAACCGATTCTAGTAAAACTCACATGGGTTCAATATTACAGGCATTTTCCCACATTTTGCATGTTTGATTTAGGAAATATGATTGAATATATTTTCATTGCTTTTTTCGCAACATATCAGGATTTTAGGAATATTACTGTCATATTGAGTAAAAAACTACTTTTTGTGTTTGCAAGATTTGAAAAAGCATATGTTTCGAGTAAAACTCCGTAGAATGCATTATTTGAGGTATCATTAGCCATTTTGCATGTGTAGTTAGGAGTTATTTTTAAATAACTGTCATATTGAGTGTGACAGTATACTGTCATAGTGAGTAAAACTTAATTTTTGTATTTGCAAACCTTATAAGAACAACTGATTCTAGTAAAACTCACATGGATTTAATATTACAGGCATTTTTAGACATTTTGCATTGTTGGTTTAGGAATTATGTTGGAATACATTTTTATTGCTTTTTTCGCATTATCTCAGGATTTTAAGAACATTACTGTCATATTGAGTAAAAAACTACTTTTTGTGTTTGCAAGCCTTAAAAAAGCATATGTTTCGAGTAAAACTCATAATAATGCATTATTTCAGGCAATATTAGCTCATTTTTATGTGTAGTTTAGGAGTTATGTTTATTTACTGTCATATTGAGTGTACATTGTCATGGTGAAAAAAACCTAATTTTTGTTTTTGCAAACTTTACTAAAACAACTGATTCTAGTAAAACTCACATGGATTCAATAATACAGGCATTTTTACACATTTTGCATGTTTAGTTTAGAAATTATGATTGAATACATTTTTATTGCTTTTTTCGCATTATCTCAGGATTATAAGAACTTTACTGTCATTTTGAGTAAAAAAATACTTTTTGTGTTTGCAAGCCTTAAGAAAGCATATGTTTCGAAGAAAACTCCCAAGGATCCATTATTTCAAAATTGTCATATTGAGTGTGACAGTTTACTTTCATAAAGAGTAAAACCTAATTTTTGCTTTTGCAAACCTTACTAAAACAACTGATTCTAGTGAAACTCACAAGGATATAATATTACTGGCATTTTTAGACATTTTGCATTGTTGGTTTAGGAATTATGTTGGAATACATTTTTATTGCTTTTTTCGCATTATCTCAGAATTTTAAGAACATTACTGTCATATTGAGTAAAAAAAAATACTTTTTGTGTTTGCAAGCCTTAAGAAAGCATATTTTTCAAGGAAAACTCCCAAGGATCCATTATTTCAAACATTATTAGCCATTTTGCATGAGTAGTTTAGGAGTTATGATTAAAAAACTGTCATATTGAGTGTGACGTTTACTTTCATAAAGAGTAAAACCTAATTTTTGTTTTTGCAAACTTTACTAAATCAACTGATTCTAGTAAAACTCACATGGATTCAATAATACAGGCATTTTTACACATTTTGTAATGTTGGTTTAGAAATTATGATTGAAGAATTTTTTTTTGCTTTTTTCGCATTATCTCAGGAATTGAAGAACATTACTGTCATATTGAGTAAAAAAATACTTTTTGTGTTTGCAAGCCTTAAGAAAGCATATGTTTCGAGGAAAACTCCCAAGGATCCATTATTTCAAACATTATTAGCCATTTTGCATGAGTAGTTTAGGAGTTATGATTAAAAAACTGTCATATTGAGTGTGACAGTTTACTTTCCTAAAGAGTAAAACCTAATTTTTGTTTTTGCAAACCTTATAAGAACAACTGATTCTAGTAAAACTCACATGGATTTAATATTACAGGCATTTTTAGACATTTTGCATTGTTGGTTTAGGAATTATGTTGGAATAAATTTTTATTGCTTTTTTCGCATTATCTCAGGATTTTAAGAACATTACTGTCATATTGAGTAAAAAACTACTTTTTGTGTTTGCAAGCCTTAAAAAAGCATATGTTTCGAGTAAAACTCATAATAATGCATTATTTCAGGCAATATTAGCTCATTTTTATGTGTAGTTTAGGAGTTATGTTTATTTACTGTCATATTGAGTGTACATTGTCATGGTGAAAAAAACCTAATTTTTGTTTTTGCAAACTTTACTAAAACAACTGATTCTAGTAAAACTCACATGGATTCAATAATACAGGCATTTTTACACATTTTGCATGTTTAGTTTAGAAATTATGATTGAATACATTTTTATTGCTTTTTTCGCATTATCTCAGGATTTTAAGAACTTTACTGTCATTTTGAGTAAAAAAATACTTTTTGTGTTTGCAAGCCTTAAGAAAGCATATGTTTCGAAGAAAACTCCCAAGGATCCATTATTTCAAAATTGTCATATTGAGTGTGACAGTTTACTTTCATAAAGAGTAAAACCTAATTTTTGCTTTTGCAAACCTTACTAAAACAACTGATTCTAGTGAAACTCACAAGGATATAATATTACTGGCATTTTTAGACATTTTGCATTGTTGGTTTAGGAATTATGTTGGAATACATTTTTATTGCTTTTTTCGCATTATCTCAGAATTTTAAGAACATTACTGTCATATTAAGTAAAAAAAAAATACTTTTTGTGTTTGCAAGCCTTAAGAAAGCATATTTTTCAAGGAAAACTCCCAAGGATCCATTATTTCAAACATTATTAGCCATTTTGCATGAGTAGTTTAGGAGTTATGATTAAAAAACTGTCATATTGAGTGTGACGTTTACTTTCATAAAGAGTAAAACCTAATTTTTGTTTTTGCAAACTTTACTAAATCAACCGATTCTAGTAAAACTCACATGGATTCAATAATACAGGCATTTTTACACATTTTGCAATGTTGGTTTAGAAATTATGATTGAAGAATTTTTTTTTGCTTTTTTCGCATTATCTCAGGAATTGAAGAACATTACTGTCATATTGAGTAAAAAAATACTTTTTGTGTTTGCAAGCCTTAAGAAAGCATATGTTTCGAGGAAAACTCCCAAGGATCCATTATTTCAAACATTATTAGCCATTTTGCATGAGTAGTTTAGGAGTTATGATTAAAAAACTGTCATATTGAGTGTGACAGTTTACTTTCCTAAAGAGTAAAACCTAATTTTTGTTTTTGCAAACCTTACTAAAACAACTGATTCTAGTAAAACTCACATGGACATAATATTACAGAATTTTTTAGACATTTCGCATTGTTGGTTTAGGAATTATGTTGGAATACATTTATTGCTTTTTTTCGCATTATCTCAGATTTTTAAGAACATTACTGTCATATTGAGTAAAAAACTAGTTTTTGTGTTTTCAAGCCTTAAAAAAGCATATGTTTTGAGTAAAACTCACAAGAATGCATTATTTCAGGCAATATTAGCTCATTTTTATGTGTAGTTTAGGAGTTATGTTTAATTTACTGTCATATTGAGTGTACATTGTCATGGTGAAAAAAAACCACTTTTTCTAATTGCAAACCTTTCAAACACAACTGATTCTAGTAAAACATACATTGATTCAATATTACAGGCATTTTTACACATTTTGCATGTTTGGTTTAGGAATTATAATGGAATACATTTTTTTTTTTGCTTTTTTCGTAATTATCTCAGGATTTTAAGAACATTACTGTCATATTGAGTAAAAAACTACTTTTTGTGTTTGCAAGATTTAAAAAAGCATATGTTTCGAGGAAAACTCCTAAGGATGCATTATTTCAGGCATAAATAGCCATTTTGCTTGTGTGGATTAGGAGTTTTTAAATAACTGTCATATTGCGTGTGGCTGTTAGTTACCTAATTTTTGTATTTTTAAACCTGAAAACCTCCTGATTCTAGTAAAATTCACAAAGATACAATATTACAGGCATTTTTAGACATAATGCAGGTTTGGTTTTGGAGTTAGGTTTATAACTTTTCATATTTAGTATGACAGTTATACTGTCATATTAAGTAAAAAAAAAAAAAAGACGTGTCTTTGCAAACCTTACAAAATATTTTTTTCCAGTAAAACTCACAAAGATACATTTCTCTTATTAGCCATTTTGCATGTGTGGTTTCGGAATTATGTTTAAATAACTGTCAGATACAGAGACAGAGACAGTATACATGGGGAAGGCGTGGCGCAGTTGGGAGAGTGGCCGTTCCAGCAACCTGAGGGTTCTTGGTTCGATCCCCACCTTCTACCAACCTCGTCACGTCTGTTGCGTCCTTGAGGGAGACACTTTACCCTTGCTCCTGATGGGTTGTGGTTAGGGCCTTGCATGCCAGCTTCCGCCATGAGTGTGTGAATGTGTGTGTGAATGGATGAATGTAAAAATAGTGTCAAAGCGCTTTGTGTACCTTGAAGGTAGAAAAGCGCTATACAAGTATAGCCCATTTACCATAGTGAGTAAAACCAAATGTTTGTATTTACAAACCTTACAAAAACAACCCATTCTAGTAAAAGTCACACAGATACAATATTGTAGGCATTTTTAGACATAATGCATGTTTGGTTTTGGAGTTATGTTTATATAACCTCCTTTCTGAGCCGCCACCTTATCGTGGTAGAGGTGTTTGCGGGGCCCACTGATCCTAGGAGCTATGCTGTCTGTGGGCTTCTATGCCCCCTCGTAGGCTCTCCCAAGACAAATAGGTCCTAGGTGAGGGATCAGACAAAGAGCAGCTCAAAGACCTTTATGAAAAGTACAAATAGAGGTCCTAGATTTTTCCTCGCCCGGCGCGGGTCACCGTGGCTCCCCTGTGGAGCCAGGCCCAGAGGTGGGGCACGATGGTGAGCGCCTGTTGGCTGGCTCAGCTCAATGAAGCAACGTGGTTCCCTCCACCAATGGGCTCACCACTCATGGGCTGGGTTATAGAGGTCGGGTGCTGAGCGGCAGCCGAAGGCAGGGCACTTGGCGGTCCGATCATCGGCTACATAAGCTAGCTCTTCTGACGTGAAATTAAAAGTTAAAGTTAAAGTACCAATGATTGTCACACACACACACTAGGTGTGGCGAGACTATTCTCTGCATTTGACCCATCACCCTTGATCACCCCCTGGGAGGTGAGGGGAGCAGTGGGCAGCAGCGGTGGCCGCGCCCGGGAATAATTTTTGGTGATTTAACCCCCAATTCCAACCCTTGATGCTGAGTGCCAAGCAGGGAGGTAATGGGTCCCATTTTTATAGTCTTTGGTATGACTCGGCCGGGGTTTGAACTCACAACCTACCGATCTCAGGGCGGACACTCTAACCACTAGGCCACTGAGTAGGTTGCTAGGCCACTAAATGTCACCTCGCTGGGAGGGAAGGAGCCTGAGCTGATGTGCGAGGTGGAGAAGTTCCGGCTAGATATAGTTGGACTCACTTCGACGCACAGGAACCTGTTCTCTCGAGAGGGGCTGGACTCTCTTCCACTATGGCGTTGCAAGCAATGAGAGGCTGAGGTGGCAATTCTTGTTGTCCCCCCGGCTCAAAGACAAGAGTATGGGGTATCGGACTGTCTGATTGTGGCGGGTCGCTCCCTGTATGATCAGTGTAGGGCAGCCTTGGTCCGCCAAGGCTGCCCTTTGTCACCGATTCTGTTGTTAACTTTTATGGACAGAATTGCAGTCATGGCGTTGAGGGGATCCGGTTTGGTGGTTGCAGGATTAGGTCTCTGCTTTTTGCAGTTGATGTGGTCCTGATGGCTTCAACTGGCCAGGATCTCCAGCTCTCATTGGATGGCCGAGTATGAAGCGACTGGGATGAGAATCAGCACCTCCAAGTCCGAGTCCATGGTTCTCGCCCGGTAAAGGGTGGGGTGCCATTTCCAGGTTGAGGTGGCGATGGCACATACTAGATGGCCCCAAGTGGAGGAGTTCAACTACCTAGGAGTCTTGTTCACGAGTGAGGGAAGAGTGGATCATGAGATCCACAGGCGGATCGGTGCGGCGTCTTCAGTAATGAGGACGCTATATTGATCCATTGTGGTGAAGAAGGAGCTGAGCCAGAATTAAAAGCTCTAAATTTACCGGTCGATCTACATTCTCATCCTGCACCTATGGTCATGGTTATGACCGAAAAGACAAGATCCCGGGTACAAGCGGCCAAATTGAGTTTCCTCCGCCGGGTGGCGGGTCTCTCCCTTAGAGATAGGATAAGAAGCTCTGTCATCCGGGAGGAACTCAGAGTAAAGCGCTGCTCCTCCACATTGAGAGGAGCCAGATGAGGTGGTTCGGGCATCTGCTCAGGATGCCACCCGAACGCCTCCCGAGGGAGGTGTTTAGGGCAAGTCCGACCGGCAGGAGGCCACGGGGAAGACCCAGGACACATTGGGAAGATTTTGTCTCCAGGCTGGCCTGGGAACGCCTCAGGATCCCCCGAGAAGAGCTGGAAGAAGTGGCTGGGGAGAGGGAAGTCTGGGCTTCTCTGTTTAGGCTGCTTCCCCCGCAACCCGACCTCGGTTAAGCGGAAGAAAATGGATGGATTTAGTAACGACAACAAAAAATGCCCATCCATCCATTTTCTACCGCTTATTCCCTTTTGGGGTGGCAGGGGGCGCTGGAGCCTATCTCAGCTACAATCGGGCGGAAGGCGGGGTACACCCGCCACCTCATCGCAAAAAATAATTCTAGTAAAACTCACATTGATACAATTTTACAGGTATTTTTAGACATATTGCATGTTTGGTTTTGGAATTATGTTTATATAACTTTCATATGTATTAGACAGTTATACTGTCATCTTGAGTAAAACTAACTTGTGTCTTTACAAACATTACAAACTATGTTTTTCCAGTAAAACTCACAAAAATAATGTTTTCCAGGCATTATTAGACATTTTTCATGTGTGGTTTAGGAAATATGTTTAAATAACTGTCATATTGAATGTGGCAGTTATACTGTTATTATGTGTAAAACCAAATTTTTGTATTTGCAAACCTTACAAAAACAACTGATTCTAGTAAAACTCACATAGATTCAATATTACAGGCATTTTTAGACATTTCACATGTTTGAATACATTTTTATTGCTTTTTTCGTTAGGGCAAGTCCGATCGGCAGGAGGCCACGGGGAAGACCCAGGACACATTGGGAAGACTATGTCTCAGGCTGGCCTGGGAACGCCTCGGGATCCCCCGAGAAGAGCTGGACAAAGTGGCTGGGGCTTCTCTGCTTAGGCTGCTGCCCCCGCAACCCGACCTCGGATAAGCGGAAGAAAATGGATGGATTTAGTATGACAGTTATACTGTCATATTGAGTAAAAAAACTATTTTTCATAGATTCAATATTACAGGCATCTTTAGATGGATTGCATGTTTGGTTTTGGAGATATGTTTATACAACTTTCATATTTAGTATGTCAGTTATACTGTCATATTGAGTAAAAAAAAAAAACTTGTGTCTGCAAACCTTACAAAAGATTATTATTCTAGTAAAACTAACAAAGATACATTTTTCCAAGCAATATTAGCATTTGTTGTTTTGGAGTTATAATGCTTGCGTTGAGAGGCGACGGGCTCGGGTGGCAATTCTTGTTGCCCCCCGGCTCAAAGCCTGCACGTTGGAGTTCAATCCAGTGGACCAGTGGGTAGCTTTCCTCCGCCTTCTGGGTGGGGGGACGGGTCCTGACTGTTGTTTGGCCTTACGCGCCAAACGGCAGCTCAGAGTACCCACCCTTTTTGGATTCACTCGAGGGAGTACTGGAAAGTGCTCCACCGGGTGATTCCCTCGTTCTACTGGGGGCCTTCAACGCTCATCTTGGCAACAACAGTGAAACCTGGAGAGGCGTGATTGGGAAGAATGGCCGCCCGGATCTGAACCCGAGTGGTGTTTTGTTATTGGACTTTTGTGCTCGTCACAGATTGTCAATAACAATAACAACAATATGACAGTATAACTGTCATACTAAATATGAAAGTTGTAAAAACATAACTCCAAAACCAAACAAGCAATCCGTCTAAAAATGTAATATTCAATCTATGTGAGTTTTACCAGAATCAGGTATTTTGGTAAGGTTTACAATTACAAAAATTAGGTTTTACTCATGACAGTATACCTGCCACATTCAATTTGACATTTATTTAAACATAACTCCTAAACCACACATGCACAATGGCTAATAATACCTGGGGAAATGTCTCTTTGTGAGTTTTACTAGAAAAAATATATTGTGTAAGGTTTGTAAAGACACAAGTTAGTTTTTTTTACTCAATATAACAGTATAGCTGTCATACTATATATAAATAAATAAATAAATAAATGGGTTGTAATTGTATAGCGCTTTTCTACCTTCAAGGTACTCAAAGCGCTTTGACACTACTTCCACATTTACCCATCACACACTGATGGAGGGAGCTGCCATGCAAGGCGCTAAACAGCACCCATCAGGAGCAAGGGTGAAGTGTCTTGCTCAGGACACAACGGACATGACGAGGTTGGTACTAGGTGGGGATTGAACCAGGGACCCTCGGGTCGCGCACGGCCATTCTTCCACTGCGCCAAACATTACTCCAAAACCAAACATGTATTACCGTATTTTCCGCACTATAAGGCGCACCTAAAAACCACAAATTTTCTCAAAAGCTGACAGTGCGCCTTATAACCCGGTGCGCTTTATATATGGATAAATATTAAGATTTATTTTCATAAAGTTTCGGTCTCGTAACTACGGTAAACAGCCGCCATCTTTTTTCCCGGTAGAACAGGAAGCGCTTCTTCTTCTACGCAAGCAACCGCCAAGGTAAGCACCCGCCCCCATAGAACAGGAAGCGCTTCTTCTTCTACTGTAAGCAACCACCCGCCCGCGTAGAAGAAGAAAAAGCGCGCGGATATTACCGTACGGTACGTTTCATTTCCTTTGTGTGTTTACATCTGTAAAGACCACAAAATGGCTCCTACTAAACGACAGGGATCCGGTTCATGAAAAGACGCAATCTCTCCATCCGCACACGGATTACTATTTCACAGCAACTGATATTCCTGTGAACCGCACTGTGGATACAACGGGAGCACGTACGGTGAATATTCGCACCACAGGGAATGAGAAGTCATCCTTCACTGTGGTTCTAGCTTGCCATGCTAATGGCCAGAAACTTCCACCCATGGTGATATTCAAAAGGAAGACCTTGCCAAAAGAGACCTTTCCAGCCGGCGTCATCATAAAAGCTAACTCGAAGGGATGGATGAAGAAAAGATGAGCGAGTGGTTAAGGTAAGTTTAAGTTTACGCGAAGAGGACGGGTGGCTTTTTTCACGCAACTTCGTCCATGTTGATATACGATTCCATGCGCGCCCACATCACGCTGGTTTTAATATATTATTAAAGTTTGACTGACCTATTTGACTGTTTTTTTGACATTCCTTTAGCGCAGTTAGATGCGGCTTACAACACGGGGCGGCTTATAGGTGGACAATGTTTTGAAATATGCCGTTCATTGAAGGCGCGGCTTATAACCCAGGGCGCCTTATGGTGCGGAAAATACGGTATGTCTAAAAATGCCTGTAATATTGTATCTGTGTGAGTTTTACTAGAATCAGTTGTTTTTGTAAGGTTTTCAAATACCAAAATTAGGTTTTATTTACTTTGACAGTTATTTAAACATAACTCCTAAACAACAAATGCAAAATAGCTAATAATGCTTGGAGAGATGTATCGTTGTTATAGCGAGCCTGCTGACCAACAGCATCTCTGTCTGGACTGGAGCCTGCAGTGCCTCAGACTGGAAGTATCTCCAGAGAGTGGTGAGGACGGCGGAAAAGATCATCAGGACTCCTCTTCCTCCTATCCAGGAGATCGCAAAAAGCGCTGCCTGACCAGGGCTCAGAAAATTTGCAAAGACTCCTCCCACCCCCACCAAGGACTGTTTTCACTGCTGGACTCTAGAAAGAGGTTCCGCAGCCTCCGAAGCAGAACCTCCAGCTTCTTCCCTCAGGCCGTAAGACTCTTGAACGCATCATAATTAAATTATTTCCTCAACTCCCCTCAAAATGAATTAACTCGCTGGAATGAAATAAAAAATATAACATACACCCATAAACGTGGGCGCATGTGGAAAAAGTGCAATATATTTATCTGCACAGTAATCTATTTATCTATTTTTTATATATTTATATATATTTATTTATTATATATATATATATATATATATATATATGTATATATATATATATATAGTATTTATATATTATTTATATATATTTATGTATCGAAATATGCACCTTATTGCTTTTTTATCCTGCACTACGACATTTCGTTCTTATCTGTGCTGTAAAGTTCAAATTTGAATGACAATAAAAAGAAAGTCTAAGTCTAAGTCTAAGTCTTTACTAGAATAACGATCTTTTGTAAGGTTTGCAAAGACACAAGTTAGGTTTTTTTTTACTCAATGGTAATATACAGTATAACTGTCATACTAAATATGAAAGTTGTATAATCAAAACTCCAAAACCAAACATGCAATCCGTCTAAAATGCATGTAATATTGAATCTATGTGAGTTTTACCAGAATCAGGTATTTTGGTAAGGTTTACAATTACAAACATTAGGTTTCACTCATAATGACAGTATAACTGCCACATTCAATTTGACATCTATTTAAACATAACTCCTAAACCACACATGCACAATGGCTATTAATGCCTGGAGAAATGTCTCTTTGTGAGTTTTACTGGAAAAAAAATATTTCGTAATGTTTGTACCGACACAAGTTAGTTTTTTTTACTCAATATGACAGTGTTACTGTCATACTAAACATGAAAGTTATATAAACATAACTCCAAAACCAAACATGCATTATCTCTAAAAATGCCTGTAATTTAAAAGTTAAAAAGTTAAAGTACCAATGATTGTCACACACACACTAGGTGTGGCGAAATTATTCTCTGCATTTGACCCATCACCCTTGATCACCCCCTGGAGGTGAGGGGAGCAGTGGGCAGCAGCGGTGGCCGCGCCCGGGAATCATTTTGGTGATTTAACCCCCAATTCCAACCCTTGATGCTGAGTGCCAAGCAGGGAGGTAATGGGTCCCATTTTTTTAGTCTTTGGTATGACTCGGCCGGGGTTTGAACTCCCAACCTATCGATCCCAGGACGGACACTCTAACCACTAGGCCACTGAGTAGGTGGCCTAGTGTAATTTTGTATCCATGTGAGTTTTACTAGAATCAGTTGTTTTTGTAAGGTTTGCAAATACAAAATATGGGTTTTACTCACAGTATAATGTCACACTCAATCTGACAGTTATTTAAACATAACTCCTAAACCACACATGCCAAATGGCTAATAATGCCTGGAGAAATGTCTCTTTGTGAGTTTTTCAGGAAAAAAAACATTTTGTAAGGTTTGTAAAGACACAAGTTAGTTTTTATTACTCAATATGACAGTATTACTGTAATACTAAATATGAAAGTTATATAAACACAACTCCAAAATCAAACATGCATCATGTCTAAAAATGCCTGCAATATTGCATCCATGTGAGTTTTACTAGAATCAGTTGTTTTTGTAAGGTTTTTGCAAATACAAAAATTAGGTTTTACTCACTATGACAGTTATTTAAACATAACTCCTAAACAACAAATGCAAAATGACTAATAATGCTTGGAGAAATGTATCTTTGTTAGATTTACTAGAAAAAATATATTTTGTAAGTTAGTTTTTTTTACTTAATATGACAGTATAACTGTCATACTAAATCCATCCATTTTCTTCCGCTTATCCGAGGTCCGGTTGCAGGGGCAGCAGCCTAAGCAGAGAAGCCCGGACTTCCCTATCCCCAACCACTTCGTCCAGCTCTTCTCGGGGGATCCCGAGGCGTTCGACAGCCCAGCCGGGAGACATAGTCTTCCCAATGTGTCCTGGGTCTTCCCCGCGGCCTCCTGCCCGTCGGACTTGCCCTAATGAAAAAAGCAATACAAATGTATTCAAACACAACTCTAAACCAAACATGTAAAATGTCTAAAAATGCCTGTAAAATTGAATCTATGTTTTACTAGAATCAGTTGTTTTTATAAGGTTTGCAAATACAAAATGAGGTTTTACACATAATGACAGTATAACTGCCACACTCAATATGACAGTTATTTAAACATAACTCCTAAACCACACATGAAAAATGTCTGATAATGCGTGAAGAAATGTATCTTTGTGATTTTTATTAGAAACGTTTTCTTTTGTGAGGTTTGCAAAGACACAAGTTAGTTTTTTTTACTCAATATGACAATATGACACTCACTATGACAGTTATTTAAACATAACTCCTAAACTCATACTTGCCAACATTGAGACCTCCGATTTCAGGATGTGGGGGTGGGGAAGGCATGGTCGGGGGTGGGGTGGGGGCGTGGTTGGGTGTGTGGTTAAGAGGGGAGGAGTATATTTAGAGCTAGAATTTACCAAGTCAAGTATTTCATATATATATATATATATATTTATATATATATAAAAAAACTTGACTTTCAGTGAATTCTAGCTATATATATATATATATATATATATATATATATATATATATATATATATATATATATATATATATATATATATATATATATATGTATGTGTGGGGAAAAAAATCACAAGACTACTTCATCTCTACAGGCCTGTTTCATGAGGGGTTCCCTCAATCATCAGGAGATATAAGACATATATCAATCAATCAATCAATCAATGTTTATTTATATAGCCCTAAATCACAAGTGTCTCAAAGGGCTGCACAAGCCACAACGACATCCTCGGCATAGCCCACATAAGGGCAAGGAAAAACTCACCCCAGTGGGACGTCGATGTGAATGACTATGAGAAACCTTGGAGAGGACCGCATATGTGGGTAACCCCCCCCCCCCCCTCTAGGGAGACCGAATGCAATGGATGTCGAGTGGGTCTAACATAATATTGTGAGAGTCCAGTCCATAGTGGATCCAGCATAACAGTAAGAGTACAGTCCACAGTGGGGTCAGCAGGAAACCATCCCGAGCGGAGACGGGTCAGCAGCGCAGAGATGTTCCCAACCGATATACAGGCGAGCGGTCCACCCCGGGTCCCGACCCCGGACAGCCAGCACCCCATCCATGGCCACCGGATCTGTGTGTCTCCCCTTCCACAAGGGATAGGGGGGAGCAGAGGAGAAAAGAAAAGAAACGGCAGATCAACTGGTCTAAAAAAGGGGGGCTATTCAAAGGTTAGAGTATACAAATGAGTTTTGAGATGGGACTTAAATGTTTCTACTGAGGTAGCATCTCTAACTGTTACCGGGAGGGCATTCCATAGTGCTGGAGCCCGAATAGAAAACGCTCTACAGCCCGCAGACTTTTTTTGGGCTCTGGGAATCACTAATAAGCCGGAGTTCTTTGAACGCAGATTTCTTGCCGGGACATATGGTACAATACAATCGGCAAGATAGGCTGGAGCTAGACCGTGTAGTATTTTATACGTAAGTAGTAAAACCTTAAAGTCGCATCTTAAGTGCACAGGAAGCCAGTGCAGGTGAGCCAGTATAGGCGTAATATGATCAAACTTTCTTGTTCTTGTCAAAAGTCTAGCAGCCGCATTTTGTACCAACTGTAATCTTTTAATGCTAGACATAGGGAGACCCGAAAATAATACGTTACAGTAATCGAGACGAGACGTAACGAACGCATGAATAATGATCTCAGCGTCGCTAGTGGACAAAATGGAACGAATTTTAGCGATATTACGGAGATGAAAGAAGGCCGTTTTAGTAACACTCTTTATGTGTGACTCAAAGGAGAGAGTTGGGTCGAAGATAATACCCAGATTCTTTACTGAGTCGCTTTGTGTAATTGTTTGGTTGTCAAATGTTAAGGTGGTATCATCAAATAAATGTCGGTGTTTAGCAGGACCGATAATCAGCATTTCCGTTTTCTTAGTGTTGAGTTGCAAGAAGTTAGCGGACATCCATTGTTTAATTTCATTAAGACACGCCTCCAGCTGACTACAATCCGGCGTGTTGGTCAGCTTTAGGGGCATGTAGAGTTGGGTGTCATCAGCATAGCAATGAAAGCTAACACCGTATTTGCGTATGATGTCGCCTAGCGGCAGCATGTAAATACTAAAGAGTGCAGGGCCAAGAACCGAACCTTGGGGGACTCCGCACGTTACCTTAACATAGTCCGAGGTCACATTGTTATGGGAGACGCACTGCATCCTGTCAGTAAGATAAGAGTTAAACCACGACAAGGCTAAGTCTGACATACCAATACGTGTTTTGATACGCTCTAATAAAATGTTATGATCGACGGTATCGAAAGCAGCGCTAAGATCAAGAAGCAGCAACATAGATGACGCATCAGAATCCGTCGTTAGCAGTAGATCATTAGTCATTTTTGCGAGGGCTGTCTCCGTAGAGTGATTTGCCCTGAAACCGGATTGAAAAGGTTCACAGAGATTGTTAGACATTAAGTGTTCATTTAGCTGCTGTGCGACAATTTTTTCGAGGATTTTCGAGATAAACGGAAGGTGGGACACCGGCCGGTAGTTTACCATGAGGTCAGGATCGAGGTTAGGTCTTTTGAGCAAAGGATGAATAACCGCTTTTTTGAATGCTAGTGGAACAGTGCCAGAGGAAAGTGATAAGTTTATAATATTTAGCACTGATGGACCTAATAATACAAAAAGCTCCTTAATAAGTTTCCCAGGAAATGGGTCAAGTAAACATGTTGTTTGTTTTGTCCCCTTAACACATCTTAACAATTCCTCTAATGTTATTTCATCAAAGAGAGAGAAACTATTTTGGAGGGCGGTATCCTTCGTAGATACAGTCGTATCTGTGTTAATAGAACCCAGTTGTAGCTGCGATGCATTGTCTTTAATCTCCTTTCTAATGAGTTCAATTTTCTTATCAAAGAAATTCATAAAATCATCTGCTGAGTGGGTGGAGCTACTGGGAGGAGTCCCTTGTTGGGTTAGCGATGCTACTGTACTAAACAAAAATTGCGGATCATTTTTGTTGAGGTGGATGAGATTTGAGTAATATTTAGCTTTAGCTAGGGTAAGCATGTGTTTATAAGTTATTAAACTATCACTCCATGCTTGATGGAAAACCTCAAGTTTAGTAGCGCGCCATTTGCGTTCCAGCTTTCTACATGATAATTTATGGGCTCTAGTTTTTTCTGTAAACCATGGGGTGCGCCTTTTAGGGGCTCCTTTAAGCTTTAGCGGTGCTATACTATCAATGGTGTCCCGCAGGGCGTCGTTAAAGTTGTTAGTGAGGTTATCAATAGAGCCGACATAATTTGGGAATGGTGCCATTACCGAAGGCAGTAGGCCAGCAAGAGTCATCGTTGTGGCAGCATTAATGTTGCGGCTGCTATAGTAGTTATTATTATTAGTTTGTTGACAATGAGTCAGAACTTCGAATTTTATAAGGTAATGATCGGACATTACTTTAGTATACGGGAGTATCGTAACTTTGGAGGTGGTGACACCCCTGACCAGCACTAGATCTATCGTATTTCCGTTGCGATGCGTAGGTTCATTTATTATTTGTGAAAGACCACAGCTATCAATTATAGTCTGGAGCGCCATGCACTGAGGGTCCGATGGGGTATTCATATGGATATTAAAGTCCCCCATTATGATTATATTGTCGGCGTGCGTCACTAAATCAGCAACGAACTCTGAAAATTCACTGATGAAGTCCGAATTGGGTCCTGGGGGGCGGTAGATAACAGCCAGGTGGAGAGGCAGCGGTGTGACAAACCTCATAGTAAGCATCTCAAACGAGTTATATTTATTATTTAGGTTCGGGGTAAGATTAAAGTTTTTATTGTGGATGAGTGCAACTCCCCCACCCCTTTTAATGGGACGGGCAATATGCGCTCCCGCATAGCCAGGAGGAGACGCCTCACCCAGCGCAAAGAAATCATCTGGTTTGAGCCAGGTCTCGGCGAGACCAATAACGTCAAGATTATTGTCTCTAATGACCTCATTCACTAATAACGTTTTGGAAGATAATGATCTTATGTTTAAGAAGCCCATATTATAGGTAGTGGGCTGTTTTGAGGAGTTTTTGTTGAAATTATCCGTAGTAGCAATATTAATAATGTTGTGTTTATTATGTGTAGTGCAATTTAAATAATTTCGACCATATCTAGGAATTGATATGACGGGAATTTTCCGATTGTTTGCTTGATGTTGTGATAAACCGAACGCATCATAACTTGCCACCTCAGTAGAGTGCATGTCTACTTTTGACACAGAAAAAACATTTTTGAGTTGTGTATTGTTCTAAAATAGTTGCTATGTGTGCAGGTATTATCCAGCCTGGCGCTGGCTAGTTCTATTTTAACAAACTTCTCACCCGGACTAGCGCTTCTTTGAGGATTAGCCTTTCGCTTTGTTGTTAGCCCCGCTCGGCATCCCCGCTTCTGCTTCCGCTCACACCGCTTACGTGTCTTCCGTTGACGGTCCTCGCTGGCACTCGAGGCTGCTTTCGAGGCCGCTGGATGTAGCCGGCGAAGAATCCCCATGCTAGCGAGGAGGTCGAAAGTACCCGCATCTTTCAGCCTATAACGGCCCGATCTATCCACATCCAGAATCGTCTGTCGGTCGTATCTGATCACGAAGTGTCCACGCTATGAGCCAGCCATGAAATAGACAGAATTGACGGGTATTTTTGCCAAATCGCTCTACACTTCCAAGAGCGTCTGCAAGCCGCTGCCATCAGGGCGCCGCCATCTTGGCTGAATATATATATATACAGGTAAAAGCCAGTAAATTAGAATATTTTGAAAAACTTGATTTATTTCAGTAATTGCATTCAAAAGGTGTAACTTGTACATTATATTTATTCATTGCACACAGACTGATGCATTCAAATGTTTATTTCATTTAATTTTGATGATTTGAAGTGGCAACAAATGAAAATCCAAAATTCCGTGTGTCACAAAATTAGAATATTACTTAAGGCTAATACAAAAAAGGGATTTTTAGAAATGTTGGCCAACTGAAAAGTATGAAAATGAAAAATATGAGCATGTACAATACTCAATACTAGGGTTGGAGCTCCTTTTGCCTCAATTACTGCGTTAATGCGGCGTGGCATGGAGTCGATGAGTTTCTGGCACTGCTCAGGTGTTATGAGAGCCCAGGTTGCTCTGACAGTGGCCTTCAACTCTTCTGCGTTTTTGGGTCTGGCATTCTGCATCTTCCTTTTCACAATACCCCACAGATTTTCTATGGGGCTAAGGTCAGGGGAGTTGGCGGGCCAATTTAGAACAGAAATACCATGGTCCGTAAACCAGGCACGGGTAGATTTTGCGCTGTGTGCAGGCGCCAAGTCCTGTTGGAACTTGAAATCTCCATCTCCATAGAGCAGGTCAGCAGCAGGAAGCATGAAGTGCTCTAAAACTTGCTGGTAGACGGCTGCGTTAACCCTGGATCTCAGGAAACAGAGTGGACTGACACTAGCAGATGACATGGCACCCCAAACCAGCCTAGAAATTCTGTCCATAAAGGTTATGAACAGAATCGGTGACAAAAGGCCGCCTTGGCGGAGTCCAACCCTCACTGGAAACGGGTCCGACTTACTGCCGGCAATGCGGACCAAGCTCTGACTCTTGCAAAGGGAGCGAACCGCCACAATAAGACAGTCCGTTACCCCATACTCTCTAAGCACTCTCCACAGGACTTCCAGGGGTAAATGGTCGAATGCCTTCTCCAAGTCCATAAAGCACATGTAGACTGGTTGGGCAAACTCACATGCACCCTCAAGGACCCTGCCGAGAGTATAAAGCTGGTCCGCAGTTCCACGACCAGGACGTAAACCACACTGTTCCTCCTGAATCCGAGGTTTGACTATCCGGCGTAGCCTCTTCTCCAGTACACATGAATAGACCTTACCGGGAAGACTGAGGAGTGTGATCTCACGATAGTTGAAACACACCCTCTGGTTCCCCTTCTTAAAGAGAGGAACCACCACCCCGGTCTCCCAATCCAGAAGTACCGCACCCGATGTCCACGCGATGTTGCAGAGTCTTGTCAACCAAGACAGCCCCACAGCATCCAGAGCCTTAAGGAACTCCGGACAGATCTCATCCACCCCCAGGGCGTTGCCATTGAGGAGCTTTTTAACTACCTTGGCATCCTCAGCCCCAGAAATAGGAGAGCCCACCACAGATTCCCCAGGCACTGCTTCCTCATAGGAAGACATGTTGGTGGGATTAAGGAGGTCTTCGAAGTATTCCCTCCACCGATCAATAACAGCTGCAGTAGAGGTCAGCAGCGCACCATCCTCACCATACACGGTGTTACAGTGCACTGCTGCCCCCCCTTGAGCCGGCGGATGGTGGTCCAGAATCGCTTCGAAGCCGTCTGGAAGTCGTTTTCCATGGCTTCTCCAAACTCCTCCCATGTCCGAGTTTTTGCCTCTGCGACCGCTGAAGCCGCACTTCGCTTGGCCTGTCGGCTGCCTCTGGAGTCCCATGAGCCTAAAGGACCCGATAGGCTCTTTCTTCAGCTTGACGGCATCCCTCACTGCTGGTGTCCACCAGCGGGTTCTAGGATTACCGCCACGACAGGCACCAAACTCCTTGCGGCAACAGCTCCAATCAGCCGGCTCGACAAGAGAGGCACGTAACAAGGTCCACTCAGACTCAATGTCCAGCGCCTCGCTCGTGACATGTTCAAAGTTCTTCCGGAGGCGTTCCCAGCAAACCCTCACAATGCGTTTGGGCCTGCCGGTCTGTCAGGCATCCTCCCCCAAAATTATTTTTGTGAGTTTTACTGGAAAAACATAGTTTGTAATGTTTGTAAAGACACAAGTTAGTTTTACTCAAGATGACAGTATAACTGTCATAATACATATGAAAGTTATATAAACATAATTCCAAAACCAAACATGCATTATGTCTAAAAATACCTGTAAAATTGTATCCATGTGAGTTTTACTATAATCATTTTTTGCGATGAGATGGCGATGGTGTACCCCACCTTCCGCCCGATTGTAGCTGAGATAGGCTCCAGCGCCTCCTGCCACCCCAAAAGGGAATAAGCGGTAGAAAATGGATAGATGGGCATTTTTTGTTGTCGTTACTAAATCCATCCATTTTCTTCCGCTTAACCGAGGTCGGGTTGCAGGGGCAGCAGCCTAAACAGAGAAGCCCAGACTTCCCTCTCCCCAGCCACTTCTTCCAGCTCTTCTCGGGGGATCCTGAGGCGTTCCCAGGCCAGCCGGGAGACATAATCTTCCCAATGTGTCCTGGGTCTTCCCCGTGGCCTCCTGCCGGTCGGACTTGCCCTAAACACCTCCCTCGGGAGGCGTTCGGGTGGCATCCTGAGCAGATGCCCGAACCACCTCATCTGGCTCCTCTCAATGTGGAGGAGCAGCGCTTTACTCTGAGTTCCTCCAGGATGACAGAGCTTCTTATCCTATCTCTAAGGGAGAGACCCGCCACCCGAAGGAGGAAACTCTTGTCTTTGATCTTGTCTTTTCGGTCATAACCATGACCATGGGTGCAGGATGGGACTGTAGATCGACCGGTAAATTTAGAGCTTTTAATTCTGGCTCAGCTCCTTCTTCACCACAATGGATCGATATAGCGTCCTCATTACTGAAGACGCTGCACCGATCCGCCTGTGGATCTCATGATCCACTCTTCCCTCACTCGTGAACAAGACTCCTAGGTACTTGAACTCCTCCACTTGGGGCCATCTAGTATGTGCCATCGCCTCCTCAACCTGGAAATGGCACCCCACCCTTTACCGGGCGAGAACCATGGACTCGGACTTGGAGGTGCTGACTCTCATCCCAGTCGCTTCATACTCGGCCATCCAATGAGAGCTGGAGATCCTGGCCAGTTGAAGCCATCAGGACCACATCAACTGCAAAAAGCAGAGACCTAATCCTGCAACCACCAAACCGGATCCCCTCAACGCCATGACTGCAATTCTGTCCATAAAAGTTAACAACAGAATCGGTGACAAAGGGCAGCCTTGGCGGGCCAAGGCTGCCCTACACTGATCATACAGGGAGCGACCCGCCACAATCAGACAGTCCGATACCCCATACTCTTGTCTTTGAGCCGGGGGGACAACAAGAAATGCCACCCCAGCCTCTCATTGCTTGCAACGCCATAGTGGAAGAGAGTCCAGCCCCTCTCGAGAGAACAGGTTCCTGTGCGTCGAAGTGAGTCCAACTATATCTAGCCGGAACTTCTCCACCTCGCACACCAGCTCAGGCTCCTTCCCTCCCAGCGAGGTGACATTTCACGTCAGAAGAGCTAGCTTATGTAGCCGATGATCGGACCGCCAAGTGCCCTGCCTTCGGCTACCGCTCAGCTCACACTATAACCCAGCCCATGAGTGGTGAGCCCATTGGAGGAGGGAACCACGTTGCTTCATTGAGCTGAGCCAGCCAACAGGCGCTCGCCATCGTGCCCCACCTCTGGGCCTGGCTCCACAGGGGAGCCACGGTAACCCGCGTCCGGGCGAGGAAAAATCTAGGACCTCGATTTGTACTTTTCATAAAGGTCTTTGAGCTGCTCTTTGTCTGATCCCTCACCTAGGACCTATTTGTCTTGGGAGAGCCTACGAGGGGGCATAGAAGCCCACAGACAGCATAGCTCCTAGGATCAGTGGGCTCCGCAAACTCCTCTACCACGAAAGGTGGCGGCTCAGAAAGGAGGTTTTATAAACATAACTCAAAAACCAAGATTAGGTTGTTTTTTTTCACCATGACAATGTACCCTCATCCATCCATCCATTTTTCTACCGCTTATTCTCTTTGGGGTCGCGGGGGGGCGCTGGAGCCTATCTCAGCTACAATCAGGCGGAAGGCGGTGTACACCCTGGACAAGTCGCCATCTCATCGCAGGGCCAACACAGATAGACAGACAACATTCACACTCACATTCACACACTAGGGCCAATTTGGTGTTGCCAATCAACCTATCCCCAGGTGCATGTCTTTGGAGGTGGGAGGAAGCCGGAGTACCCGGAGGGAACCCACGCAGTCACGGGGAGAACATGCAAACTCCACACAGAAAGATCCCGAGCCTGGGATTGAACCAAGGACTACTCAGGTCCTTCGTATTGTGAGGCAGACGCACTAACCCCTCTTCCACCGTGCTGCCCAATGTACACTCAATATGACAGTAAATTAAACATAACTCCTAAACTACACTTAAAAATGAGCTAATATTGCCTGAAATAATGCATTCTGTGAGTTTTACTCGAAACATATGCTTTTTTAAGGCTTGCAAACACAAAAAGTAGTTTTTACTCAATATGACAGTAATGTTCTTAAAATTCTGAGATAATGCGAAAAAAGCAAAAAAAAGTATTCCAACATAATTCCTAAACCAACATTGCGAAATGTCTAAAAATGCCTGTAATATTAAATCCATGTGAGTTTTACTAGAATCAGTTGTTTTAGTAAAGTTTGCAAAAACAAAAATTAGGTTTTACTCTTTATGAAAGTAAACGTCACACTCAATATGACAGTTTTTTAATCATAACTCCTAAACTACTCATGCAAAATTGCTAATAATGTTTGAAATAATGGATTCTTGGGTGTTTTCCTTGAAACATATGCTTTCTTAAGGCTTGCAAACACAAAAAGTATTTTTTTTTACTCAATATGACAGTAATGTTCTTAAAATTCCGAGATAATGCGAAAAAAGCAATACAAATGTATTCCAACATAATTCCTAAACCAACAATGCAAAATGTCTAAAAATGCCAGTAAGATTATATCCTTGTGAGTTTCACTAGAATCAGTGTTTTAGTAAGATTTGCAAAAGCAAAAATTAGGTTTTACTCTTTATGAAAGTAAACTGTCACACTCAATATGACAATTTTTTAATCATAACTCCTAAACCACTCATGCAAAATGGCTAATGATGTTTGAAATAATGGACCCTTTGGAGTTTTTCTCGAAACATATGCTTTCTTAAGGCTTGCAAACACAAAAAGTATTTTTTTACTCAATATGACAGTAATGTTCTTAAAATCCTGAGATAATGCGAAAAAAGCAATAAAAATGTATTCAATCATAATTTCTAAACTAAACATGCAAAATGTGTAAAAATGCCTGTAATATTGAGTCTATGTGAGTTTTACTAGAATCAGTTGATTTAGTAAAGTTTGCAAAAACAAAAATTAGGTTTTACTCTTTATGAAAGTAAACTGTCACACTCAATATGACAGTTTTTTAATCATAACTCCTAAACTACTCATGCAAAATGGCTAATAATGTTTGAAATAATGGATTATTGGGAGTTTTCCTCGAAACATTTGCTTTCTTAAGGCTTGCAAACACAAAAAGTTTTTTTTTTTACTCAATATGACAGTAATGTTCTTATAATTCTGAGATATTGCGAAAAAAGCAATACAAATGTATTCCAACATAATTCCTAAACCAACAATGCAAAATGTCTAAAAATGCCAGTAATATTAAATCCATGTGAGTTTCACTAGAATCAGTTAATTTAGTAAGGTTTGCAAAAGCAAAAATTAGGTTTTACTCTTTATGAAAGTAAACTGTCACACTCAATATGACAATTTTTGAATCATAACTCCTAAACCACTCATGCAAAATGGCTAATAATGTTTGAAATAATGGATCCTTGGGAGTTTTCATTGAAACATATGCTTTCTTAAGGCTTGCAAACACAAAAAGTATTTTTTTACTCAATATGACAGTAATGTTCTTAAAATCCTGAGATAATGCGAAAAAAGCAATAAAAATGTATTCAATCATAATTTCTAAACTAAACATGCAAAATGTGTAACAATGCCTGTATTATTGAATCCATGTGAGTTTTACTAGAATCAGTTGTTTTAGTGAAGTTTGCAAAAACAAAAATTAGGTTTTACTCTTTATGAAAGTAAACTGTCCCACTCAATATGACAGTTTTTTAATCATAACTCCTAAACTACTCATGCAAAATGGCTAATAATGTTTGAAATAATGGATTATTGGGAGTTTTCCTCGAAACATTTGCTTTCTTAAGGCTTGCGAACACAAAAAGTATTTTTTTTTACCAATATGACAGTAATGTTCTTAAAATTCTGATATAATGCGAAAAAAGCAATAAAAATGTATTCCAACATAATTCCTAAATCAACAATGCAAAATGTCTAAAAATGCCAGTAATATTAAATCCATGTGCGTTTCACTAGAATCAGTTGTTTTAGTGAAGTTTGCAAAAACAAAAATTAGGTTTTACTCTTTATGAAAGTAAACTGTCACACTCAATATGACAATTTTTGAATCATAACTCCTAAACCACTCATGCAAAATGGCTAATAATGTTTGAAATAATGGATCCTTGGGAGTTTTCATTGAAACATATGCTTTCTTAAGGCTTGCAAACACAAAAAGTATTTTTTTACTCAATATGACAGTAATGTTCTTAAAATCCTGAGATAATGCGAAAAAAGCAATAAAAATGTATTCAATCATAATTTCTAAACTAAACATGCAAAATGTGTAAAAATGCCTGTATTATTGAATCCATGTGAGTTTTACTAGAATCAGTTGTTTTAGTGAAGTTTGCAAAAACAAAAATTAAGTTTTACTCTTTATGAAAGTAAACTGTCCCACTCAATATGACAGTTTTTTAATCATAACTCCTAAACTACTCATGCAAAATGGCTAATAATGTTTGAAATAATGGATTATTGGGAGTTTTCCTCGAAACATTTGCTTTCTTAAGGCTTGCAAACACAAAAAGTATTTTTTTTACCAATATGACAGTAATGTTCTTAAAATTCTGAGATAATGCGAAAAAAGCAATAAAAATGTATTCCAACATAATTCCTAAATCAACAATGCAAAATGTCTAAAAATGCCAGTATTAAATCCATGTGCGTTTCACTAGAATCAGTTGTTTTAGTGAAGTTTGCAAAAACAAAAATTAGGTTTTACTCTTTATGAAAGTAAACTGTCACACTCAATATGACAATTTTTAAATCATAACTCCTAAACCACTCATGCAAAATGGCTAATAATGTTTGAAATAATGGATCCTTGGGAGTTTTCCTTGAAACATATGCTTTCTTAAGGCTTGCAAACACAAAAAGTATTGTTTTACTCAAAATGACAGTAATGTTCTTAAAATTCTGAGATAATGCGAAAAAAGCAATAAAAATGTATTCCAACATAAT
The DNA here is from genome assembly GCF_033978685.3 of Nerophis lumbriciformis. Lineage (NCBI taxonomy): Eukaryota > Metazoa > Chordata > Actinopteri > Syngnathiformes > Syngnathidae > Nerophis > Nerophis lumbriciformis. Next base: position 9,276,436 of record NC_084586.2, on the reverse strand, counting down.
TCCTAAACCAACAATGCAAAATGTCTAAAAATGCCAGTAATATTAAATCCATGTGAGTTTCACTAGAATCAGTTGTTTTAGTAAAGTTTGCAAAAACAAAAATTAGGTTTTACTCTTTATGAAAGTAAACTGTCACACTCAATATGACAGTTTTTTAATCATAACTCCTAAACCACTCATGCAAAATGGCTAATAATGTTTGAAATAATGGATCCTTGGGAGTTTTCCTTGAAACATATGCTTTCTTAAGGCTTGCAAACACAAAAAGTATTTTTTTACTCAATATGACAGTAATGTTCTTAAAATCCTGAGATAATGCGAAAAAAGCAATAAAAATGTATTCAATCATAATTTCTAAACTAAACATGCAAAATGTGTAAAAATGCCTGTATTATTGAATTCATGTGAGTTTTACTAGAATCAGTTGTTTTAGTGAAGTTTGCAAAAACAAAAATTAGGTTTTACTCTTTATGAAAGTAAACTGTCCCACTCAATATGACAGTTTTTTAATCATAACTCCTAAACTACTCATGCAAAATGGCTAATAATGTTTGAAATAATGGATTATTGGGAGTTTTCCTCGAAACATTTGCTTTCTTAAGGCTTGCAAACACAAAAAGTATTTTTTTTTACCAATATGACAGTAATGTTCTTAAAATTATGAGATAATGCGAAAAAAGCAATAAAAATGTATTCCAACATAATTCCTAAATCAACATTGCAAAATGTCTAAAAATGCCAGTAATATTAAATCCATGTGCGTTTCACTAGAATCAGTTGTTTTAGTGAAGTTTGCAAAAACAAAAATTAGGTTTTACTCTTTATGAAAGTAAACTGTCACACTCAATATGACAATTTTTGAATCATAACTCCTAAACCACTCATGCAAAATGGCTAATAATGTTTGAAATAATGGATCCTTGGGAGTTTTCCTTGAAACATATGCTTTCTTAAGGCTTGCAAACACAAAAAGTATTTTTTTATTCAATATGACAGTAATGTTCTTAAAATCCTGAGATAATGCGAAAAAAGCAATAAAAATGTATTCAATCATAATTTCTAAACTAAATACGCAAAATGTGTAAAAATGCCTGTATTATTGAATCCATGTGAGTTTTACTAGAATCAGTTGTTTTAGTAAAGTTTGCAAAAACAAAAATTAGGTTTTACTCTTTATGAAAGTAAACTGTCCCACTCAATATGACAGTTTTTTAATCATAACTCCTAAACTACTCATGCAAAATGGCTAATAATGTTTGAAATAATGGATTATTGGGAGTTTTCCTCGAAACATTTGCTTTCTTAAGGCGTGCAAACACAAAAAGTATTTTTTTTTACCAATATGACAGTAATGTTCTTAAAATTCTGAGATAATGCGAAAAAAGCAATAAAAAAGTATTCCAACATAATTCCTAAATCAACAATGCAAAATGTCTAAAAATGCCAGTAATATTAAATCCATGTGCGTTTCACTAGAATCTGTTGTTTTAGTGAAGTTTGCAAAAACAAAAATTAGGTTTTACTCTTTATGAAAGTAAACTGTCACACTCAATATGACAATTTTTGAATCATAACTCCTAAACCACTCATGCAAAATGGCTAATAATGTTTGAAATAATGGATCCTTGGGAGGTTTCATTGAAACATATGCTTTCTTAAGGCTTGCAAACACAAAAAGGTATTTTTTTACTCAATATGACAGTAATGTTCTTAAAATCCTGAGATAATGCGAAAAAAGCAATAAAAATGTATTCAATCATAATTTATAAACTAAACATGCAAAATGTGTAAAAATGCCTGTATTATTGAATCCATGTGAGTTTTACTAGAATCAGTTGTTTTAGTGAAGTTTGCAAAAACAAAAATTAGGTTTTACTCTTTATGAAAGTAAACTGTCCCACTCAATATGACAGTTTTTTAATCATAACTCCTAAACTACTCATGCAAAATGGCTAATAATGTTTGAAATAATGGATTATTGGGAGTTTTCCTCGAAACATTTGCTTTCTTAAGGCTTGCAAACACAAAAAGTATTTTTTTTTACCAATATGACAGTGATGTTCTTAAAATTCCGAGATAATGCGAAAAAAACAATAAAAATGTATTCCAACATAATTCCTAAACCAACAATGCAAAATGTCTAAAAATGCCAGTGATATTAAATCCATGTGAGTTTCATTAGAATCAGTTAATTTAGTAAGGTTTGCAAAAGCAAAAATTAGGTTTTACTCTTTATGAAAGTAAACTGTCACACTCAATATGACAATTTTTAAATCATAACTCCTAAACCACTCATGCAAAATGGCTAATAATATTTGAAATAATGGATCCTTGGGATTTGTCCTCGAAACATATGCTTTCTTAAGGCTTGCAAACACAAAAAGTATTTTTTTACTCAATATGACAGTAATGTTCTTAAAATCCTGAGATAATGCAAAAAAAGCAATAAAAATGTATTCAATCATAATTTCTAAACTAAATATGTAAAATGTGTAAAAATGCCTGTATTATTGAATCCATGTGAGTTTTACTAGAATCAGTTGTTTTAGTATAGTTTGCAAAAACAAAAATTAGGTTTTACTCTTTATGAAAGTAAACTGTCACACTCAATATGACAATTTTTGAATCATAACTCCTAAACCACTCATGCAAAATAGCTAATAATGTTTGAAATAATGGATCCTTGGGAGTTTTCCTTGAAACATATGCTTTCTTAAGGCTTGCAAACACAAAAAGTATTTTTTTACTCAATATGACAGTAATGTTCTTAAAATCCTGAGATAATGCGAAAAAAGCAATAAAAATGTATTCAATCATAATTTCTAAACCAAACATGCAAAATGTGTAAAATTACCTGTATTATTGAATCCATGTGAGTTTTACTAGAATCAGTTGTTTTAGTATAGTTTGCAAAAACAAAAATTAGGTTTTACTCTTTATGAAAGTAAACTGTCCCACTCAATATGACAGTTTTTTAATCATAACTCCTAAACTACTCATGCAAAATGGCTAATAATGTTTGAAATAATGGATTCTTGGGAGTTTTCATTGAAACATATGCTTTCTTAAGGCTTGCAAACACAAAAAGTATTTTTTTACTCAATATGACAGTAATGTTCTTAAAATTCTGAGATAATGCGAAAAAAGCAATAAAAATGTATTCCAACATAATTCCTAAATCAACAATGCAAAATTTCTAAAAATGCAAGTAATATTAAATCCATGTGCGTTTCACTAGAATCAGTTGTTTTAGTAAGGTTTGCAAAAGCAAAAATTAGGTTTTACTCTTTATGAAAGTAAACTGTCACACTCGATATGACAATTTTTTAATCATAACTCCTAATCTACTCATGCAAAATGGCTAATAATGTTTGAAATAATGGATTATTGGGAGTTTTCCTCGAAACATTTGCTTTCTTAAGGCTTGCAAACACAAAAAGTATTTTTTTTTACCAATATGACAGTAATATTCTTAAAATTCTGAGATAATGCGAAAAAAGCAATAAAAATGTATTCCAACATAATTCCTAAATCAACAATGCAAAATGTCTAAAAATGCCAGTAATATTAAATCCATGTGCGTTTCACTAGAATCAGTTGTTTTAGTGAAGTTTGCAAAAACAAAAATTAGGTTTTACTCTTTATGAAAGTAAACTGTCACACTCAATATGACAATTTTTGAATCATAACTCCTAAACCACTCATGCAAAATGGCTAATAATGTTTGAAATAATGGATCCTTGGGAGTTTTCCTTGAAACATATGCTTTCTTAAGGCTTGCAAACACAAAAAGTATTGTTTTACTCAAAATGACAGTAATGTTCTTAAAATTCTGAGATAATGCGAAAAAAGCAATAAAAATGTATTCCAACATAATTCCTAAACCAACAATGCAAAATGTCTAATAATGCCAGTAATATTAAATCCATGTGAGTTTCACTAGAATCAGTTGTTTTAGTAAAGTTTGCAAAAACAAAAATTAGGTTTTACTCTTTATGAAAGTAAACTGTCACACTCAATATGACAATTTTTGAAACATAACTCCTAAACCACTCATGCAAAATGGCTAATAATGTTTGAAATAATGGATTCTTGGGAGTTTTCATTGAAACATATGCTTTCTTAAGGCTTGCAAACACAAAAAGTATTTTTTTACTCAATATGACAGTAATGTTCTTAAAATCCTGAGATAATGCGAAAAAAGCAAAAAAAAAATGTGTTCAATCATAATTTCTAAACTAAACATGCAAAATGTGTAAAAATGCCTGTATTATTGAATCCATGTGAGTTTTACTAGAATCAGTTGTTTTAGTGAAGTTTGCAAAAACAAAAATTAGGTTTTACTCTTTATGAAAGTAAACTGTCCCACTCAATATGACAGTTTTTTAATCATAACTCCTAAACTACTCATGCAAAATGGCTAATAATGTTTGAAATAATGGATTCTTGGGAGTTTTCATTGAAACATATGCTTTCTCAAGGCTTGCAAACACAAAAAGTATTTTTTTACTCAATATGACAGTAATGTTCTTAAAATTCTGAGATAATGCGAAAAAAGCAATAAAAATGTATTCCAACATAATTCCTAAATCAACAATGCAAAATTTCTAAAAATGCAAGTAATATTAAATCCATGTGCGTTTCACTAGAATCAGTTGTTTTAGTAAGGTTTGCAAAAGCAAAAATTAGGTTTTACTCTTTATGAAAGTAAACTGTCACACTCGATATGACAATTTTTTAATCATAACTCCTAATCTACTCATGCAAAATGGCTAATAATGTTTGAAATAATGGATTATTGGGAGTTTTCCTCGAAACATTTGCTTTCTTAAGGCTTGCAAACACAAAAAGTATTTTTTTTTACCAATATGACAGTAATATTCTTAAAATTCTGAGATAATGCGAAAAAAGCAATAAAAATGTATTCCAACATAATTCCTAAATCAACAATGCAAAATGTCTAAAAATGCCAGTAATATTAAATCCATGTGCGTTTCACTAGAATCAGTTGTTTTAGTGAAGTTTGCAAAAACAAAAATTAGGTTTTACTCTTTATGAAAGTAAACTGTCACACTCAATATGACAATTTTTGAATCATAACTCCTAAACCACTCATGCGAAATGGCTAATAATGTTTGAAATAATGGATCCTTGGGAGTTTTCCTTGAAACATATGCTTTCTTAAGGCTTGCAAACACAAAAAGTATTGTTTTACTCAAAATGACAGTAATGTTCTTAAAATTCTGAGATAATGCGAAAAAAGCAATAAAAATGTATTCCAACATAATTCCTAAACCAACAATGCAAAATGTCTAATAATGCCAGTAATATTAAATCCATGTGAGTTTCACTAGAATCAGTTGTTTTAGTAAAGTTTGCAAAAACAAAAATTAGGTTTTACTCTTTATGAAAGTAAACTGTCACACTCAATATGACAATTTTTGAAACATAACTCCTAAACCACTCATGCAAAATGGCTAATAATGTTTGAAATAATGGATTCTTGGGAGTTTTCATTGAAACATATGCTTTCTTAAGGCTTGCAAACACAAAAAGTATTTTTTTACTCAATATGACAGTAATGTTCTTAAAATCCTGAGATAATGCGAAAAAAGCAAAAAAAAAATGTATTCAATCATAATTTCTAAACTAAACATGCAAAATGTGTAAAAATGCCTGTATTATTGAATCCATGTGAGTTTTACTAGAATCAGTTGTTTTAGTGAAGTTTGCAAAAACAAAAATTAGGTTTTACTCTTTATGAAAGTAAACTGTCCCAATCAATATGACAGTTTTTTAATCATAACTCCTAAACTACTCATGCAAAATGGCTAATAATGTTTGAAATAATGGATTATTGGGAGTTTTCCTCGAAACATTTGCTTTCTTAAGGCTTGCAAACACAAAAAGTATTTTTTTTACCAATATGACAGTAATGTTCTTAAAATTCTGAGATAATGCGAAAAAAGCAATAAAAATGTATTCCAACATAATTCCTAAATCAACAATGCAAAATGTCTAAAAATGCCAGTAATATTAAATCCATGTGCGTTTCACTAGAATCAGTTGTTTTAGTGAAGTTTGCAAAAACAAAAATTAGGTTTTACTCTTTATGAAAGTAAACTGTCACACTCAATATGACAATTTTTGAATCATAACTCCTAAACCACTCATGCAAAATGGCTAATAATGTTTGAAATAATGGATCCTTGGGAGTTTTCCTTGAAACATATGCTTTCTTAAGGCTTGCAAACACAAAAAGTATTTTTTTACTCAATATGACAGTAATGTTCTTAAAATCCTGAGATAATGCGAAAAAAGCAATAAAAATGTATTCAATCATAATTTCTAAACTAAACATGCAAAATGTGTAAAAATGCCTGTATTATTGAATCCATGTGAGTTTTACTAGAATCAGTTGTTTTAGTAAAGTTTGCAAAAACAAAAATTAGGTTTTTCTCTTTATGAAAGTAAACTGTCACACTCAATATGACAGTTTTTTTATCATAACTCCTAAACTACGCATGCAAAATGGCTAATAATGTTTGAAATAATGGATCCTTGGGAGTTTTCCTCAAAACATATACTTTCTTAAGGCTTGCAAACACAAAAAGTATTTTTTCATACTCAATATGACAGTACTGTTCTTAAAATCCTGAGATAATGCGAAAAAAGCAATAAAAATGTATTTAATCATAATGTCTAAACTAAACATGCAAAATGTGTAAAAATGCCTGTATTATTGAATCCATGTGATTTTAACTAGAATCAGTTGTTTTAGTAAGGTTTGCAAAAACAAAATTTAGGTTTTACTCTTTATGAATGTAAACTGTCACACTCAATATGACATTTATTTAATCATAACTCCTAAACTTCACATGCAAAATGTCTAATGATGCCTCAAATAATGCATTCTACGGAGTTTTACTCGAAACATATGCTTTTTCAAATCTTGCAAACACAAAAAGTAGTTTTTTACTCAATATGACAGTAATATTCCTAAAATACTGAGATAATGCAAAAAAAGAAATGAAAATATATTCAATCATATTTCCTAAATCAAACATGCAAAATGTGTAAAAATGCCTGTAATATTGAATCCATGTGAGTTTTACTAGATTAGGATGTGTTTGAAATTTTTGCAAATACAAAAATTAGTTTTTTTTCACCATGACAATGTACACTCAATATGACAGTAAATTAAACATAACTCCTAAATTACACTTAAAAATGAGCTAATGTTGCCTGAAATAATGCATTCTTGTGAGTTTTACTCGAAATATATGCTTTTTTAAGGCTTGCAAACACAAAAAGTAGTTTTTATTCAATATGACAGTAATGTTCTTAAAATTCTGAGATAATGCGAAAAAAGCAGTACAAATGTATTCCAACATAATTGCTAAACCAACAATGCAAAATGTCTAAAAATGCCTGTAATATAAATCCATGTTAGTTTTACTAGAATCAGTTGTTTTTATAAGGTTTGCAAATACAAAAATTAAGTTTTACTCACTATGACAGTATACTGTCACACTCAATATGACAGTTATTTAAAAATAACTCCTAACTACACTTGCAAAATGGCTAATGTTGCCTCAAATAATGCATTCTACGGAGTTTTGCTCTAAACATATGCTTTTTTAAATCTTGCAAACACAAAAAGTAGTTTTTTACTCAATATGACAGTAATATTCTTAAAATCCTGAGATAATGCGAAAAAAGCAATACAAATGTATTCCATCAAAATTTCTAAAACAAACGGGCAAAATGTCTAAAAATAACTGTAATATTGAATTCATGTGAGTTTTACTAGAATCAGTTGTTTTTGTAAGGTTTGCAAATACAAAAATTAGGTTTTACTCTATATGAGAGTATACTGTTACATTTAATATGACAGTTATTTAAACATAACTCCTAAACTACAAATGCTAAATGGCTAATGATGCCTGAAATAATGCATCCTTAGGAGTTTTACTCGAAAAATATGCTTTTTTTAATCCTTGCAAACACAGAAAGTAGTTTTTCCTCAATGTGACAGTAATATTCTTAAAATCCTGAGATAATGCGAAAAAAGCAATAAAAATGTGTGCCATCATAATTTCTAAACCAAACATGCAAAATGTGTAAAAATGCCTGTAATATTGAATCCATGTGAGTTTTACTAGAATCAGTTGTTTTTGTAAGGTTTTCAAATACAAAAAATAGGTTTTACTTACTATGACAGTTATTTAAACTCTATGTATCTTTGTGAGTTTTACTAGAAAAAATATATTTTGAATGTTTACAAAAACAAAAGTTATTTTTTTTTTACTCAATATGATAGTATAACTGTCATACTAAATCCATCCATTTTCTTCCGCTTATCCGAGGTCGTGTTGTGGGGGCTGCAGCCTAAGCAGAGAAGCCCAGACTTCCCTATCCCCAGCTACTTCGTCCAGCTCTTCTCGGGGGATCCCGAGGCGTTCCCAGGCCAGCCAGCTGATATAATCTTCCCAATGTGTCCTGTGTCTTCCCCGTGGCCTCCTGCCGTTTGGACTTGCCTTAACGAAAAAAGCAATACTAATGTATTCAAACACAACTCCTAAACAAAACATGTAACATGTCTAAAATGCCTTTAATATCTATGTGAGTTTTACAAGAATCAGTTGTTTTTGTAAGGTTTGCAAATACAAAAATTAGGTTTTACACTTAACTTTATAACTCAATATGTGTGGCAGTTATACTACCACACTCAAGTTGACAGTTATTTAAACATAACTCCCAAACTACACATGACCATTTTCTAATAATGCATGAAGAAATGTATCTTTGTGAGTTTTACTAGTAACATTTTCTTTTGTAAGGTTTGCAAGGACACGAGTTAGTTTTTTTTTACTCACTTTGACAGTATACTGTCACACTCAATTTCAGTTATTTAAACATAACTCCTAAACCACACATACAAAATGGCTAATAATGTCTGTAGAAATGTATCTTTGTGAGTTTTACTGGGAAACAATATTTTGTAAGGTTTGCAAAGACACAAATTAGTTTTTTTTACTCAATATAACAGTATAACTGTCATACTATAAACACAAGTTATATAAACATAACTCCAAAACCAAACATGCATTATGTCTAAAAATTCAGCACTGCAACTACACATGCACCGGATTTAAACTAAATGTCCCTGCTGCTGAGATCCGAGTTGCAGGGCTGGCCACCACGCCAACATCATCCAGGGCTCCAGAAACATTTGTAGGTCAATGCCCCACAATAGATGCTGGAGGCACTATTCTGCCAGGACTTTTAGACACCGGTTCCCAAGTGACGCTAATGTCCGAAAGCCTATTTAATGCTCACTTTACCGAAGCTAAGCTCGAAAGGACCCCTACCCTTTTTCGTCTAAGAGCAGCTAATGGCCTGGAAATCCCCTATATCAGCTATGCGGTTCTTGATTTTGAGGTAGAGGATGTTAAAGTTCCCGAAAGAGGAGTAGTAATTGTTGCAGATCAAAACTGTACACACCCCTTCATAATAGGTATGAATCTAATCGTGGGTTGTTGGGATGCCGTTTTTAAATGTCCTAAGACCTCTACTCTTCGGCATCTTCAAAAGCAAAAGGTGTGGAGGGAAGCTTTTGCTACATGTTCCCGTATAGAAGCTGTTGCTGCTGAAGATGGCTTGCTAGGCCACGTGAGATTGGCCTCGAAGACTAGTATTACATATCCCCCAAAGGAGATGTTGGTGCGGGGCTAACTACTGCGCCCTGCCACGCCAACTGCCGGTGCAGTTGGCGGGGCAAAATCACTGGTCGTGGTGAACAGAGGTAGGCTGCCCCTCCGTGTTTATAACCCCCATTCCTACAGTATTTCCTTAAAACGATTTGAGAAGCTAGGGCAGCTGTTCTGTGTTGATGATAGTGATGTGCATGGAGCTGAGGATCTGTGTTTATCTCTAGTAGAGGAGGGTGTGGTAGAAGTGTCACTCATTGATGCCACAGCCCAAACCAATCCAGAACTGTCCCCAGATGTTAGGGATTTGAGTGATAAACCGGATCTGTCTGAGCAGCAACAGGTGCAGCTATGCGCCCTGCTGGCGAAGTGGGAGAAGGTGTTTGCACAACATGAGGACTTTGGAAGGACCAGTCTTGTGCAACACAGGATACTGACAGGAGATTCCGCCCCTACCAGGGAGAGATACCGACCCATCCCGCCTCTGTTGCATAAAAAAGTGAAGACACTGCATGCTTTCAGGTATGCTTGAACAGAGAGTGATAAAGGAAAGCTGCAGTCCCTGGGCAGCGCCTATAGTGTTAGTCCGCAAAAAGGATGGGAGTTGGCGCTTTTGTGTAGACTACCGGAGGTTAAACTCAGTTACACATAAAGACGCCTTTCCGTTCCCCTGAATCGAAGAGACCCTAACTGGTCTGAGCAAATCTGAATGGTTTTCGACCTTAGACCTCGCTAGTGGGTATTGGCAAGTGGAGGTGCACCCGGACGATCGTGAAAAGACTGCATTTACAACTCCCCTCGGACTGTTCGAGTTTGAACGCATGCCATTTGGTCTATGCAATGCACCTGCCACTTTCCAACGGCTTATACATCATTGTTTGAATGGTCAAATAGCGGAATCATTGTTGGTTTATCTTGATGACATAATACTTTTTTCTGTTGATTTCACTGCCCATCTACAGCACCTGGACCAGGTGTTTGAACGGTTGCAGCGACATGGACTTAAACTCAAGCCCTCTAAGTGCAAGCTCTTTCAGCGTGAGGTGAAATTCTTGGGACACGTGGTGGATCGGGATGGAGTGAGACAGGGCCGGCCCGTGGCATAGGCCGTATAGGCAAATGCTAAGGGCGCCGTCCATCAGGGGGCGCCACGCCAGTGCCACAAATGTTGGGAGGAAAAAAAAAAATGAAAAAAAATAAGTTGGTACTATTATTTCTAAATACAAAAAATAATCCCACGTTAATTAAAATGCAAAGTAAAGCCTATTTAATAGAAATATTATTTGTTACAACATTACGCCCCTTCCTCCCCCGCACGGTGCGCCCCCTCCCTTCCCGTATCGTGACTCTTTTTGGACGTCCCCACATCAAAAAATCAACACAAGATGCCAAAACTGTCAGGTGCCCAGGGAAGAAAAAAGAGAAAAGAAGAGGAGGAGAAACGAGCAAAGACAGAGGTAGCAGGTAGGTAACGTTAGCCTACATGAAATTATTTGTCTGTTACAGAATGTGATAGTAACCTGGCTTTTTAGCATTAAGCTAATGTTACATGATTCGGCAATTGCTAATAGTTGTGTTTTAACGTCGGGTTAATATTGTGGAGGGGGCTAAATTGTTATGGAAAATAATAATGTAACGTTAGGTAATTACAGTACTCCCACTTTACATTCCTCAGGGACATTTCTTTCTTTCTTTAGTTTATTTCGAACATGAACACACTTACATCATAATACATCACACAATTTCATATCATTTCATTTTACATCATGCCCGAAAAGGAGTAGGAAGAAGCAAAGCTTATTTAATCCTACCTCTTTCCCACTTCAAAGCGTTTACAAATATATAGAATCATTTCTGACCTTTTTATATAATAAAATAACATCTATGAGTTAGTATACAACAGTTTTGTACTATGTAATTAATTAATTAATTCAGTCATTATTAACATACTGAGATGAAGAATATCTTATTTTCAATAAGGTTGAAAGTATTTCTCATAATTCTTCTTCTTTGTACTCTGTAAGCACTATTATTTTGAACAACCTCTTAAACTGGATCATATCAGTACAATTTTTAACTTTTTTACTTAATCCATTCCATAATTTGATTCCACATACTGATATGCTAAAAGTTCTAAGTGTTGTACGTGCATATAAATGTTTGTATTAGATCTCTCCCAAGCAGGTGTTTTTTGTTTACATTGTTATTGCCTTCTGGTTAGCTAATGTTTGCCCTGCAGGTAATAGTCACTTTTCCACCCCTTTATATATTAGGTATAGTTGTAAGTAAAAAAAAAAAGGTCAAAGACAAAGCTATTCAGGTTCTTGTGAGTATATACACTTCACTGCCGATGTGGGGGGGCGCCACCTAAAATCTTGCCTAGGGCGCCAGATTGGTTAGGGCCGGGCCTGAGTGAGACCGGACCCAGGTAAAATTAAAGCAGTACAGGACTGGGCCGCTCCGACCACTGTCAAGGAAGTGAGAGCGTTTCTTGGATTGGCAGGCTATTACCAACGTTTTGTGGCTGGGTTTGCTAAAATAGCCCGTCCCCTAAATAAATGTCGTTGGGACGGCCTCACTGGCCGTCCCACCGACAAGAAGGCACAGGCCCCCAAAATAGTGTGGACACCAGAGTGTCAGACGTCCTTTGAAGAGCTAAAAAAGGCTTTGACCGACAGTTGCCTGCCCGCTATGCAGACGAGAGTTCCCCCCGTTGCAGGGACTGACAACGATAATGTATGGGGGGGATGTGATGGGACACAGGTAGGGGATTTTATTTTTTTTGTTTCATTGTCATGCATGTCTGAGTGTTTTTATTGTTGTAGATTTTAATTGCATGTTTTTACATTTTACAATTTGATTGCATGTTTTTACACTTTGAGGACTTTGACTGTATTTTTAATTGCATAAGTTTATTCCTTGTGGACTTTGCTGGCATTTTAAGACGTTGCCCCTTTTAGCTTGTTGCCCCTGACAACCAAAGTGCCCAATCGAACGGCACCTGAAATCAGACGCACCTGTGGAGCATTAGGGCTGCACACATTTAAAAAAGGAGCGACCAGGAGGATCGTCAGGCTTGACAAGGAGGACCGGGTGAACGCGTGCAAGTTGAGAAGGAATCCCCAAGACTACCCAGCAGACCCGCAGGCTACCGAAAAAAAAACCAGAATCCCACAATACGCAGGGGCAGAGGAAACTCTGACTCCAAAGTAAGTGTCGTGCCTTGTGGATTTGCAGGGGTATTTAACTGCCTTGGGCTGTGGGCTTGTGGCTCGTGTGTTGTGCGCTGGCTGTGTGGTTCTGTGAGCAGGAGCAATCGAACACGATTCATAAACCAAAGATGTATTATGTCTAAAAATGCCTGTAATATTTTATCCATGTGAGTTTTACTACAATCAGTTGTTTTTGTAAGGTTTGCAAATACAACAATTAGGTTTTACACATAATGACAGTATAACTGCCACACCCAATCAGTAGTTTTTTTACTTAATTTGACTAATATTTTTACAATCCTGAGATAATGCAAAAAAAGCAATAAAAATGTATTGCAACATAATTCCTAAACCAACAATGCAAAATGTCTAAAAATACCTGTAATATTAAAACTATGTGACAATTACTGTAATCAGTTGTTTTTGAAAGATTTGCAAATACAAAAATTAGGTTTTACGCATAGACATATAACTGCCACCTAAATATGACAGTTGTTTAAAACATATCTCCTAAACCACACATGCAAAGTGGCTAATAATGCCTGGAAGAATGTATCTTTGTGAGTTTTACTAGAATAATGATCTTTTGTAAGGATTGCAAAGACACAAGTTAGTTTTTTTTACTCAATATGACAGTTTTACTGTCATACTAAATATGACATTTATATAAACATAACTCTAAAACCAAACATGCATTATGTCTAAAAATGCCTGTAATATTGAATCTATGTGAGTTTTACCAGAATCAGGTATTTTGGTAAGGTTTACAATTACAAAAATTAGGTTTTACTCATAATGACAGTATAACTGCCACATTCAATATGGCAGTTATTTAAACATAACCCCTAAACAACATGCAAAATGGCTTATAATGCCTGGAGATGTATCTTTGTGAGTTTTACTAGAAAACATATAATTTGTAAGGTTTTTTAAAGACACAAGTTAGTTTTTTTACTCAATATAATAGTATAACTGTCATACTAAATGTATCCATTTTCTTCCGCTTATCCGAGGTCGGGTTGCGGGGGCAGCAGCTTAAGCAGAGAAGCCCAGACTTCCCTCTCCCCAGCCACTTCGTCCAGCTCTTCTCGGGGGATCCCGAAGCGTTCCCAGGCCAGCCGGCTGACATAGTCTTCCCAATGTGTCCTGGGGCATCCCCGTGGCCTCCTGCCGGTCGGACTTGCCCTAACGATAAAAGCAATTAAAATGTATTCAAACACAACTCCTAAACCAAACATGTGAAATGTCTAAAATGCCTGCAATATTGAATCTGAGTTTTACTAGAATCAGTTGTTTTTGTAAGGTTTGCAAATACAAAAATTAGGTTTAACACTTAATGACAGTATAACTGCCACACTCAATTTGACAGTTATTAAAACATAACTCCTAAACTACACATGAACATTTTCTAATAATGCATGAAGAAATGTATCTTTTGTGAGTTTTACTAGTAACATTTTCTTTTGTAAGCATTGCAAAGACACAAGTTAGTTTGTTTTACTCACTATGACTTTACTGTCACACTAGATATGACAGTTATTTAAACATAAATCCTAAACCGCACATGCAAAATGGCTAATAATGCCTGTAGAAATGTATCTTTGAGTTTTACTGGGAAAAATATTTTGTAAGGTTTGTAAAGACACAAGTTAGTTGTTTTTTTTACTCAATATGACAGTATTACTGTAATACTAAATATGAAAGTTATATAAACACAACTCCAAAACCAAACATGCATTATGTCTAAAAATGCCTGTGATATTGTATCCATGTGAGTATTACTAGAATCAATTGTTTTTGTAAGGTTTGCAAATACAAAATTTAGGTTTTACTCACTATGACAGTTATTTAAACATAAATCCTAAACAACAAATGCAAATAGCTAATAATGCTTGGAGAACTGTATCTTTGTTATAGAGAGCCTGCTGACCAACAGCATCTCTGTCTGGACTGGAGCCTGCAGTGCCTCAGACTGGAAGTCTCCCCAGAGAGTGGTGAGGACGCCGGAAAAGATCTTCAGGAATCCTCTTCCTCTTATCCAGGAGATCGCAAAAAGCGCTGCCTGACCAGGGCTCAGAAAATTTGCAAAGACTCCTCCCACCCCCACCAAGGACTGTTTTCACTGCTGGACTCTAGAAAGAGGTTCCGCAGCCTCCGAAGCAGAACCTCCAGCTTCTTCCCTCAGGCCGTAAGACTCTTGAACGCATTATAATTAAATTATCCCCTCAACTCCCCTCAAAATGGATTAACTCGCTGGAATAAAAAAAATAACAATATAACATACACCCATAAACGTGGGCGCATGTGGAAAAAGTGCAATATATTTATCTGCACAGTATCCTTTTTATTTATTTATATATATTTAAGTATATTTATTTATTTTATATGTATATTTATATATTATTTATATTTATTTATTTATATATGCACCTTATTGCTTTTTTATCCTGCCCTACCATGAGCTTATGTCACGAAATTGTGTTATCTATGCTGTAAAGTTCAAATTTGAATGACAATAAAAAGAAAGTCTAAGTCTTTACCAGAATAATGATCTTTTGTAAGGTTTGCAAAGACACAAGTTAGTTTTTTTTTTACTCAATATGACAGTATAACTGTCATACTAAATATGAAAGTTGTAAAAACATAACTCCAAAACCAAACAAGCAATCCGTCTAAAAATGCATGTAATATTCAATCTATGTGAGTTTTATCAGAATCAGGTATTTTGGTAAGGTTTACAATTACAAAAATTAGGTTTTACTCATGACAGTATACCTGCCACATTCAATTTGATATGTATTTAAACATAACTCCTAAACCACACATGCACAATGGCTAATAATACCTGGGGAAATGTCTCTTTGTGAGTTTTACTAGAAAAAATATATTGTGTAAGGTTTGTAAAACACAAGTTAGTTTTTTTTACTCAATATAACAGTATAGCTGTCATACTATATATATATAAATAAATAAATAAATAAATGGGTTGTACTTGTATAGCGCTTTTCTACCTTCAAGGTACTCAAAGCGCTTTGACACTACTTCCACATTTACCCATCACACACTGATGGAGGGAGCTGCCATGCAAGGCGCTAACCAGCACCCATCAGGAGCAAGGGTGAAGTGTCTTGCTCAGGACACAACGGACATGACGAAGTTGATACTAGGTGGGGATTGAACCAGGGACCCTCGGGTCGAGCACTGCCATTCTTCCACTGCACTGCAGTTGTTTTTGTAAGGTTTTCAAATACCAAAATTAGGTTTTATTTACTTTGACAGTTATTTAAACATAACACCTAAACAACAAATGCAAAATAGCTAATAATGCTTGGAGAGATGTATCGTTGTTATAGCGAGCCTGCTGACCAACAGCATCTCTGTCTGGACTGGAGCCTGCAGTGCCTCAGACTGGAAGTATCTCCAGAGAGTGGTGAGGACGGCGGAAAAGATCATCAGGACTCCTCTTCCTCCTATCCAGGAGATCGCAAAAAGTGCTGCCTGACCAGGGCTCAGAAAATTTGCAAAGACTCCTCCCACCCCCACCAAGGACTGTTTTCACTGCTGGACTCTAGAAAGAGGTTCCGCAGCCTCCGAAGCTTCTGTAGCAGCTTCTTCCCTCAGGCCGTAAGACTCTTGAACGCATCATAAATAAATTATCTCCTCAACTCCCCTCAAAATGAATTAACTCGCTGGAATGAAATAAACAATATAACATACACCCATAAACGTGGGCGCATGTGGAAAAAGTGCAATATATTTATCTGCACAGTAATCTATTTATCTATTTATATTTATATATATTTATTTATTATATATGTATGTATATATACATATATATATATATAGTATTTATATATTATTTATATATATTTATGTATCGAAATATGCACCTTATTGCTTTTTTATCCTGCACTACGACATTTCGTTCTTATCTGTGCTGTAAAGTTCAAATTTGAATGACAATAAAAAGAAAGTCTAAGTCTAAGTCTTTACTAGAATAACGATCTTTTGTAAGGTTTGCAAAGACACAAGTTAGGTTTTTTTTTTACTCAATGGTAATATACAGTATAACTGTCATACTAAATATGAAAGTTGTATAATCAAAACTCCAAAACCAAACATGCAATCCGTCTAAAAATGCATGTAATATTGAATCTATGTGAGTTTTACCAGAATCAGGTATTTTGGTAAGGTTTACAATTACAAAAATTAGGTTTCACTCATAATGACAGTATAACTGCCACGTTCAATTTGACATCTATTTAAACATAACTCCTAAACCACAGATGCACAATGGCTATTAATGCCTGGAGAAATGTCTCTTTGTGAGTTTTACTGAAAAAAAAATATTTCGTAATGTTTGTACCGACACAAGTTAGTTTTTTTTACTCAATATGACAGTGTTACTGTCATACTAAATATGAAAGTTATATAAACATAACTCCAAAACCAAACATGCATTATCTCTAAAAATGCCTGTAATTTTGTATCCATGTGAGTTTTACTAGAATCAGTTGTTTTTGTAAGGTTTGCAAATACAAAATATGGGTTTTACTCACAGTATACTGTCACACTCAATCTGACAGTTATTTAAACATAACTCCTAAACCACACATGCCAAATGGCTAATAATGCCTGGAGAAATGTCTCTTTGTGAGTTTTGCAGGAAAAAAAATATTTTGTAAGGTTTGTAAAGACACAAGTTAGTTTTTATTACTCAATATGACAGTATTACTGTAATACTAAATATGAAAGTTATATAAACACAACTCCAAAATCAAACATGCATCCTGTCTAAAAATGCCTGCAATATTGCATCCATGTGAGTTTTACTAGAATCAGTTGTTTTTGTAAGGTTTTTGCAAATACAAAAATTAGGTTTTACTTACTATGACAGTTATTTAAACATAACTCCTAAACAACAAATGCAAAATGACTAATAATGCTTGGAGAAATGTATCTTTGTTAGATTTACTAGAAAAAATATATTTTGTAAGTTAGTTTTTTTTACTTAATATGACAGTTATACTGTCATATTAAATCCATCCATTTTCTTCTGCTTATCCGAGGTCCGGTTGCAAGGGCAGCAGCCTAAGCAGAGAAGCCCGGACTTCCCTATCCCCAACCACTTCGTCCAGATCTTCTCGGGGGATCCCGAGGCGTTCGACAGCCCAGCCGGGAGACATAGTCTTCCCAATGTGTCCTGGGTCTTCCCCGCGGCCTCCTGCCCGTCGGACTTGCCCTAATGAAAAAAGCAATACAAATGTATTCAAACAAAACTCTAAACCAAACATGTAAAATGTCTAAAAATGCCTGTAATATTGAATCTATGTGAGTTTTACCAGAATCAGGTATTGTGGTAAGGTTAACATTTACAAAAATTAGGTTTTACTCATAATAACAGTATAACTGCCACATTCAATTTGACATTTATTTAAACATAACTCCTAAACCACATGTGCACAATGGCTAATAATGCCTGGAGAAATGTCTCTTTGTGAGTTTTACTGGGAAAAAAAATATTTTTTAAGGTTTGTACAGATACAAGTTAGTTTTTTTTATTCAATATGACAGTATTACTGTCATACAAAATATGAAAGTTATATAAACATTACTCCAAAACCAAACATGCATTATGTCTAAAAATGCCTGTAATATTGTATCCATGTGAGTTTTAGTAGAATTATTTGTTTTCATAAGGTTTGCAATTACAAAATATGGGTTTTACTCACTATGACAGTATACTGTCACACTCAATCTGACGATTATTTAAACATAAGTCCTAAACCACACATGAAAAATGTCTAATAATGCTTGAAGAAATGTATCTTTGTGATTTTTATTAGAAACGTTTTCTTTTGTGAGGTTTGCAAAGACACAAGTTAGTTTTTTTTACTCAATATGACAGTGTAACTGCCACACTCACTATGACAGTTATTTAAACATAACTCCTAAACTCACACTTGCCAACATTGAGACCTCCGATTTCAGGAGGTGGGGGTGGGGAAGGCATGGTCGGGGGTGGGGTGGGGGCGTGGTTGGGGGTGTGGTTAAGAGGGGAGGAGTATATTTAGAGCTAGAATTCACCAAGTCAAGTATTTCATATATATATATATATATATATATATATATATATATATATATATATATATATATATATATATATATATATATATACACACACACACACATATATAAAAAAAACTTGACTTTCAGTGAATTCTAGCTATATATATATATATATATATATATATATATATATATATATATATATATATATATACACACACATATATATAAAAAACTTGACTTTCAGTGAATTCTAGCTATATATATATATATATATATATATATATATATATATATATATATATATATATATATATATATATATATATGTATGTGTGGGGAAAAAATCACAAGACTACTTCATCTCTACAGGCCTGTTTCATGAGGGGTTCCCTCAATCATCAGGAGATATAAGACATATATATATATATATATATAAAAAATAAATACTTGAATTTCAGTTTTCATTTATTTACACATATACACACACATAACACTCATCTACTCATTGTTGAGTTAAGGGTTGAATTGTCCATCCTTGTTCTATTCTCTGTCACTATTTTTATAACCATGCTGAACACCCTCTCTGATGATGCATTGCTGTGTGGCACGCACAACAGTGCTTTCATCAAATGCACGAGAGTCTGGAATTTTCCATCCCTCCCGAGCATGGCCAAAAACCGGTCAATCTTTGCTTCCTGAGGAAGATCTTCACTGCCAAGCACTTGGTATTCCACTACTTCTTCCCGGAGGCTATCCAGGTCCAATCGCAGCTGCGGCTTGGAACTTATAAGCGTGTTTCTTCATCTTACTCGTCGTCGGCGTTGCCATGGCTGTATCTTCCGCGTTCTTCTGCTTCGTCTCCTTGTTGTGTGCGCAGTTGTGCACTGCACTCTCTAAAAGCCCTGGATGTTATTGTTACATATGCATGTACAGTAGATGGCAGTATTGCCCTGTTTAAAGTGTGTCACAACATTGCTGTTTACGGCAGACAAACTGCTTTACGGTAGACGAAAACGTGACTGCTGTTGTTTTGTGTTGTTACCGCGCTGGGAGGACGTTAATGAAACTACCTAACAATAAACCCACATAAGAAACCAAGAACTCACCCTCGATCATTCTACAGTTATAACGTGATTGGGCAGGCATGCTGTTTATATCGTGGGAAAGCAGACGTGAATACAGGCTGTCCTCACTCAGATCAGCCTGAATTTCGGGAGATTTTCGGGAGAAAATTTGTCCCGGGAGGTTTTCGGGAGAGGCGCTGAATTTCAGGAGTCTCCTGGAAAATCCAGGAGGCTTGGCAAGTATGCCTAAACTACACATAAAAAATGGCTAATAATGCCTGAAATAAGGCATTCTTGTGAGTTTTACTCGAAACATATGCTTTTTTAAGGCTTGCAAACACAAAAAGTATTTGTTTTCCTCAATATGACAGTAAAGTTCTTAAAATCCTGAGATAATGCGAAATAAGCAAAAACAATGTATTCCATCATAATTCCTACACCAAATAAGCAAAATGTCTAAAAATGCCTGTAATATTGAATCTGTGTGAGTTTTACTAAAATCAGTTGTTTTGGTTTACAAATACAAAAATGAGGTTTTACTCTTTATGACTGTTATTTAAACATAACTCCATCCATCCAGCCATCCATTTTCTTCCGCTTATCCGAGGTCGGGTCGCGGGGGCTGCAGCCTAAGCAGGGAAGCCCAGACTTTCCTCTCCCCAGCCA
The DNA here is from genome assembly GCF_033978685.3 of Nerophis lumbriciformis. Classification (NCBI taxonomy): domain Eukaryota; kingdom Metazoa; phylum Chordata; class Actinopteri; order Syngnathiformes; family Syngnathidae; genus Nerophis; species Nerophis lumbriciformis. Next base: position 9,255,709 of record NC_084586.2, on the reverse strand, counting down.
CTTCGTCCAGCTCCTCCCGGGGGATCCTGGGGCGTTCCCAGACGAGCCGGGAGAGATAAGCTTCCCGTTTCCTGGGTCTTCCTGGGCCTCCTACCGGTCGGACGTGCCCGAAACACCTCCCTAGGGAGGCGTTCGGGTGGCATCCTGACCAGATGCCCGAACCACCTCATCTGGCTCCTCTCGAAATGGAGGAGCAATGACTTTACTTTGAGCTCCTCCCGGATGACAGAGCTTCTCACCCTATCTCTAAGGGAGAGCCCCGCCACCCGGCGGAGGAAACTCATTTCGGCCGCTTGTACCCGTGATTTTGTCCTTTCGGCCATGACACAAAGTTCATGACCATAGGTGAGGATGGGAACGTAGATCGACCGGTAAATCGAGAGCTTTGCCTTCCGGCTCAGCTCCTTCTTCACCACAACGGATCAATACAGCGTCCGCATTACTGAAGACGCCACACCGTTCCGCCTGTCGATCTCACGATCCACTCTTCCCTCACTCGTGAACAAGACTCTGAGGTCCTTGAACTCCTCCACTTGGGGCAAGATCTCCTCCCCAACCCGGAGATGGCACTCCACCCTTTTCCGGGCGAGAACCATGGACTCGGACTTGGAGGTGCTGATTCACATCCCAGTCACTTCACACTCGTCTGCGAACCGATCCAGTGAGGGCTGAAGATCTTGGCCAGATGAAGCCATCAGGACCACATCATCTGCAAATAGCAGAGACCTAATCCTGCAAACACCAAACCGGATCCCCTCAACGCCCTGACTGCGCCTAGAAAATCTGTCCATAAAGGTTATGAACAGAATCGGTGACAAAGGGCAGCCTTAGCGGAGTCCAACCCTCACTGGAAACGGGTCCGACTTACTGCCGGCAATGCAGACCAAGCTCTGACTCTTGCAAAGGGAGCGAACCGCCACAATAAGACAGTCCGTTACCCCATACTCTCTAAGCACTCCCCACAGGACTTCCAGGGGTAAATGGTCAAATGCCTTCTCCAAGTCCATAAAGCACAAACTCCCATGCACCCTCAAGGACCCTGCCGAGAGTATAAAGCTGGTCCGCAGTTCCACGACCAGGACGTAAACCACACTGTTCCTCCTGAATCCGAGGTTCGACTATCCGGCGTAGCCTCTTCTCCAGTACACATGAATAGACCTTACCGGGAAGACTGAGGAGTGTGATCTCACGATAGTTGAAACACACCCTCTGGTTCCCCTTCTTAAAGAGAGGAACCACCACCCCGGTCTCCCAATCCAGAAGTACCGCCCCCGATGTCCACGCGATGTTGCAGAGTCTTGTCAACCAAGACAGCCCCACAGCATCCAGAGCCTTAAGGAACTCCGGACGGATCTCATCCACCCCCAGGGCGTTGCCATTGAGGAGCTTTTTAACTACCTTGGCATCCTCAGCCCCAGAAATAGGAGAGCCCACCACAGACTCCCCAGGCACTGCTTCCTCATAGGAAGACATGTTGGTGGGATTAAGGAGGTCTTCGAAGTATTCCCTCCACCGATCAATAACAGCTGCAGTAGAGGTCAGCAGCGCACCATCCTCACCATACCGGTGTTACAGTGCACTGCTCCCCCCCCTTGAGCCGGCGGATGGTGGTCCAGAATCGCTTCAAAGCCGTCTGGAAGTCGTTTTCCATGGCTTCTCCAAACTCCTCCCATGTCCGAGTTTTTGCCTCTGCGACCGCTGAAGTCGCACTTCGCTTGGCCTGTCGGCTGCCTCTGGAGTGCCATGAGCCAAAAGGACCCGATAGGCTCTTTCTTCAGCTTGACGGCATCCCTCACTGCTGGTGTCCACCAGCGGGTTCTAGGATTACCGCCACGACAGGCACCAAACTCCTTGCGGCCACAGCTCCAATCAGCCGGCTCGACAAGAGAGGCACGGAACATGGTCCACTCAGACTCAATGTCCAGCGCCTCCCTCGTGACATGTTCAAAGTTCTTCCGGAGGCGTTCCCAGCAAACCCTCACAATGCGTTTGGGCCTGCCAGGTCTGTCAGGCATCCTCCCCCACCATCGCAGCCAACTCACCACCAGGTGGTGATCGGTAGAAAGCTCCGCCCCTCTCTTCACCCGAGTGTCCAAAACATGAGACCGCAAATCCGATGACACAACTACAAAATCGATCATGGAACTGCGGCCTGGGGTGTCCTGGTGCCAAGTGCACATATGGACACCCTTATGTTTGAACTTGGTGTTTGTTATTGACAATCTGTGACGAGCACAAAAGTCCAATAACAAAACACCACTCGGGTTCAGATCCGGGCGGCCATTCTTCCCAATCACGCCCCTCCAGGTTTCACTGTTGTTGCCAAGATGAGCGTTGAAGGCCCCCAGTAGAACGAGGGAATCACCCGGTGGAGCACATTCCAGTACTCCCTCGAGTGAATCCAAAAAGGGTGGGTACTCTGAGCTGCCGTTTGGCGCGTAAGGCCAAACAACAGTCAGGACCCGTCCCCCCACCCGAAGGCGGAGGAAAGCTACCCACTGGTCCACTGGATTGAACTCCAACGTGCAGGCTTTGAGCCGGGGGGCAACAAGAATTGCCACCCGAGCCCGTCGCCTCTCAACGCAAGCATTATAACTCCAAAACAACAAATGCTAATAATGCTTGGAAAAATTTATCTTTGTTAGTTTTACTAGAATAATAATCTTTTGTAAGGTTTGCAGACACAAGTTTTTTTTTTTTTTACTCAATATGACAGTATAACTGTCATACTAAATATGAAAGTTGTATAAACATATCTCCAAAACCAAACATACAATCCATCTAAAGATGCCTGTAATATTGAATCTATGAAAAATAGTTTTTTTACTCAATATGACAGTATAACTGTCATACTAAATCCATCCATTTTCTTCCGCTTATCCGAGGTCGGGTTGCGGGGGCAGCAGCCTAAGCAGAGAAGCCCCAGCCACTTTGTCCAGCTCTTCTCGGGGGATCCCGAGGCGTTCCCAGGCCAGCCTGAGACATAGTCTTCCCAATGTGTCCTGGGTCTTCCCCGTGGCCTCCTGCCGATCGGACTTGCCCTAACAAAAAAAGCAATAAAAATGTATTCAAACATGTGAAATGTCTAAAAATGCCTGTAATATTGAATCTATGTGAGTTTTACTAGAATCAGTTGTTTTTGTAAGGTTTGCAAATACAAAAATTTGGTTTTACACATAATAACAGTATAACTGCCACATTCAATATGACAGTTATTTAAACATATTTCCTAAACCACACATGAAAAATGTCTAATAATGCCTGGAAAACATAATTTTTGTGAGTTTTACTGGAAAAACATAGTTTGTAATGTTTGTAAAGACACAAGTTAGTTTTACTCAAGATGACAGTATAACTGTCTAATACATATGAAAGTTATATAAACATAATTCCAAAACCAAACATGCAATATGTCTAAAAATACCTGTAAAATTGTATCAATGTGAGTTTTACTAGAATCATTTTTTGCGATGAGGTGGCGGGTGTACCCCGCCTTCCGCCAGATTGTAGCTGAGATAGGCTCCAGCGCCCCCTGCCACCCCAAAAGGGAATAAGCGGTAGAAAATGGATGGATGGGCATTTTTTGTTGTCATTACTAAATCCATCCATTTTCTTCCGCTTAACCGAGGTCGGGTTGCGGGGGAAGCAGCCTAAACAGAGAAGCCCAGACTTCCCTCTCCCCAGCCACTTCTTCCAGCTCTTCTCGGGGGATCCTGAGGCGTTCCCAGGCCAGCCGGGAGACATAATCTTCCCAATGTGTCCTGGGTCTTCCCCGTGGCCTCCTGCCGGTCGGACTTGCCCTAAACACCTCCCTCGGGAGGCGTTCGGGTGGCATCCTGAGCAGATGCCCGAACCACCTCATCTGGCTCCTCTCAATGTGGAGGAGCAGCGCTTTACTCTGAGTTCCTCCCGGATGACAGAGCTTCTTATCCTATCTCTAAGGGAGAGACCCGCCACCCGGCGGAGGAAACTCAATTTGGCCGCTTGTACCCGGGATCTTGTCTTTTCGGTCATAACCATGACCATAGGTGCAGGATGAGAATGTAGATCGACCGGTAAATTTAGAGCTTTTAATTCTGGCTCAGCTCCTTCTTCACCACAATGGATCGATATAGCGTCCTCATTACTGAAGACGCCGCACCGATCCGCCTGTGGATCTCATGATCCACTCTTCCCTCACTCGTGAACAAGACTCCTAGGTACTTGAACTCCTCCACTTGGGGCCATCTAGTATGTGCCATCGCCACCTCAACCTGGAAATGGCACCCCACCCTTTACCGGGCGAGAACCATGAACTCGGACTTGGAGGTGCTGATTCTCATCCCAGTCGCTTCATACTCGGCCATCCAATGAGAGCTGGAGATCCTGGCCAGTTGAAGCCATCAGGACCACATCAACTGCAAAAAGCAGAGACCTAATCCTGCAACCACCAAACCGGATCCCCTCAACGCCATGACTGCAATTCTGTCCATAAAAGTTAACAACAGAATCGGTGACAAAGGGCAGCCTTGGCGGACCAAGGCTGCCCTACACTGATCATACAGGGAGCGACCCGCCACAATCAGACAGTCCGATACCCCATACTCTTGTCTTTGAGCCGGGGGGACAACAAGATTTGCCACCCCAGCCTCTCATTGCTTGCAACGCCATAGTGGAAGAGAGTCCAGCCCCTCTCGAGAGAACAGGTTCCTGTGCGTCGAAGTGAGTCCAACTATACATAGCCGGAACTTCTCCACCTCGCACATCAGCTCAGGCTCCTTCCCTCCCAGCGAGGTGACATTTAGTGGCCTAGCAACCTACTCAGTGGCCTAGTGGTTAGAGTGTCCGCCCTGAGATCGGTAGGTTGTGAGTTCAAACCCCGGCCGAGTCATACCAAAGACTATAAAAATGGGACCCATTACCTCCCTGCTTGGCACTCAGCATCAAGGGTTGGAATTGGGGGTTAAATCACCAAAAATGATTCCCGGGCGCGGCCACCGCTGCTGCCCACTGCTCCCCTCACCTCCCAGGGGGTGATCAAGGGTGATGGGTCAAATGCAGAGAATAATCTCGCCACACCTAGTGTGTGTGTGTGACAATCATTGGTACTTTAACTTTAACTTTTAATTTCACGTCAGAAGAGCTAGCTTATGTAGCCGATGATCGGACCGCCAAGTGCCCTGCCTTCGGCTGCCGCTCAGCACCCGACCTCTATAACCCAGCCCATGAGTGGTGAGCCCATTGGTGGAGGGAACCACGTTGCTTCATTGAGCTGAGCCAGCCAACAGGCGCTCACCATCGTGCCCCACCTCTGGGCCTGGCTCCACAGGGGAGCCACGGTGACCCGCGCCGGGCGAGGAAAAATGTAGGACCTCGATTTGTACTTTTCATAAAGGTCTTTGAGCTGCTCTTTGTCTGATCCCTCACCTAGGACCTATTTGTCTTGGGAGAGCCTACGAGGGGGCATAGAAGCCCACAGACAGCATAGCTCCTAGGATCAGTGGGCCCCGCAAACTCCTCTACCACGATAAGGTGGCGGCTCAGAAAGGAGGTTATATAAACATAACTCCAAAACCAAACATGCATTATGTCTAAAAATGCCTACAATATTGTATCTGTGTGACTTTTACTAGAATGGGTTGTTTTTGTAAGGTTTGTAAATACAAACATTTGGTTTTACTCACTATGGTAAATGGGCTATACTTGTATAGCGCTTTTCTACCTTCAAGGTACACAAAGCGCTTTGACACTATTTTTACATTCATCCATTCACACACACATTCACACACTCATGGCGGAAGCTGGCATGCAAGGCCCTAACCACAACCCATCAGGAGCAAGGGTAAAGTGTCTCCCTCAAGGACGCAACAGACGTGACGAGGTTGGTAGAAGGTGGGGATCGAACCAAGAACCCTCAGGTTGCTGGAACGGCCACTCTCCCAACTGCGCCACGCCTTCCCCATGTATACTGTCTCTGTCTCTGTATCTGACAGTTATTTAAACATAATTCCGAAACCACACATGCAAAATGGCTAATAAGAGAAATGTATCTTTGTGAGTTTTACTGGAAAAAAATATTTTGTAAGGTTTGCAAAGACACGTCTTTTTTTTTTTTTTTTTTACTTAATATGACAGTATAACTGTCATACTAAATATGAAAAGTTATAAACCTAACTCCAAAACCAAACCTGCATTATGTCTAAAAATGCCTGTAATATTGTATCTTTGTGAATTTTACTAGAATCAGGAGGTTTTCAGGTTTAAAAATACAAAAATTAGGTAACTAACAGCCACACGCAATATGACAGTTATTTAAAAACTCCTAATCCACACAAGCAAAATGGCTATTTATGCCTGAAATAATGCATCCTTAGGAGTTTTCCTCGAAACATATGCTTTTTTAAATCTTGCAAACACGAAAAGTAGTTTTTTACTCAATATGACAGTAATGTTCTTAAAATCCTGAGATAATTACGAAAAAAGCAAAAAAAAAATGTATTCCATTATAATTCCTAAACCAAACATGCAAAATGTGTAAAAATGCCTGTAATATTGAATCAATGTATGTTTTACTAGAATCAGTTGTGTTTGAAAGGTTTGCAATTAGAAAAAGTGGGTTTTTTTCACCATGACAATGTACACTCAATATGACAGTAAATTAAACATAACTCCTAAACTACACATAAAAATGAGCTAATATTGCCTGAAATAATGCATTCTTGTGAGTTTTACTCGAAACATATGCTTTTTTAAGGCTTGCAAACACAAAAACTAGTTTTTTACTCAATATGACAGTAATGTTCTTAAAAATCTGAGATAATGCGAAAAAAAGCAATAAATGTATTCCAACATAATTCCTAAACCAACAATGCAAAATGTCTAAAAATTTCTGTAATATTATATCCATGTGAGTTTTACTAGAATCAGTTGTTTTAGTAAGGTTTGCAAAAACAAAAATTAGGTTTTACTCTTTAGGAAAGTAAACTGTCACACTCAATATGACAGTTTTTTTAATCATAACTCCTAAACTACTCATGCAAAATGGCTAATAATGTTTGAAATAATGGATCCTTGGGAGTTTTCCTCGAAACATATGCTTTCTTAAGACTTGCAAACACAAAAAGTATTTTTTTACTCAATATGACAGTAATGTTCTTCAATTCCTGAGATAATGCGAAAAAAGCAAAAAAAAATTCTTCAATCATAATTTCTAAACCAAACATGCAAAATGTGTAAAAATGCCTGTATTATTGAATCCATGTGAGTTTTACTAGAATCAGTTGATTTAGTAAAGTTTGCAAAAACAAAAATTAGGTTTTACTCTTTATGAAAGTAAACGTCACACTCAATATGACAGTTTTTTAATCATAACTCCTAAACTACTCATGCAAAATGGCTAATAATGTTTGAAATAATGGATCCTTGGGAGTTTTCCTTGAAACATATGCTTTCTTAAGGCTTGCAAACACAAAAAGTATTTTTTTTTACTCAATATGACAGTAATGTTCTTAAAATTCTGAGATAATGCGAAAAAAGCAATAAAAATGTATTCCAACATAATTCCTAAACCAACAATGCAAAATGTCTAAAAATGCCAGTAATATTATATCCTTGTGAGTTTCACTAGAATCAGTTGTTTTAGTAAGGTTTGCAAAAGCAAAAATTTGGTTTTACTCTTTATGAAAGTAAACTGTCACACTCAATATGACAATTTTGAAATAATGGATCCTTGGGAGTTTTCTTCGAAACATATGCTTTCTTAAGGATTGCAAACACAAAAAGTATTTTTTTACTCAAAATGACAGTAAAGTTCTTAAAATCCTGAGATAATGCGAAAAAAAGCAATACAAATGTATTCAATCATAATTTCTAAACTAAACATGCAAAATGTGTAAAAATGCCTGTATTATTGAATCCATGTGAGTTTTACTAGAATCAGTTGTTTTAGTAAAGTTTGCAAAAACAAAAATTAGGTTTTTTTCACCATGACAATGTACACGCAATATGACAGTAAATAAACATAACTCCTAAACTACACATAAACATGAGCTAATATTGCCTGAAATAATGCATTATTATGAGTTTTACTCGAAACATATGCTTTTTTAAGGCTTGCAAACACAAAAAGTAGTTTTTTACTCAATATGACAGTAATGTTCTTAAAATCCTGAGATAATGCGAAAAAAGCAATAAAAATGTATTCCAACATAATTCCTAAACCAACAATGCAAAATGTCTAAAAATGCCTGTAATATTAAATCCATGTGAGTTTTACTAGAATCAGTTGTTTTTATAAGGTTTGCAAATACAAAAATTAAGTTTTACTCACTATGACAGTATACTGTCACACTCAATATGACAGTTATTTAAAAATAACTCCTAACTACACATGCAAAATGGCTAATGATACCTCAAATAATGCATTCTACGGAGTTTTACTCGAAACATATGCTTTTTCAAATCTTGCAAACACAAAAAGTAGTTTTTTACTCAATATGACAGTAATATTCCTAAAATCCTGATATAATGCGAAAAAAGCAATGAAAATATATTCAATCATATTTCCTAAATCAAACATGCAAAATGTGGGAAAATGCCTGTAATATTGAATCCATGTGAGTTTTACTAGAATCGGTTGTGTTTGAAATTTTTGCAAATAGAAAAATTAGGTTTTTTTTCACCATGACAATGTACACTCAATATGACAGTAAATAAACATAACTCCTAAACTACACATAAAAATGAGCTAATATTGCCTGAAATAATGCATTATTGTGAGTTTTACTCGAAACATATACTTTTTTAAGGCTTGCAAACACAAAAAGTAGTTTTTTATTCAATATGACAGTAATATTCCTAAAATCCTGAGATAATGCGACAAAAGCAATACAATGTATTCCATCATAATTTCTAAACCAAACAGGCAAAATGTCTAAAAATAACTGTAATATTGAATGCATGTGAGTTTTACTAGAATCGGTTGTGTTTGAAATTTTTGCAAATAAAAAAAATAGTTTTTTTTCACCATGACAATGTACACTCAATATGACAGTAAATAAACATAACTCCTAAACTACACATAAAAATGAGCTAATATTGCCTGAAATAATGCATTATTGTGAGTTTTACTCGAAACATATGCTTTTTTTAAGGCTTGCAAACACAAAAAGTAGTTTTTTACTCAATATGACAGTAATATTCCTAAAATCCTGAGATAATGCGAAAAAAGCAATACAAATGTATTCCATCATAATTTCTAAACCAAACAGGCAAAATGTCTAAAAATAACTGTAATATTGAATGCATGTGAATTTTACTAGAATCAGTTGTTTTTGTAAGGTTTGCAAATACAAAAATTAGGTTTTACTCTATATGAGAGTATACTGTTACATTTAATATGACAGTTATTTAAACATAACTCCTAAACAACAAATGCAAAATGACTAATAATGCCTGGAGATGTATCTTTGAGTTTTACTAAAATGTTCTTTTGTAAGGTTTGCAAAGACACAAGTTAGTTTTTTTTACTCAATATGATAGTATCACTGTCATACTAAATAAGAAAGTTGTATGAACATAATTTCAAAAATACACATGCAATCCGTCCAAAACTGCCTGTAATATTGAATCTATGTGAGTTTTACCAGAATCAGGTATTTTGGTAAGGTTTACAATTACAAAAATTAGGTTTTACTCATAATGACAGTATAACTGCCACATTCAATATGGCAGTTATTTAAACATAACCCCTAAACCACATGCAAAATGGCTTATAATGCCTGGAGATGTATCTTTGTGAGTTTTACTAGAAAACATATAATTTGTAAGGTTTTTTAAGGACACAAGTTAGTTTTTTTTACTCAATATAATAGTATAACTGTCATACTAAATGTATCCATTTTCTTCCGCTTATCCGAGGTCGGGTTGCGGGGGCAGCAGCCTAAGCAGAGAAGCCCAGACTTCCCTCTCCCCAGCCACTTCGTCCAGCTCTTCTCGGGGGATCCCGAAGCGTTCCCAGGCCAGCCGGCTGACATAGTCTTCCCAATGTGTCCTGGGGCTCCCCCGTGGCCTCCTGCCAGTCGGACTTGCCCTAACAAAAAAAACAATTAAAATGTATTCAAACACAACTCCTAAACCAAACATGTGAAATCTCTAAAATGCCTGCAATATTGAATCTATGTGAGTTTTACTAGAATCAGTTGTTTTTGTAAGGTGTGCAAATACAAAAATTAGGTTTAACACTTAATGACAGTATAACTGCCACACTCAATTTGACAGTTATTAAAACATAACACCTAAACTACACATGAACATTTTCTAATAATGCATGAAGAAATGTATCTTTTGTGAGTTTTACTAGTAACATTTTCTTTTGTAAGCATTGCAAAGACACACGTTAGTTTGTTTTACTCACTATGACTTTACTGTCACACTCAATATGACAGTTATTTAAACATAAATCCTAAACCGCACATGCAAAATGGCTAATAATGCCTGTAGAAATGTATCTTTGAGTTTTACTGGGAAAAATATTTTGTAAGGTTTGTAAAGACACAAGTTAGTTTTTTTTTTTTACTCAATATGACAGTATTACTGTAATACTAAATATGAAAGTTATATAAACACAACTCCAAAACCAAACATGCATTATGTCTAAAAATGCCTGTGATATTGTATCTGTGAGTTTTACTAGAATCAGTTGTTTTTGTAAGGTTTTCAAATACCAAAATTAGGTTTTATTTACTTTGACAGTTATTTAAACATAACTCCTAAACAACAAATGCAAATAGCTAATAATGCTTGGAGAACTGTATCTTTGTTTTAGAGAGCCTGCTGACCAACAGCATCTCTGTCTGGACTGGAGCCTGCAGTGCCTCAGACTGGAAGTCTCTCCAGAGAGTGGTGAGGACGGCGGAAAAGATCATCAGGACTCCTCTTCCTCCTATCCAGGAGATCGCAAAAAGCGCTGCCTGACCAGGGCTCAGAAAATTTGCAAAGACTCCTCCCACCCCCACCAAGGACTGTTTTCACTGCTGGACTCTAGAAAGAGGTTCCGCAGCCTCCGAAGCAGAACCTCCAGCTTCTTCCCTCAGGCCATAAGACTCTTGAACGCATCATAAATAAATTATCTCCTCAACTCCCCTCAAAATGAATTAACTCGCTGGAATGAAATAAAAAATATAACATACACCCATAAACGTGGGCGCATGTGGAAAAAGTGCAATATATTTATCTGCACAGTAATCTATTTATCTATTTTTTATATATTTATGTATATTTATTTATTATATATATATATATATATGTATATATATATATATATATATATAGTATTTATATATTATTTATATATATTTATGTATCGAAATATGCACCTTATTGCTTTTTTATCCTGCACTACGACATTTCGTTCTTATCTGTGCTGTAAAGTTCAAATTTGAATGACAGTAAAAAGAAAGTCTAAGTCTAAGTCTAAGTCTTTACTAGAATAACGGTCTTTTGTAAGGTTTGCAAAGACACAAGTTAGGTTTTTTTTTACTCAATGGTAATATACAGTTTAACTGTCATACTAAATATGAAAGTTGTATAATCAAAACTCCAAAACCAAACATGCAATCCGTCTAAAATGCATGTAATATTGAATCTATGTGAGTTTTACCAGAATCAGGTATTTTGGTAAGGTTTACAATTACAAACATTAGGTTTCACTCATAATGACAGTATAACTGCCACATTCAATTTGACATCTATTTAAACATAACTCCTAAACCACACATGCACAATGGCTATTAATGCCTGGAGAAATGTCTCTTTGTGAGTTTTACTGGGAAAAAAAATATTTCGTAATGTTTGTACCGACACAAGTTAGTTTTTTTTACTCAATATGACAGTGTTACTGTCATACTAAACATGAAAGTTATATAAACCTAACTCCAAAACCAAACATGCATTATCTCTAAAAATGCCTGTAATTTAAAAGTTAAAAAGTTAAAGTACCAATGATTGTCACACACACACTAGGTGTGGCGAAATTATTCTCTGCATTTGACCCATCACCCTTGATCACCCCCTGGAGGTGAGGGGAGCAGTGGGCAGCAGCGGTGGCCGCGCCCAGGAATCATTTTGGTGATTTAACCCCCAATTCCAACCCTTGATGCTGAGTGCCAAGCAGGGAGGTAATGGGTCCCATTTTTTTAGTCTTTGGTATGACTCGGCCGGGGTTTGAACTCCCAACCTACCGATCCCAGGACGGACACTCTAACCACTATAGTGGCCACTGAGTAGGTGGCCTAGTGTAATTTTGTATCCATGTGAGTTTTACTAGAATCAGTTGTTTTTGTAAGGTTTGCAAATACAAAATATGGGTTTTACTCACAGTATAATGTCACACTCAATCTGACAGTTATTTAAACATAACTCCTAAACCACACATGCCAAATGGCTAATAATGCCTGGAGAAATGTCTCTTTGTGAGTTTTTTAGGAAAAAAAACATTTTGTAAGGTTTGTAAAGACACAAGTTAGTTTTTATTACTCAATATGACAGTATTACTGTAATACTAAATATGAAAGTTATATAAACACAACTCCAAAATCAAACATGCATCATGTCTAAAAATGCCTGCAATATTGCATCCATGTGAGTTTTACTAAAATCAGTTGTTTTTGTAAGGTTTTTGCAAATACAAAAATTAGGTTTTACTCACTATGACAGTTATTTAAACATAACTCCTAAACAACAAATGCAAAATGACTAATAATGCTTGGAGAAATGTATCTTTGTTAGATTTACTAGAAAAAATATATTTTGTAAGTTAGTTTTTTTTACTTAATATGACAGTATAACTGTCATACTAAATCCATCCATTTTCTTCCGCTTATCCGAGGTCCGGTTGCAGGGGCAGCAGCCTAAGCAGAGAAGCCCAGACTTCCCTATCCCCAACCACTTCGTCCAGCTCTTCTCGGGGGATCCCGAGGCGTTCGACAGCCCAGCCGGGAGACATAGTCTTCCCAATGTGTCCTGGGTCTTCCCCGCGGCCTCCTGCCCGTCGGACTTGCCCTAATGAAAAAAGCAATACAAATGTATTCAAACACAACTCTAAACCAAACATGTAAAATGTCTAAAAATGCCTGTAAAATTGAATCTATGTTTTACTAGAATCAGTTGTTTTTATAAGGTTTGCAAATACAAAATGAGGTTTTACACATAATGACAGTATAACTGCCACACTCAATATGACAGTTATTTAAACATAACTCCTAAACCACACATGAAAAATGTCTGATAATGCGTGAAGAAATGTATCTTTGTGATTTTTATTAGAAACGTTTTCTTTTGTGAGGTTTGCAAAGACACAAGTTAGTTTTTTTTACTCAATATGACAATATGACACTCACTATGACAGTTATTTAAACATAACTCCTAAACTCATACTTGCCAACATTGAGACCTCCGATTTCAGGAGGTGGGGGTGGGGAAGGCATGGTCGGGGGTGGGGTGGGGGCGTGGTTGGGGGTGTGGTTAAGAGGGGAGGAGTATATTTAGAGCTAGAATTCACCAAGTCAAGTATTTCATATATATATATATATATATATATATATATATATATATATATATATATATATATATATATATATATATATATATATATATATATTATATATATATATATATATATATATATATATATATATATATATATATATATATATATATATATATATATATACACATATATAAAAAAACTTGACTTTCAGTGAATTCTAGCTATATATATATATATATATATATATATATATATATATATATATATATATATATATATATTATATATATATATATATATATATATATATATATATATATATATATATATATATGTATGTTTGGGGAAAAAAATCACAAGACTACTTCATCTCTACAGGCCTGTTTCATGAGGGGTTCCCTCAATCATCAGGAGATATAAGACATATATCAATCAATCAATCAATCAATGTTTATTTATATAGCCCTAAATCACAAGTGTCTCAAAGGGCTGCACAAGCCACAACGACATCCTCGGTATAGCCCACATAAGGGCAAGGAAAAACTCACCCCAGTGGGACGTCGATGTGAATGACTATGAGAAACCTTGGAGAGGACCGCATATGTGGGTAACCCCCCCCCCTCTAGGGAGACCGAATGCAATGGATGTCGAGTGGGTCTAACATAATATTGTGAGAGTCCAGTCCATAGTGGATCCAGCATAACAGTAAGAGTACAGTCCACAGTGGGGTCAGCAGGAAACCATCCCGAGCGGAGACGGGTCAGCAGCGCAGAGATGTTCCCAACCGATATACAGGCGAGCGGTCCACCCCGGGTCCCGACCCCGGACAGCCAGCACCCCATCCATGGCCACCGGATCTGTGTGTCTCCCCTTCCACAAGGGATAGGGGGGAGCAGAGGAGAAAAGAAAAGAAACGGCAGATCAACTGGTCTAAAAAAGGGGGGCTATTCAAAGGTTAGAGTATACAAATGAGTTTTGAGATGGGACTTAAATGTTTCTACTGAGGTAGCATCTCTAACTGTTACCGGGAGGGCATTCCATAGTGCTGGAGCCCGAATAGAAAACGCTCTACAGCCCGCAGACTTTTTTTTGGCTCTGGGAATCACTAATAAGCCGGAGTTCTTTGAACGCAGATTTCTTGCCGGGACATATGGTACAATACAATCGGCAAGATAGGCTGGAGCTAGACCGTGTAGTATTTTATACGTAAGTAGTAAAACCTTAAAGTCGCATCTTAAGTGCACAGGAAGCCAGTGCAGGTGAGCCAGTATAGGCGTAATATGATCAAACTTTCTTGTTCTTGTCAAAAGTCTAGCAGCCGCATTTTGTACCAACTGTAATCTTTTAATGCTAGACATAGGGAGACCCGAAAATAATACGTTACAGTAATCGAGACGAGACGTAACGAACGCATGAATAATGATCTCAGCGTCGCTAGTGGACAAAATGGAACGAATTTTAGCGATATTACGGAGATGAAAGAAGGCCGTTTTAGTAACACTCTTTATGTGTGACTCAAAGGAGAGAGTTGGGTCGAAGATAATACCCAGATTCTTTACTGAGTCGCTTTGTGTAATTGTTTGGTTGTCAAATGTTAAGGTGGTATTATCAAATAAATGTCGGTGTTTAGCAGGACCGATAATCAGCATTTCCGTTTTCTTAGTGTTGAGTTGCAAGAAGTTAGCGGACATCCATTGTTTAATTTCATTAAGACACGCCTCCAGCTGACTACAATCCGGCGTGTTGGTCAGCTTTAGGGGCATGTAGAGTTGGGTGTCATCAGCATAGCAATGAAAGCTAACACCGTATTTGCGTATGATGTCGCCTAGCGGCAGCATGTAATTACTAAAGAGTGCAGGGCCAAGAACCGAACCTTGGGGGACTCCGCACGTTACCTTAACATAGTCCGAGGTCACATTGTTATGGGAGACGCACTGCATCCTGTCAGTAAGATAAGAGTTAAACCACGACAAGGCTAAGTCTGACATACCAATACGTGTTTTGATACGCTCTAATAAAATATTATGATCGACGGTATCGAAAGCAGCGCTAAGATCAAGAAGCAGCAACATAGATGACGCATCAGAATCCATCGTTAGCAGTAGATCATTAGTCATTTTTGCGAGGGCTGTCTCCGTAGAGTGATTTGCCCTGAAACCGGATTGAAAAGGTTCACAGAGATTGTTAGACATTAAGTGTTCATTTAGCTGCTGTGCGACAATTTTTTCGAGGATTTTCGAGATAAACGGAAGGTGGGACACCGGCCGGTAGTTTACCATGAGGTCAGGATCGAGGTTAGGTCTTTTGAGCAAAGGATGAATAACCGCTTTTTTGAATGCTAGTGGAACAGTGCCAGAGGAAAGTGATAAGTTTATAATATTTAGCACTGATGGACCTAATAATACAAAAAGCTCCTTAATAAGTTTCCCAGGAAATGGGTCAAGTAAACATGTTGTTTGTTTTGTCCCCTTAACACATCTTAACAATTCCTCTAATGTTATTTCATCAAAGAGAGAGAAACTATTTTGGAGGGCGGTATCCTTCGTAGATACAGTCGTATCTGTGTTAATAGAACCCAGTTGTAGCTGCGACGCATTGTCTTTAATCTCCTTTCTAATGAGTTCAATTTTCTTATTAAAGAAATTCATAAAATCATCTGCTGAGTGGGTGGAGCTACTGGGAGGAGTCCCTTGTTGGGTTAGCGATGCTACTGTACTAAACAAAAATTGCGGATCATTTTTGTTGAGGTGGATGAGATTTGAGTAATATTTAGCTTTAGCTAGGGTAAGCATGTGTTTATAAGTTATTAAACTATCACTCCATGCTTGATGGAAAACCTCAAGTTTAGTAGCGCGCCATTTGCGTTCCAGCTTTCTACATGATAATTTATGGGCTCTAGTTTCTTCTGTAAACCATGGGGTGCGCCTTTTAGGGGCTCCTTTAAGCTTTAGCGGTGCTATACTATCAATGGTGTCCCGCAGGGCGTCGTTAAAGTTGTTAGTGAGGTTATCAATAGAGCCGACATAATTTGGGAATGGTGCCATTACCGAAGGCAGTAGGCCAGCAAGAGTCATCGTTGTGGCAGCATTAATGTTGCGGCTGCTATAGTAGTTATTATTATTAGTTTGTTGACAATGAGTCAGAACTTCGAATTTTATAAGGTAATGATCGGACATTACTTTAGTATACGGGAGTATCGTAACTTTGGAGGTGGTGACACCCCTGACCAGCACTAGATCTATCGTATTTCCGTTGCGATGCGTAGGTTCATTTATTATTTGTGTAAGACCACAGCTATCAATTATAGTCTGGAGCGCCATGCACTGAGGGTCCGATGGGGTATTCATATGGATATTAAAGTCCCCCATTATGATTATATTGTCGGCGTGCGTCACTAAATCAGCAACGAACTCTGAAAATTCACTGATGAAGTCCGAATTGGGTCCTGGGGGGCGGTAGATAACAGCCAGGTGGAGAGGCAGCGGTGTGACAAACCTCATAGTAAGCATCTCAAACGGGTTATATTTATTATTTAGGTTCGGGGTAAGATTAAAGCTTTTATTGTGGATGAGTGCAACTCCCCCACCCCTTTTAATGGGACGGGCAATATGCGCTCCCGCATAGCCAGGAGGAGACGCCTCACCCAGCGCAAAGAAATCATCTGGTTTGAGCCAGGTCTCGGCGAGACCAATAACGTCAAGATTATTGTCTCTAATGACCTCATTCACTAATAACGTTTTGGAAGATAATGATCTTATGTTTAAGAAGCCCATATTATAGGTAGTGGGCTGTTTTGAGGAGTTTTTGTTGAAATTATCCGTAGTAGCAATATTAATAATGTTGTGTTTATTATGTGTAGTGCAATTTAAATAATTTCGACCATATCTAGGAATTGATATGACGGGAATTTTCCGATTGTTTGCTTGATGTTGTGATAAACCGAACGCATCATAACTTGCCACCTCAGTAGAGTGCATGTCTACTTTTGACACAGAAAAAACATTTTTGAGTTGTGTATTGTTCTAAAATAGTTGCTATGTGTGCAGGTATTATCCAGCCTGGCGCTGGCTAGTTCTATTTTAACAAACTTCTCACCCGGACTAGCGCTTCTTTGAGGATTAGCCTTTCGCTTTGTTGTTAGCCCCGCTCGGCATCCCCGCTTCTGCTTCCGCTCACACCGCTTACGTGTCTTCCGTTGACGGTCCTCGCTGGCACTTAACTCCGCTGCTTTCGAGGCCGCTGGATGTAGCCGGCGAAGAATCCCCATGCTAGCGAGGAGGTCGAAAGTACCCGCATCTTTCAGCCTATAACGGCCCGATCTATCCACATCCAGAATCGTCTGTCGGTCGTATCTGATCACGAAGTGTCCACGCTATGACACAATAGACAGAATTGACGGGTATTTTTGCCAAATCGCTCTACACTTCCAAGAGCGTCTGCAAGCCGCTGCCATCAGGGCGCCGCCATCTTGGCTGAATATATATATATACAGGTAAAAGCCAGTAAATTAGAATATTTTGAAAAACTTGATTTATTTCAGTAATTGCATTCAAAAGGTGTAACTTGTACATTATATTTATTCATTGCACACAGACTGATGCATTCAAATGTTTATTTCATTTAATTTTGATGATTTGAAGTGGCAACAAATGAAAATCCAAAATTCCGTGTGTCACAAAATTAGAATATTACTTAAGGCTAATACAAAAAAGGGATTTTTAGAAATGTTGGCCAATTGAAAAGTATGAAAATGAAAAATATGAGCATGTACAATACTCAATACTAGGGTTGGAGCTCCTTTTGCCTCAATTACTGCGTTAATGCGGCGTGGCATGGAGTCGATGAGTTTCTGGCACTGCTCAGGTGTTATGAGAGCCCAGGTTGCTCTGACAGTGGCCTTCAACTCTTCTGCGTTTTTGGGTCTGGCATTCTGCATCTTCCTTTTCACAATACCCCACAGATTTTCTATGGGGCTAAGGTCAGGGGAGTTGGCGGGCCAATTTAGAACAGAAATACCATGGTCCGTAAACCAGGCACGGGTAGATTTTGCGCTGTGTGCAGGCGCCAAGTCCTGTTGGAACTTGAAATCTCCATCTCCATAGAGCAGGTCAGCAGCAGGAAGCATGAAGTGCTCTAAAACTTGCTGGTAGACGGCTGCGTTGACCCTGGATCTCAGGAAACAGAGTGGACCGACACTAGCAGATGACATGGCACCCCAAACCAGCCTAGAAATTCTGTCCATAAAGGTTATGAACAGAATCGGTGACAAAGGGCAGCCTTGGCGGAGTCCAACCCTCACTGGAAACGGGTCCGACTTACTGCCGGCAATGCGGACCAAGCTCTGACTCTTGCAAAGGGAGCGAACCGCCACAATAAGACAGTCCGTTACCCCATACTCTCTAAGCACTCTCCACAGGACTTCCAGGGGTAAATGGTCGAATGCCTTCTCCAAGTCCATAAAGCACATGTAGACTGGTTGGGCAAACTCACATGCACCCTCAAGGACCCTGCCGAGAGTATAAAGCTGGTCCGCAGTTCCACGACCAGGACGTAAACCACACTGTTCCTCCTGAATCCGAGGTTTGACTATCCGGCGTAGCCTCTTCTCCAGTACACATGAATAGACCTTACCGGGAAGACTGAGGAGTGTGATCTCACGATAGTTGAAACACACCCTCTGGTTCCCCTTCTTAAAGAGAGGAACCACCACCCCGGTCTCCCAATCCAGAAGTACCGCACCCGATGTCCACGCGATGTTGCAGAGTCTTGTCAACCAAGACAGCCCCACAGCATCCAGAGCCTTAAGGAACTCCGGACAGATCTCATCCACCCCCAGGGCGTTGCCATTGAGGAGCTTTTTAACTACCTTGGCATCCTCAGCCCCAGAAATAGGAGAGCCCACTACAGATTCCCCAGGCACTGCTTCCTCATAGGAAGACATGTTGGTGGGATTAAGGAGGTCTTCGAAGTATTCCCTCCACCGATCAATAACAGCTGCAGTAGAGGTCAGCAGCGCACCATCCTCACCATACACGGTGTTACAGTGCACTGCTGCCCCCCCTTGAGCCGGCGGATGGTGGTCCAGAATCGCTTCGAAGCCGTCTGGAAGTCGTTTTCCATGGCTTCTCCAAACTCCTCCCATGTCCGAGTTTTTGCCTCTGCGACCGCTGAAGCCGCACTTCGCTTGGCCTGTCGGCTGCCTCTGGAGTCCCATGAGCCTAAAGGACCCGATAGGCTCTTTCTTCAGCTTGACGGCATCCCTCACTGCTGGTGTCCACCAGCGGGTTCTAGGATTACCGCCACGACAGGCACCAAACTCCTTGCGGCAACAACTCCAATCAGCCGGCTCGACAAGAGAGGCACGTAACAAGGTCCACTCAGACTCAATGTCCAGCGCCTCGCTCGTGACATGTTCAAAGTTCTTCCGGAGGCGTTCCCAGCAAACCCTCACAATGCGTTTGGGCCTGCCGGTCTGTCAGGCATCCTCCCCCAAAATTATTTTTGTGAGTTTTACTGGAAAAACATAGTTTGTAATGTTTGTAAAGACACAAGTTAGTTTTACTCAAGATGACAGTATAACTGTCATAATACATATGAAAGTTATATAAACATAATTCCAAAACCAAACATGCATTATGTCTAAAAATACCTGTAAAATTGTATCCATGTGAGTTTTACTATAATCATTTTTTGCGATGAGATGGCGATGGTGTACCCCACCTTCCGCCCGATTGTAGCTGAGATAGGCTCCAGCGCCTCCTGCCACCCCAAAAGGGAATAAGCGGTAGAAAATGGATAGATGGGCATTTTTTGTTGTCGTTACTAAATCCATCCATTTTCTTCCGCTTAACCGAGGTCGGGTTGCAGGGGCAGCAGCCTAAACAGAGAAGCCCAGACTTCCCTCTCCCCAGCCACTTCTTCCAGCTCTTCTCGGGGGATCCTGAGGCGTTCCCAGGCCAGCCGGGAGACATAATCTTCCCAATGTGTCCTGGGTCTTCCCCGTGGCCTCCTGCCGGTCGGACTTGCCCTAAACACCTCCCTCGGGAGGCGTTCGGGTGGCATCCTGAGCAGATGCCCGAACCACCTCATCTGGCTCCTCTCAATGTGGAGGAGCAGCGCTTTACTCTGAGTTCCTCCAGGATGACAGAGCTTCTTATCCTATCTCTAAGGGAGAGACCCGCCACCCGAAGGAGGAAACTCTTGTCTTTGATCTTGTCTTTTCGGTCATAACCATGACCATGGGTGCAGGATGGGACTGTAGATCGACCGGTAAATTTAGAGCTTTTAATTCTGGCTCAGCTCCTTCTTCACCACAATGGATCGATATAGCGTCCTCATTACTGAAGACGCTGCACCGATCCGCCTGTGGATCTCATGATCCACTCTTCCCTCACTCGTGAACAAGACTCCTAGGTACTTGAACTCCTCCACTTGGGGCCATCTAGTATGTGCCATCGCCTCCTCAACCTGGAAATGGCACCCCACCCTTTACCGGGCGAGAACCATGGACTCGGACTTGGAGGTGCTGACTCTCATCCCAGTCGCTTCATACTCGGCCATCCAATGAGAGCTGGAGATCCTGGCCAGTTGAAGCCATCAGGACCACATCAACTGCAAAAAGCAGAGACCTAATCCTGCAACCACCAAACCGGATCCCCTCAACGCCATGACTGCAATTCTGTCCATAAAAGTTAACAACAGAATCGGTGACAAAGGGCAGCCTTGGCGGGCCAAGGCTGCCCTGATCATACAGGGAGCGACCCGCCACAATCAGACAGTCCGATACCCCATACTCTTGTCTTTGAGCCGGGGGGACAACAAGAAATGCCACCCCAGCCTCTCATTGCTTGCAACGCCATAGTGGAAGAGAGTCCAGCCCCTCTCGAGAGAACAGGTTCCTGTGCGTCGAAGTGAGTCCAACTATATCTAGCCGGAACTTCTCCACCTCGCACACCAGCTCAGGCTCCTTCCCTCCCAGCGAGGTGACATTTCACATCTGAAGAGCTAGCTTATGTAGCCGATGATCGGACCGCCAAGTGCCCTGCCTTCGGCTGCCGCTCAGCTCACACTCTATAACCCAGCCCATGAGTGGTGAGCCCATTGGAGGAGGGAACCACGTTGCTTCATTGAGCTGAGCCAGCCAACAGGCGCTCGCCATCGTGCCCCACCTCTGGGCCTGGCTCCACAGGGGAGCCACGGTAACCCGCGTCCGGGCGAGGAAAAATCTAGGACCTCGATTTGTACTTTTCATAAAGGTCTTTGAGCTGCTCTTTGTCTGATCCCTCACCTAGGACCTATTTGTCTTGGGAGAGCCTACGAGGGGGCATAGAAGCCCACAGACAGCATAGCTCCTAGGATCAGTGGGCTCCGCAAACTCCTCTACCACGAAAGGTGGCGGCTCAGAAAGGAGGTTTTATAAACATAACTCAAAAACCAAGATTAGGTTGTTTTTTTTCACCATGACAATGTACCCTCATCCATCCATCCATTTTTCTACCGCTTATTCCCTTTGGGGTCGCGGGGGGGCGCTGGAGCCTATCTCAGCTACAATCAGGCGGAAGGCGGTGTACACCCTGGACAAGTCGCCATCTCATCGCAGGGCCAACACAGATAGACAGACAACATTCACACTCACATTCACACACTAGGGCCAATTTGGTGTTGCCAATCAACCTATCCCCAGGTGCATGTCTTTGGAGGTGGGAGGAAGCCGGAGTACCCGGAGGGAACCCACGCAGTCACGGGGAGAACATGCAAACTCCACACAGAAAGATCCCGAGCCTGGGATTGAACCAAGGACTACTCAGGTCCTTCGTATTGTGAGGCAGACGCACTAACCCCTCTTCCACCGTGCTGCCCAATGTACACTCAATATGACAGTAAATTAAACATAACTCCTAAACTACACTTAAAAATGAGCTAATATTGCCTGAAATAATGCATTCTTGTGAGTTTTACTCGAAACATATGCTTTTTTAAGGCTTGCAAACACAAAAAGTAGTTTTTACTCAATATGACAGTAATGTTCTTAAAATTCTGAGATAATGCGAAAAAAGCAAAAAAAAGTATTCCAACATAATTCCTAAACCAACATTGCGAAATGTCTAAAAATGCCTGTAATATTAAATCCATGTGAGTTTTACTAGAATCAGTTGTTTTAGTAAAGTTTGCAAAAACAAAAATTAGGTTTTACTCTTTATGAAAGTAAACGTCACACTCAATATGACAGTTTTTTAATCATAACTCCTAAACTACTCATGCAAAATTGCTAATAATGTTTGAAATAATGGATTCTTGGGAGTTTTCCTTGAAACATATGCTTTCTTAAGCTTGCAAACACAAAAAGTATTTTTTTTTACTCAATATGACAGTAATGTTCTTAAAATTCTGAGATAATGCGAAAAAAGCAATACAAATGTATTCCAACATAATTCCTAAACCAACAATGCAAAATGTCTAAAAATGCCAGTAAGATTATATCCTTGTGAGTTTCACTAGAATCAGTGTTTTAGTAAGATTTGCAAAAGCAAAAATTAGGTTTTACTCTTTATGAAAGTAAACTGTCACACTCAATATGACAATTTTTTAATCATAACTCCTAAACCACTCATGCAAAATGGCTAATGATGTTTGAAATAATGGACCCTTGGGAGTTTTTCTCGAAACATATGCTTTCTTAAGGCTTGCAAACACAAAAAGTATTTTTTTACTCAATATGACAGTAATGTTCTTAAAATCCTGAGATATTGCGAAAAAAGCAATAAAAATGTATTCCAACATAATTCCTAAACCAACAATGCAAAATGTCTAAAAATGCCAGTAATATTAAATCCATGTGAGTTTCACTAGAATCAGTTGTTTTAGTGAAGTTTGCAAAAACAAAAATTAGGTTTTTACTCTTTATGAAAGTAAACTGTCCCACTCAATATGACAGTTTTTTAATCATAACTCCTAAACTACTCATGCAAAATGGCTAATAATGTTTGAAATAATGGATTATTGGGAGTTTTCCTCGAAACATTTGCTTTCTTAAGGCTTGCAAACACAAAAAGTTTTTTTTTTACTCAATATGACAGTAATGTTCTTATAATTCTGAGATATTGCGAAAAAAGCAATAAAAATGTATCCAATCATAATTTCTAAACTAAACATGCAAAATGTGTAAAAATGCCTGTAATATTGAGTCTATGTGAGTTTTACTAGAATCAGTTGATTTAGTAAAGTTTGCAAAAACAAAAATTAGGTTTTACTCTTTATGAAAGTAAACTGTCACACTCAATATGACAGTTTTTTAATCATAACTCCTAAACTACTCATGCAAAATGGTTAATAATGTTTGAAATAATGGATCCTTGGGATTTGTCCTCGAAACATATGCTTTCTTAAGGCTTGCAAACACAAAAAGTATTTTTTTACTCAATATGACAGTAATGTTCTCAATATCCTGAGATAATGCGAAAAAAGCAATAAAAATGTATTCAATCATAATTCCTAAACTAAACATGCAAAATGTGTAAAAATGCCTGTATTATTGAATCCATGTGAGTTTTACTAGAATCAGTTGTTTTAGTGAAGTTTGCAAAAACAAAAATTAGGTTTTACTCTTTATGAAAGTAAACTGTCCCAATCAATATGACAGTTTTTTAATCATAACTCCTAAACTACTCATGCAAAATGGCTAATAATGTTTGAAATAATGGATTATTGGGAGTTTTCCTCGAAACATTTGCTTTCTTAAGGCTTGCAAACACAAAAAGTATTTTTTTTTACCAATATGACAGTAATGTTCTTAAAATTCTGAGATAATGCGAAAAAAGCAATACAAATGTATTCCAACATAATTCCTAAATCAACAATGCAAAATGTCTAAAAATGCCAGTAATATTAAATCCATGTGCGTTTCACTAGAATCAGTTGTTTTAGTGAAGTTTGCAAAAACAAAAATTAGGTTTTACTCTTTATGAAAGTAAACTGTCACACTCAATATGACAATTTTTGAATCATAACTCCTAAACCACTCATGCAAAATGGCTAATAATGTTTGAAGTAATGGATCCTTGGGAGTTTTCCTTGAAACATATGCTTTCTTAAGGCTTGCAAACACAAAAAGTATTGTTTTACTCAAAATGACAGTAATGTTCTTAAAATTCTGAGGTAATGCGAAAAAAGCAATAAAAAAGTATTCCAACATAATTCCTAAACCAACAATGCAAAATGTCTAAAAATGCCAGTAATATTAAATCCATGTGAGTTTCACTAGAATCAGTTGTTTTAGTAAAGTTTGCAAAAACAAAAATTAGGTTTTACTCTTTATGAAAGTAAACTGTCACACTCAATATGACAATTTTTGAATCATAACTCCTAAACCACTCATGCAAAATGGCTAATAATGTTTGAAATAATGGATTATTGGGAGTTTTCATTGAAACATATGCTTTCTTAAGGCTTGCAAACACAAAAAGTATTTTTTTACTCAATATGACAGTAATGTTCTTAAAATCCTGAGATAATGCGAAAAAAGCAAAAAAAAATGTATTCAATCATAATTTCTAAACTAAACATGCAAAATGTGTAAAAATGCCTGTATTATTGAATCCATGTGAGTTTTACTAGAATCAGTTGTTTTAGTGAAGTTTGCAAAAACAAAAATTAGGTTTTACTCTTTATGAAAGTAAACTGTCCCACTCAATATGACAGTTTTTTAATCATAACTCCTAAACTACTCATGCAAAATGGCTAATAATGTTTGAAATAATGGATTATTGGGAGTTTTCCTCGAAACATTTGCTTTCTTAAGGCTTGCAAACACAAAAAGTATTTTTTTTTTACCAATATGACAGTAATGTTCTTAAAATTCTGAGATAATGCGAAAAAAGAAATAAAAATGTATTCCAACATAATTCCTAAATCAACAATGCAAAATGTCTAAAAATGCCAGTAATATTAAATCCATGTGCGTTTCACTAGAATCAGTTGTTTTAGTGAAGTTTGCAAAAACAAAAATTAGGTTTTACTCTTTATGAAAGTAAACTGTCACACTCAATATGACAATTTTTGAATCATAACTCCTAAACCACTCATACAAAATGGCTAATAATGTTTGAAATAATGGATCCTTGGGAGTTTTCCTTGAAACATATGCTTTCTTAAGGCTTGCAAACACAAAAAGTATTTTTTTACTCAATATGACAGTAATGTTCTTAAAATCCTGAGATAATGCGAAAAAAGCAATAAAAATGTATTCAATCATAATTTCTAAACTAAACATGCAAAATGTGTAAAAATGCCTGTATTATTGAATCCATGTGAGTTTTACTAGAATCAGTTGTTTTAGTGAAGTTTGCAAAAACAAAAATTAGGTTTTACTCTTTATGAAAGTAAACTGTCCCACTCAATATGACAGTTTTTTAATCACAACTCCTAAACTACTCATGCAAAATGGCTAATAATGTTTGAAATAATGGATTATTGGGAGTTTTTCTCGAAACATTTGCTTTCTTAAGGCTTGCAAACACAAAAAGTATTTTTTTTTACCAATATGACAGTAATGTTCTTAAAATTCTGAGATAATGCGGAAAAAAGCAATAAAAATGTATTCCAACATAATTCCTAAATCAACAATGCAAAATGTCTAAAAATGCCAGTAATATTAAATCCATGTGCGTTTCACTAGAATCAGTTGTTTTAGTGAAGTTTGCAAAAACAAAAATTAGGTTTTACTCTTTATGAAAGTAAACTGTCACACTCAATATGACAATTTTTGAATCATAACTCCTAAACCACTCATGCAAAATGGCTAATAATGTTTGAAATAATGGATCCTTGGGAGTTTTCCTTGAAACATATGCTTTCTTAAGGCTTGCAAACACAAAAAGTATTTTTTTACTCAATATGACAGTAATGTTCTTAAAATCCTGAGATAATGCGAAAAAAGCAATAAAAATGTATTCAATCATAATTTCTAAACTAAATATGCAAAATGTGCAAAAATGCCTGTATTATTGAATCCATGTGAGTTTTACTAGAATCAGTTGTTTTAGTAAAGTTTGCAAAAACAAAAATTAGGTTTTACTCTTTATGAAAGTAAACTGTCACACTCAATATGACAATTTTTGAATCATAACTCCTAAACCACTTATGCAAAATGGCTAATAATGTTTGAAATAATGGATCCTTGGGAGTTTTCATTGAAACATATGCTTTCTTAAGGCTTGCAAACACAAAAAGTATTTTTTTACTCAATATGACAGTAATGTTCTTAAAATCCTGAGATAATGCGAAAAAAGCAATAAAAATGTATTCAATCATAATTTCTAAACTAAACATGCAAAATGTGTAAAAATGTCTGTATTATTGAATCCATGTGAGTTTTACTAGAATCAGTTGTTTTAGTGAAGTTTGCAAAAACAAAAATTAGGTTTTACTCTTTATGAAAGTAAACTGTCCCACTCAATATGACAGTTTTTTAATCATAACTCCTAAACTACTCATGCAAAATGGCTAATAATGTTTGAAATAATGGATTATTGGGAGTTTTCCTCGAAACATTTGCTTTCTTAAGGCTTGCAAACACAAAAAGTATTTTTTTTTTACCAATATGACAGTAATGTTCTTAAAATTCTGAGATAATGCGAAAAAAGCAATAAAAATGTATTCCAACATAATTCCTAAATCAACAATGCAAAATGTCTAAAAATGCCAGTAATATTAAATCCATGTGCGTTTCACTAGAATCAGTTGTTTTAGTGAAGTTTGCAAAAACAAAAATTAGGTTTTACTCTTTATGAAAGTAAACTGTCACACTCAATATGACAATTTTTGAATCATAACTCCTAAACCACTCATGCAAAATGGCTAATAATGTTTGAAATAATGGATCCTTGGGAGTTTTCCTTGAAACATATGCTTTCTTAAGGCTTGCAAACACAAAAAGTATTGTTTTACTCAAAATGACAGTAATGTTCTTAAAATTCTGAGATAATGCGAAAAAAGCAATAAAAATGTATTCCAACATAATTCCTAAACCAACAATGCAAAATGTCTAAAAATGCCAGTAATATTAAATCCATGTGAGTTTCACTAGAATCAGTTGTTTTAGTAAAGTTTGCAAAAACAAAAATTAGGTTTTACTCTTTATGAAAGTAAACTGTCACACTCAATATGACAATTTTTGAATCATAACTCCTAAACCACTCATGCAAAATGGCTAATAATGTTTGAAATAATGGATTATTGGGAGTTTTCATTGAAACATATGCTTTCTTAAGGCTTGCAAACACAAAAAGTATTTTTTTACTCAATATGACAGTAATGTTCTTAAAATCCTGAGATAATGCGAAAAAAGCAAAAAAAAATGTATTCAATCATAATTTCTAAACTAAACATGCAAAATGTGTAAAAATGCCTGTATTATTGAATCCATGTGAGTTTTACTAGAATCAGTTGTTTTAGTGAAGTTTGCAAAAACAAAAATTAGGTTTTACTCTTTATGAAAGTAAACTGTCCCACTCAATATGACAGTTTTTTAATCATAACTCCTAAACTACTCATGCAAAATGGCTAATAATGTTTGAAATAATGGATTATTGGGAGTTTTCCTCGAAACATTTGCTTTCTTAAGGCTTGCAAACACAAAAAGTATTTTTTTTTTACCAATATGACAGTAATGTTCTTAAAATTCTGAGATAATGCGAAAAAAGAAATAAAAATGTATTCCAACATAATTCCTAAATCAACAATGCAAAATGTCTAAAAATGCCAGTAATATTAAATCCATGTGCGTTTCACTAGAATCAGTTGTTTTAGTGAAGTTTGCAAAAACAAAAATTAGGTTTTACTCTTTATGAAAGTAAACTGTCACACTCAATATGACAATTTTTGAATCATAACTCCTAAACCACTCATACAAAATGGCTAATAATGTTTGAAATAATGGATCCTTGGGAGTTTTCCTTGAAACATATGCTTTCTTAAGGCTTGCAAACACAAAAAGTATTTTTTTACTCAATATGACAGTAATGTTCTTAAAATCCTGAGATAATGCGAAAAAAGCAATAAAAATGTATTCAATCATAATTTCTAAACTAAACATGCAAAATGTGTAAAAATGCCTGTATTATTGAATCCATGTGAGTTTTACTAGAATCAGTTGTTTTAGTGAAGTTTGCAAAAACAAAAATTAGGTTTTACTCTTTATGAAAGTAAACTGTCCCACTCAATATGACAGTTTTTTAATCATAACTCCTAAACTACTCATGCAAAATGGCTAATAATGTTTGAAATAATGGATTATTGGGAGTTTTTCTCGAAACATTTGCTTTCTTAAGGCTTGCAAACACAAAAAGTATTTTTTTTTACCAATATGACAGTAATATTCTTAAAATTCTGAGATAATGCGAAAAAAGCAATAAAAATGTATTCCAACATAATTCCTAAATCAACAATGCAAAATGTCTAAAAATGCCAGTAATATTAAATCCATGTGCGTTTCACTAGAATCAGTTGTTTTAGTGAAGTTTGCAAAAACAAAAATTAGGTTTTACTCTTTATGAAAGTAAACTGTCACACTCAATATGACAATTTTTGAATCATAACTCCTAAACCACTCATGCAAAATGGCTAATAATGTTTGAAATAATGGATCCTTGGGAGTTTTCCTTGAAACATATGCTTTCTTAAGGCTTGCAAACACAAAAAGTATTTTTTTACTCAATATGACAGTAATGTTCTTAAAATCCTGAGATAATGCGAAAAAAGCAATAAAAATGTATTCAATCATAATTTCTAAACTAAATATGCAAAATGTGCAAAAATGCCTGTATTATTGAATCCATGTGAGTTTTACTAGAATCAGTTGTTTTAGTAAAGTTTGCAAAAACAAAAATTAGGTTTTACTCTTTATGAAAGTAAACTGTCACACTCAATATGACAATTTTTGAATCATAACTCCTAAACCACTTATGCAAAATGGCTAATAATGTTTGAAAGAATGGATCCTTGGGAGTTTTCATTGAAACATATGCTTTCTTAAGGCTTGCAAACACAAAAAGTATTTTTTTACTCAATATGACAGTAATGTTCTTAAAATCCTGAGATAATGCGAAAAAAGCAATAAAAATGTATTCAATCATAATTTCTAAACTAAACATGCAAAATGTGTAAAAATGTCTGTATTATTGAATCCATGTGAGTTTTACTAGAATCAGTTGTTTTAGTGAAGTTTGCAAAAACAAAAATTAGGTTTTACTCTTTATGAAAGTAAACTGTCCCACTCAATATGACAGTTTTTTAATCATAACTCCTAAACTACTCATGCAAAATGGCTAATAATGTTTGAAATAATGGATTATTGGGAGTTTTCCTCGAAACATTTGCTTTCTTAAGGCTTGCAAACACAAAAAGTATTTTTTTTTTACCAATATGACAGTAATGTTCTTAAAATTCTGAGATAATGCGAAAAAAGCAATAAAAATGTATTCCAACATAATTCCTAAATCAACAATGCAAAATGTCTAAAAATGCCAGTAATATTAAATCCATGTGCGTTTCACTAGAATCAGTTGTTTTAGTGAAGTTTGCAAAAACAAAAATTAGGTTTTACTCTTTATGAAAGTAAACTGTCACACTCAATATGACAATTTTTGAATCATAACTCCTAAACCACTCATGCAAAATGGCTAATAATGTTTGAAATAATGGATCCTTGGGAGTTTTCCTTGAAACATATGCTTTCTTAAGGCTTGCAAACACAAAAAGTATTGTTTTACTCAAAATGACAGTAATGTTCTTAAAATTCTGAGATAATGCGAAAAAAGCAATAAAAATGTATTCCAACATAATTCCTAAACCAACAATGCAAAATGTCTAAAAATGCCAGTAATATTAAATCCATGTGAGTTTCACTAGAATCAGTTGTTTTAGTGAGGTTTGCAAAAGCAAAAATTAGGTTTTACTCTTTATGAAAGTAAACTGTCACACTCAATATGACAATTTTTAAATCATAACTCCTAAACCACTCATGCAAAATGGCTAATAATGTTTGAAATAATGGATCTTTGGGTGTTTTCCTCGAAACATATGCTTTCTTAAGGCTTGCAAACACAAAAAGTATTTTTTTACTCAATATGACAGTAATGTTCTTAAAATCCTGAGATAATGCGAAAAAAGCAATAAAAATGTATTCAATCATAATTTCTAAACTAAATATGCAAAATGTGCAAAAATGCCTGTATTATTGAATCCATGTGAGTTTTACTAGAATCAGTTGTTTTAGTAAAGTTTGCAAAAACAAAAATTAGGTTTTACTCTTTATGAAAGTAAACTGTCACACTCAATATGACAATTTTTGAATCATAACTCCTAAACCACTTATGCAAAATGGCTAATAATGTTTGAAATAATGGATCCTTGGGAGTTTTCATTGAAACATATGCTTTCTTAAGGCTTGCAAACACAAAAAGTATTTTTTTACTCAATATGACAGTAATGTTCTTAAAATCCTGAGATAATGCGAAAAAAGCAATAAAAATGTATTCAATCATAATTTCTAAACTAAACATGCAAAATGTGTAAAAATGTCTGTATTATTGAATCCATGTGAGTTTTACTAGAATCAGTTGTTTTAGTGAAGTTTGCAAAAACAAAAATTAGGTTTTACTCTTTATGAAAGTAAACTGTCCCACTCAATATGACAGTTTTTTAATCATAACTCCTAAACTACTCATGCAAAATGGCTAATAATGTTTGAAATAATGGATTATTGGGAGTTTTCCTCGAAACATTTGCTTTCTTAAGGCTTGCAAACACAAAAAGTATTTTTTTTTTACCAATATGACAGTAATGTTCTTAAAATTCTGAGATAATGCGAAAAAAGCAATAAAAATGTATTCCAACATAATTCCTAAATCAACAATGCAAAATGTCTAAAAATGCCAGTAATATTAAATCCATGTGAGTTTCACTAGAATCAGTTGTTTTAGTGAGGTTTGCAAAAACAAAAATTAGGTTTTACTCTTTATGAAAGTAAACTGTCCCACTCAATATGACAGTTTTTTAATCATAACTCCTAAACCACTCATGCAAAATGGCTAATAATGTTTGAAATAATGGATCCTTGGGAGTTTTCCTTGAAACATATGCTTTCTTAAGGCTTGCAAACACAAAAAGTATTGTTTTACTCAAAATGACAGTAATGTTCTTAAAATTCTGAGATAATGCGAAAAAAGCAATAAAAATGTATTCCAACATAATTCCTAAACCAACAATGCAAAATGTCTAAAAATGCCAGTAATATTAAATCCATGTGAGTTTCACTAGAATCAGTTGTTTTAGTGAGGTTTGCAAAAGCAAAAATTAGGTTTTACTCTTTATGAAAGTAAACTGTCACACTCAATATGACAATTTTTAAATCATAACTCCTAAACCACTCATGCAAAATGGCTAATAATGTTTGAAATAATGGATCTTTGGGTGTTTTCCTCGAAACATATGCTTTCTTAAGGCTTGCAAACACAAAAAGTATTTTTTTTACTTAATATGACAGTAATGTTCTTAAAATCCTGAGATAATGCGAAAAAAGCAATAAAAATGTATTCAATCATAATTTCTAAACTAAACATGCAAAATGTGTAAAAATGCCTGTATTATTGAATCCATGTGAGTTTTACTAGAATCAGTCGTTTTAGTAAAGTTTGCAAAAACAAAATTTAGGTTTTACTCTTTATGAATGTAAACTGTCACACTCAATATGACATTTATTTAATCATAACTCCTAAACTTCACATTCAAAATGTCTAATGATGCCTCAAATAATGCATTCTACGGAGTTTTACTCGAAACATATGCTTTTTCAAATCTTGCAAACACAAAAAGTAGTTTTTTACTCAATATGACAGTAATATTCCTAAAATACTGAGATAATGCAAAAAAAGAAATGAAAATATATTCAATCATATTTCCTAAATCAAACATGCAAAATGTGTAAAAATGCCTGTAATATTGAATCCATGTGAGTTTTACTAGATTAGGATGTGTTTGAAATTTTTGCAAATACAAAAATTAGTTTTTTTTCACCATGACAATGTACACTCAATATGACAGTAAATTAAACATAACTCCTAAATTACACTTAAAAATGAGCTAATGTTGCCTGAAATAATGCATTCTTGTGAGTTTTACTCGAAATATATGCTTTTTTAAGGCTTGCAAACACAAAAAGTAGTTTTTATTCAATATGACAGTAATGTTCTTAAAATTCTGAGATAATGCGAAAAAAGCAGTACAAATGTATTCCAACATAATTGCTAAACCAACAATGCAAAATGTCTAAAAATGCCTGTAATATAAATCCATGTTAGTTTTACTAGAATCAGTTGTTTTTATAAGGTTTGCAAATACAAAAATTAAGTTTTACTCACTATGACAGTATACTGTCACACTCAATATGACAGTTATTTAAAAATAACTCCTAACTACACTTGCAAAATGGCTAATGTTGCCTCAAATAATGCATTCTACGGAGTTTTGCTCTAAACATATGCTTTTTTAAATCTTGCAAACACAAAAAGTAGTTTTTTACTCAATATGACAGTAATATTCTTAAAATCCTGAGATAATGCGAAAAAAGCAATACAAATGTATTCCATCAAAATTTCTAAAACAAACAGGCAAAATGTCTAAAAATAACTGTAATATTGAATTCATGTGAGTTTTACTAGAATCAGTTGTTTTTGTAAGGTTTGCAAATACAAAAATTAGGTTTTACTCTATATGAGAGTATACTGTTACATTTAATATGACAGTTATTTAAACATAACTCCTAAACTACAAATGCTAAATGGCTAATGATGCCTGAAATAATGAATCCTTAGGAGTTTTACTCGAAAAATATGCTTTTTTTAATCCTTGCAAACACAGAAAGTAGTTTTTCCTCAATGTGACAGTAATATTCTTAAAATCCTGAGATAATGCGAAAAAAGCAATAAAAATGTGTGCCATCATAATTTCTAAACCAAACATGCAAAATGTGTAAAAATGCCTGTAATATTGAATCCATGTGAGTTTTACTAGAATCAGTTGTTTTTGTAAGGTTTTCAAATACAAAAAATAGGTTTTACTTACTATGACAGTTATTTAAACTCTATGTATCTTTGTGAGTTTTACTAGAAAAAATATATTTTGAATGTTTACAAAAACAAAAGTTAGTTTTTTTTTACTCAATATGATAGTATAACTGTCATACTAAATCCATCCATTTTCTTCCGCTTATCCGAGGTCGTGTTGTGGGGGCTGCAGCCTAAGCAGAGAAGCCCAGACTTCCCTATCCCCAGCTACTTCGTCCAGCTCTTCTCGGGGGATCCCGAGGCGTTCCCAGGCCAGCCAGCTGATATAATCTTCCCAATGTGTCCTGTGTCTTCCCCGTGGCCTCCTGCCGTTTGGACTTGCCTTAACGAAAAAAGCAATACTAATGTATTCAAACACAACTCCTAAACAAAACATGTAAAATGTCTAAAATGCCTTTAATATCTATGTGAGTTTTACAAGAATCAGTTGTTTTTGTAAGGTTTGCAAATACAAAAATTAGGTTTTACACTTAACTTTATAACTCAATATGTGTGGCAGTTATACTACCACACTCAAGTTGACAGTTATTTAAACATAACTCCCAAACTACACATGACCATTTTCTAATAATGCATGAAGAAATGTATCTTTGTGAGTTTTACTAGTAACATTTTCTTTTGTAAGGTTTGCAAGGACACGAGTTAGTTTTTTTTTACTCACTTTGACAGTATACTGTCACACTCAATTTCAGTTATTTAAACATAACTCCTAAACCACACATACAAAATGGCTAATAATGTCTGTAGAAATGTATCTTTGTGAGTTTTACTGGGAAACAATATTTTGTAAGGTTTGCAAAGACACAAATTAGTTTTTTTTACTCAATATAACAGTATAACTGTCATACTATAAACACAAGTTATATAAACATAACTCCAAAACCAAACATGCATTATGTCTAAAAATTCAGCACTGCAACTACACATGCACCGGATTTAAACTAAATGTCCCTGCTGCTGAGATCCGAGTTGCAGGGCTGGCCACCACGCCAACATCATCCAGGGCTCCAGAAACATTTGTAGGTCAATGCCCCACAATAGATGCTGGAGGCACTATTCTGCCAGGACTTTTAGACACCGGTTCCCAAGTGACGCTAATGTCCGAAAGCCTATTTAATGCTCACTTTACCGAAGCTAAGCTCGAAAGGACCCCTACCCTTTTTCGTCTAAGAGCAGCTAATGGCCTGGAAATCCCCTATATCGGCTATGCGGTTCTTGATTTTGAGGTAGAGGGTGTTAAAGTTCCCGAAAGAGGAGTAGTAATTGTTGCGGATCAAAACTGTACACACCCCTTCATAATAGGTATGAATCTAATCGTGGGTTGTTGGGATGCCGTTTTTAAATGTCCTAAGACCTCTACTCTTCGGCATCTTCAAAAGCAAAAGGTGTGGAGGGAAGCTTTTGCTACATGTTCCCGTATAGAAGCTGTTGCTGCTGAAGATGGCTTGCTAGGCCACGTGAGATTGGCCTCGAAGACTAGTATTACATATCCCCCAAAGGAGATGTTGGTGCGGGGCTAACTACTGCGCCCTGCCACGCCAACTGCCGGTGCAGTTGGCGGGGCAAAATCACTGGTCGTGGTGAACAGAGGTAGGCTGCCCCTCCGTGTTTATAACCCCCATTCCTACAGTATTTCCTTAAAACGATTTGAGAAGCTAGGGCAGCTGTTCTGTGTTGATGATAGTGATGTGCATGGAGCTGAGGATCTGTGTTTATCTCTAGTAGAGGAGGGTGTGGTAGAAGTGTCACTCATTGATGCCACAGCCCAAACCAATCCAGAACTGTCCCCAGATGTTAGGGATTTGAGTGATAAACCGGATCTGTCTGAGCAGCAACAGGTGCAGCTATGCGCCCTGCTGGCGAAGTGGGAGAAGGTGTTTGCACAACATGAGGACTTTGGAAGGACCAGTCTTGTGCAACACAGGATACTGACAGGAGATTCCGCCCCTACCAGGGAGAGATACCGACCCATCCCGCCTCTGTTGCATAAGGAAGTGAAGACACTGCATGCTTTCAGGTATGCTTGAACAGAGAGTGATAAAGGAAAGCTGCAGTCCCTGGGCAGCGCCTATAGTGTTAGTCCGCAAAAAGGATGGGAGTTGGCGCTTTTGTGTAGACTACCGGAGGTTAAACTCAGTTACACATAAAGACGCCTTTCCGTTCCCCTGAATCGAAGAGACCCTAACTGGTCTGAGCAAATCTGAATGGTTTTCGACCTTAGACCTCGCTAGTGGGTATTGGCAAGTGGAGGTGCACCCGGACGATCGTGAAAAGACTGCATTTACAACTCCCCTCGGACTGTTCGAGTTTGAACGCATGCCATTTGGTCTATGCAATGCACCTGCCACTTTCCAACGGCTTATACATCATTGTTTGAATGGTCAAATAGCGGAATCATTGTTGGTTTATCTTGATGACATAATAATTTTTTCTGTTGATTTCACTGCCCATCTACAGCACCTGGACCAGGTGTTTGAACGGTTGGACATGGACTTAAACTCAAGCCCTCTAAGTGCAAGCTCTTTCAGCGTGAGGTGAAATTCTTGGGACACGTGGTGGATCGGGATGGAGTGAGACAGGGCCGGCCCGTGGCATAGGCCGTATAGGCAAATGCTAAGGGCGCCGTCCATCAGGGGGCGCCACGCCAGTGCCACAAATGTTGGGAGGAAAAAAAAAATAAAAAAAAATAAGTTGGTACTATTATTTCTAAATACAAAAAATAATCCCACGTTAATTAAAATGCAAAGTAAAGCCTATTTAATAGAAATATTATTTGTTACAACATTACGCCCCCTCTTCCCCCGCACGGTGCGCCCCCTCCCTTCCCGTATCGTGACTCTTTTTGGACGTCCCCACATCAAAAAATCAACACAAGATGCCAAAACTGTCAGGTGCCCAGGGAAGAAAAAAGAGAAAAGAAGAGGAGGAGAAACGAGCAAAGACAGAGGTAGCAGGTAGGTAACGTTAGCCTACATGAAATTATTTGTCTGTTACAGAATGTGATAGTAACCTGGCTTTTTAGCATTAAGCTAATGTTACATGATTCGGCAATTGCTAATAGTTGTGTTTTAACGTCGGGTTAATATTGTGGAGGGGGCTAAATTGTTATGGAAAATAATAATGTAACGTTAGGTAATTACAGTACTCCCACTTTACATTCCTCAGGGACATTTCTTTCTTTCTTTAGTTTATTTCGAACATGAACACACTTACATCATAATACATCACACAATTTCATATCATTTCATTTTACATCATGCCCGAAAAGGAGTAGGAAGAAGCAAAGCTTATTTAATCCTACCTCTTTCCCACTTCAAAGCGTTTACAAATATATAGAATCATTTCTGACCTTTTTATATAATAAAATAACATCTATGAGTTAGTATACAACAGTTTTGTACTATGTAATTAATTAATTAATTCAGTCATTATTAACATACTGAGATGAAGAATATCTTATTTTCAATAAGGTTGAAAGTATTTCTCATAATTCTTCTTCTTTGTACTCTGTAAGCACTATTATTTTGAACAACCTCTTAAACTGGATCATATCAGTACAATTTTTAACTTTTTTACTTAATCCATTCCATAATTTAATTCCACATACTGATATGCTAAAAGTTCTAAGTGTTGTACGTGCATATAAATGTTTGTATTAGATCTCTCCCAAGCAGGTGTTTTTTGTTTACATTGTTATTGCCTTCTGGTTAGCTAATGTTTGCCCTGCAGGTAATAGTCACTTTTCCACCCCTTTATATATTAGGTATAGTTGTAAGTAAAAAAAAAAAGGTCAAAGACAAAGCTATTCAGGTTCTTGTGAGTATATACACTTCACTGCCGATGTGGGGGGGCGCCACCTAAAATCTTGCCTAGGGCGCCAGATTGGTTAGGGCCGGGCCTGAGTGAGACCGGACCCAGGTAAAATTAAGGCAGTACAGGACTGGGCCGCTCCGACTACTGTCAAGGAAGTGAGAGCGTTTCTTGGATTGGCAGGCTATTACCAACGTTTTGTGGCTGGGTTTGCTAAAATAGCCCGTCCCCTAAATAAATGTCGTTGGGACGGCCTCACTGGCCGTCCCACCGACAAGAAGGCACAGGCCCACAAAATAGTGTGGACACCAGAGTGTCAGACGTCCTTTGAAGAGCTAAAAAAGGCTTTGACCGACAGTTGCCTGCCCGCTATGCAGACGAGAGTTCCCCCCGTTGCAGGGACTGACAACGATAATGTATGGGGGGGATGTGATGGGACACAGGTAGGGGATTTTATTTTTTTGTTTCATTGTCATGCATGTCTGAGTGTTTTTATTGTTGTAGATTTTAATTGCATGTTTTTACATTTTACAATTTGATTGCATGTTTTTACACTTTGAGGACTTTGACTGTATTTTTAATTGCATAAGTTTATTCCTTGTGGACTTTGCTGGCATTTTAAGACGTTGCCCCTTTTAGCTTGTTGCCCCTGACAACCAAAGTGCCCAATCGAACGGCACCTGAAATCAGACGCACCTGTGGAGCATTAGGGCTGCACACATTTAAAAAAGGAGCGACCAGGAGGATCGTCAGGCTTGACAAGGAGGACCGGGTGAACGCGCGCAAGTTGAGAAGGAATCCCCAAGACTACCCAGCAGACCCGCAGGCTACCGAAAAAAAAAACCAGAATCCCACAATACGCAGAGGCAGAGGAAACTCTGACTCCAAAGTAAGTGTCGTGCCTTGTGGATTTGCAGGGGTATTTAACTGCCTTGGGCTGTGGGCTTGTGGCTCGTGTGTTGTGCGCTGGCTGTGTGGTTCTGTGAGCAGGAGCAATCGAACACGATTCATAAACCAAAGATGTATTATGTCTAAAAATGCCTGTAATATTTTATCCATGTGAGTTTTACTACAATCAGTTGTTTTTGTAATGTTTGCAAATACAACAATTAGGTTTTACACATAATGACAGTATAACTGCCACACCCAATCAGTAGTTTTTTTACTCAATTCGACTAATATTTTTACAATCCTGAGATAATGCAAAAAAAGCAATAAAAATGTATTCCAACATAATTCCTAAACCAACAATGCAAAATGTCTAAAAATACCTGTAATATTAAAACTATGTGACAATTACTGTAATCAGTTTTTTTTGAAAGATTTGCAAATACAAAAATTAGGTTTTACGCATAGACATATAACTGCCACCTAAATATGACAGTTGTTTAAAACATATCTCCTAAACCACACATGCAAAGTGGCTAATAATGCCTGGAAGAATGTATCTTTGTGAGTTTTACTAGAATAATGATCTTTTGTAAGGATTGCAAAGACACAAGTTAGTTTTTTTTACTCAATATGACAGTGTTACTGTCATACTAAATATGACATTTATATAAACATAACTCTAAAACCAAACATGCATTATGTCTAAAAATGCCTGTAATATTGAATCTATGTGAGTTTTACCAGAATCAGGTATTTTGGTAAGGTTTACAATTACAAAAATTAGGTTTTACTCATAATGACAGTATAACTGCCACATTCAATATGGCAGTTATTTAAACATAACCCCTAAACAACATGCAAAATGGCTTATAATGCCTGGAGATGTATCTTTGTGAGTTTTACTAGAAAACATATCATTTGTAAGGTTTTTTAAAGACACAAGTTAGTTTTTTTTACTCAATATAATAGTATAACTGTCATACTAAATGTATCCATTTTCTTCCGCTTATCCGAGGTCGGGTTGCGGGGGCAGCAGCTTAAGCAGAGAAGCCCAGACTTCCCTCTCCCCAGCCACTTCGTCCAGCTCTTCTCGGGGGATCCCGAAGCGTTCCCAGGCCAGCCGGCTGACATAGTCTTCCCAATGTGTCCTGGGGCATCCCCGTGGCCTCCTGCCGGTCGGACTTGCCCTAACGATAAAAGCAATTAAAATGTATTCAAACACAACTCCTAAACCAAACATGTGAAATGTCTAAAATGCCTGCAATATTGAATCTGAGTTTTACTAGAATCAGTTGTTTTTGTAAGGTTTGCAAATACAAAAATTAGGTTTAACACTTAATGACAGTATAACTGCCACACTCAATTTGACAGTTATTAAAACATAACTCCTAAACTACACATGAACATTTTCTAATAATGCATGAAGAAATGTATCTTTTGTGAGTTTTACTAGTAACATTTTCTTTTGTAAGCATTGCAAAGACACAAGTTAGTTTGTTTTACTCACTATGACTTTACTGTCACACTAGATATGACAGTTATTTAAACATAAATCCTAAACCGCACATGCAAAATGGCTAATAATGCCTGTAGAAATGTATCTTTGAGTTTTACTGGGAAAAATATTTTGTAAGGTTTGTAAAGACACAAGTTAGTTGTTTTTTTTACTCAATATGACAGTATTACTGTAATACTAAATATGAAAGTTATATAAACACAACTCCAAAACCGAACATGCATTATGTCTAAAAATGCCTGTGATATTGTATCCATGTGAGTATTACTAGAATCAATTGTTTTTGTAAGGTTTGCAAATACAACATTTAGGTTTTACTCACTATGACAGTTATTTAAACATAAATCCTAAACAACAAATGCAAATAGCTAATAATGCTTGGAGAACTGTATCTTTGTTATAGAGAGCCTGCTGACCAACAGCATCTCTGTCTGGACTGGAGCCTGCAGTGCCTCAGACTGGAAGTCTCCCCAGAGAGTGGTGAGGACGCCGGAAAAGATCTTCAGGAATCCTCTTCCTCTTATCCAGGAGATCGCAAAAAGCGCTGCCTGACCAGGGCTCAGAAAATTTGCAAAGACTCCTCCCACCCCCACCAAGGACTGTTTTCACTGCTGGACTCTAGAAAGAGGTTCCGCAGCCTCCGAAGCAGAACCTCCAGCTTCTTCCCTCAGGCCGTAAGACTCTTGAACGCATTATAATTAAATTATCCCCTCAACTCCCCTCAAAATGGATTAACTCGCTGGAATAAAAAAAATAACAATATAACATACACCCATAAACGTGGGCGCATGTGGAAAAAGTGCAATATATTTATCTGCACAGTATCCTTTTTATTTATTTATATATATTTAAGTATATTTATTTATTTTATATGTATATTTATATATTATTTATATTTATTTATTTATATATGCACCTTATTGCTTTTTTATCCTGCCCTACCATGAGCTTATGTCACGAAATTGTGTTATCTATGCTGTAAAGTTCAAATTTGAATGACAATAAAAAGAAAGTCTAAGTCTTTACCAGAATAATGATCTTTTGTAAGGTTTGCAAAGACACAAGTTAGTTGTTTTTTTTACTCAATATGACAGTATAACTGTCATACTAAATATGAAAGTTGTAAAAACATAACTCCAAAACCAAACAAGCAATCCGTCTAAAAATGCATGTAATATTCAATCTATGTGAGTTTTATCAGAATCAGGTATTTTGGTAAGGTTTACAATTACAAAAATTAGGTTTTACTCATGACAGTATACCTGCCACATTCAATTTGATATGTATTTAAACATAACTCCTAAACCACACATGCACAATGGCTAATAATACCTGGGGAAATGTCTCTTTGTGAGTTTTACTAGAAAAAATATATTGTGTAAGGTTTGTAAAACACAAGTTAGTTTTTTTTACTCAATATAACAGTATAGCTGTCATACTATATATAAATAAATAAATAAATAAATGGGTTGTACTTGTATAGCGCTTTTCTACCTTCAAGGTACTCAAAGCGCTTTGACACTACTTCCACATTTACCCATCACACACTGATGGAGGGAGCTGCCATGCAAGGCGCTAACCAGCACCCATCAGGAGCAAGGGTGAAGTGTCTTGCTCAGGACACAACGGACATGACGAAGTTGGTACTAGGTGGGGATTGAACCAGGGACCCTCGGGTCGAGCACTGCCATTCTTCCACTGCAGTTGTTTTTGTAAGGTTTTCAAATACCAAAATTAGGTTTTATTTACTTTGACAGTTATTTAAACATAACACCTAAACAACAAATGCAAAATAGCTAATAATGCTTGGAGAGATGTATCGTTGTTATAGCGAGCCTGCTGACCAACAGCATCTCTGTCTGGACTGGAGCCTGCAGTGCCTCAGACTGGAAGTATCTCCAGAGAGTGATGAGGACGGCGGAAAAGATCATCAGGACTCCTCTTCCTCCTATCCAGGAGATCGC
Source organism: Nerophis lumbriciformis (assembly GCF_033978685.3). NCBI lineage: Eukaryota > Metazoa > Chordata > Actinopteri > Syngnathiformes > Syngnathidae > Nerophis > Nerophis lumbriciformis. The sequence goes on along the minus strand of NC_084586.2, from coordinate 9,213,883 downwards.
AAAAAGTGCTACCTGACCAGGGCTCAGAAAATTTGCAAAGACTCCTCCCACCCCCACCAAGGACTGTTTTCACTGCTGGACTCTAGAAAGAGGTTCCGCAGCCTCCGAAGCTTCTGTAGCAGCTTCTTCCCTCAGGCCGTAAGACTCTTGAACGCATCATAAATAAATTATCTCCTCAACTCCCCTCAAAATGAATTAACTCGCTGGAATGAAATAAACAATATAACATACACCCATAAACGTGGGCGCATGTGGAAAAAGTGCAATATATTTATCTGCACAGTAATCTATTTATCTATTTATATATATTTGTATATATTTATTTATTATATATGTATGTATGTATATATATATATATATATATATATATATATATAGTATTTATATATTATTTATATATATTTATGTATCGAAATATGCACCTTATTGCTTTTTTTATCCTGCACTACGACATTTCGTTCTTATCTGTGCTGTAAAGTTCAAATTTGAATGACAATAAAAAGAAAGTCTAAGTCAAAGTCTAAGTCTTTACTAGAATAACGATCTTTTGTAAGGTTTGCAAAGACACAAGTTAGGTTTTTTTTTTACTCAATGGTAATATACAGTATAACTGTCATACTAAATATGAAAGTTGTATAATCAAAACTCCAAAACCAAACATGCAATCCGTCTAAAAATGCATGTAATATTGAATCTATGTGAGTTTTACCAGAATCAGGTATTTTGGTAAGGTTTACAATTACAAAAATTAGGTTTCACTCATAATGACAGTATAACTGCCACGTTCAATTTGACATCTATTTAAACATAACTCCTAAACCACACATGCACAATGGCTATTAATGCCTGGAGAAATGTCTCTTTGTGAGTTTTACTGAAAAAAAAATATTTCGTAATGTTTGTACCGACACAAGTTAGTTTTTTTTACTCAATATGACAGTGTTACTGTCATACTAAATATGAAAGTTATATAAACATAACTCCAAAACCAAACATGCATTATCTCTAAAAATGCCTGTAATTTTGTATCCATGTGAGTTTTACTAGAATCAGTTGTTTTTGTAAGGTTTGCAAATACAAAATATGGGTTTTACTCACAGTATACTGTCACACTCAATCTGACAGTTATTTAAACATAACTCCTAAACCACACATGCCAAATGGCTAATAATGCCTGGAGAAATGTCTCTTTGTGAGTTTTGCAGGAAAAAAAATATTTTGTAAGGTTTGTAAAGACACAAGTTAGTTTTTATTACTCAATATGACAGTATTACTGTAATACTAAATATGAAAGTTATATAAACACAACTCCAAAATCAAACATGCATCCTGTCTAAAAATGCCTGCAATATTGCATCCATGTGAGTTTTACTAGAATCAGTT